>NC_043008.1:52202411-52261650 GCF_006345805.1 Octopus sinensis
TATATATATATATGTAGGAGAGTTCATGAAAAAAACAAAAGACGAAGACAGGTGGTGTACAAAACAAACAGATGTATTAGTATAATGCTCAGGAATAGAAAAAGTTTTTTATGTTTCGAAAGGGACACAGAAAAAAAAAACAAGGAGAGAAAAAATGTGTGTAGTGGCTACCGATCTATCATGGCGACTGCCAGACAGCAGGATCACACAGGAGAGCGAAGAAGTAGGGGAGATAACAAAGTAAAGATGACCCCCCCAACACGAAGGTGCATGTGTGTATAAGAGAGTATGTATGTGCATGTGAAAGAGGGCTGGTGGTCTGGACATGTGCGTGTATGCATGTGTAGGTGTGAAAATGTGGGGATGGGAATTGGTCAGTGCTAGTGTGTGGGTGGTGTGTTGTGATGTGTAATGTTGTATGGTGTGATGTTGTTGGGAGGCGGGAGTGGGGAAAGCATGGGTGGGGTGTGGGTTTGGCTGGGGTTTGGGGTATGTGGGTGGGGGTAGAGGTGGGAGAGGGTGTAGGGGATAGGATGGGGGGATGGGAAGGATAGGAAAGGTGGAGTAGGAATGTGTAGGGGTGGGGTGGGCTTATGGGGGAGGTTTGACGATGAAGGGGGAAGGGGAAGGTGGGTATGTGAGGAGAGAGAAAGAGAAGGATATATATATCCTTTTCTTTTTACTTGTTTGTCATTTGACTGGCCATGCTGGAGCACCGTCCTTTAGTCAAACGAATCGACCCCAGGTCTTATTCTTTTGTAAGACTAGTACTTTTTCTATTAATATCTTCTGCCGAACCACTAAGTTACAGGGACATAAACACACCAACATCAGTTGTCAAGCAATTTTGGGGGAGACCAAGACAAACATACAAACATATATATATATATATATATATATATATATCATCATCATCATCGTTTAACGTCCGTTCTCCATGCTAGCATGGGTTGGACGGTTCGACCAGGGTTCTGGGAAGCCAGAAGGCTGCACCAGGCTCCAGTCTAATCTGGCAATGTTTCTACAGCTGGATGCCCTTCCTAACGCCAACCACTCCGTGAGTGTAGTGGGTGCTTTTTACGTGCCACCTGCACAGGTGCCAGGCGGGGCTGGCAACGGCCACGGTCAGATTGGTGTATTTTATGTGCCACCGGCACGGAAGCCAGTCGAGGCGGTGCTGGCATCGGCCACGAGTCGGATAGTGCTTTTTACGTACCACCAGACCAGGGATCCTGGCTGGTTCAATTCGATTTCGATTTCGATTTCGCTTGCCCCAACATGTCTTCACAAGCAAAGGGGGTTGGCATGGGTGCCTGTCGTACGGTCGCATTGGAGTATTTTACGTGCCACGGCCGCGAGTCGGATAGTGCTTTTTACGTACCACCAGACCAGGGATCCTGGCTGGTTCAATTCGGTTTCGATTTCGATTGCCCCAACATGTCTTCACAAGCAAAGGGGGGTTGGCATGGGTGCCTGTCGTACGGTCGCATTGGAGTATTTTACGTGCCACGGCCACGAGTCGGATAGTGCTTTTTACGTACCACCAGGCCAGGGATCCTGGCTGGTTCAATTCGGTTTCGATTTCGATTGCCCCAACATGTCTTCGCAAGCATGGGGGGTTGGCATGGGTGTCTGTCGTCGGGTGAGGTTCTATATCGACTTCGCTTGCCTCAACCGGTCTTTGCGTCCAAGGGGGGAAAGGCATTCATAAGTGGGCTGGGCTCACTTGTCCTGCCTGGTCTTCTCACGTACAGAATATTTCCAAAGGTCTCGGTCGCTGGTCATTTCCTCAGTGAGGCCTAAAGTTCGAAGGTCGTGCTTCACCACCTCGTCCCAGGTTTTCCTGGGTTTACCTCTTCCACGGGTTCCCTCAACTGCTAGGGATTGGCACTTTCTCACACACCCATCTTTATACATTCTCGCCACATGACCATACCAGCGCAATCGTCTCTCTTGCACACCACAACTGATGCTTCTTAGGTACAACATTTCTCTCAAGGTGCTAACGCTCTGTCGAGTATGTACACTGACATTACACATCCATCGGAGCATACTGGCTTCATTCCTCACGAGCTTACGCATGTCCTCAGCAGTCACGGCCCATGTTTCGCTGCCATGTAGCATGGCTGTTCGTACACACGCATCATACAGTCTGCCTTTTACTCTGAGCGAGAGGCCTTTAGTCACCAGCAGAGGTAAGAGCTCCCTAAACTTTGCCCAGGCTATTCTTATTCTAGCAGTTACACTTTCAGCGCACCCACCCCCACTACTGACTTGGTCACCTAGATAACGGAAGCTATCAACTACTTCTAGTTTTTCCCCCTGGAAAGTGACGGAAGTTGTTTTCTGCAGATTTTCGGAGGTTAATGCTCCCGAGCATCTGCCACATACAAAAACTATCTTCCCAGTTAGCCTACCTTTGACATTGCTGCACCTCTTATGTGTCCATAGCTTACACTGGGTACATCTTATAGAGTTTCTACCTACACCTTTTCATATATATATATATATATATATATATATATATATACATATATATACATACATACATATACATATATGTACAAGGAAACACAAATAACAAGCGGTGTTCCACAGGGCACTGTCTTGGGGCCACTGCTGTTCATAGTGGCCCTTTCAGACATGCCCTCAGTTGTTAAGCAATGCTGGGGGAGACCAAGACAGACATACAAACATATATATATACATATATATACATACATACATATACATACATATATATATATATATATATATATATATATATATATATATATAATATATATATATATATGAATGAAGGGCTTCATTCAGTTTCCCTCAATCAAATCCACTCACAAAGCATTGGTCAGCCCAAGGCTATAGAAGAAGACACTTGCTCAATGTGCCACGCAGTTGGACTGAACCCAGATCCATGTGGTTGGTAAGCAAGATACTTACCACACAGCCACTCCTGCGCCTATATGTGAAATATGCATGTGTGTGTGTGTGCATGTATGAAAGATATATAAATGTGAAGGCACATGGCTTAGTGGTTAGGGTGTTGAAATCATGATTGTGAGATCGTGGGTTCAATTCCCAGATGAGGATTTATGTTGTATTCTTGAGCAAAGCATTTCATTTCACATTGCTCTGTGATCATTTCGTCATCTGACATGTGGCACATGGTGCACATGTACAGGTAATGTCGATTTGATGGGAGGAATGAACTTATGCGTACACAAACATTTAATCATTATAAAGAAATCATCTGTGTGGTTGTTTGGCAAGAATTTACCAAACCCTCATAAGTCATCTAATGAAGGAGAGTCTACGATGATATATCTATCTATCTATCTCCCCTCTCTCTCTATATATATATGTATATATATATATGTATATATATATCATCATCATCATCGTTAAGCGTCCGCTTTCCATGCTAGCATGGGTTGGCTGGTTCAACGGGGGTCTGGGAAGCCAGAAGGCAGCACCAGGCCCAGTCTGATCTGGCAATGTTTCTACGGCTGGATGCCCTTCCTAACGCCAACCACTCCGTGAGTGTAGTGGGTGCTTTTTACGTGCCACCGACACAGGTGCCAGACGAGGCTGGCAAACGACCACGATCGGATGGTACTTTTTACATGCCACCGGCACGGAGGCCAGATGAAGCTGGCAATGGCCACGTTCGGATGGTTCTCTTACGTGCCCCTTACAGCTACAATTTCCATTGATGTTGATCGCTTTCGATTTTGATTCTGATTTTGATTTCTCACTTGCCTCAACTGGTCTTCACAAGTAGTTTCGTGTCCCAAGAAGGAAAAGGTATGTAGAAGCCACGGGTTATGGTCTCACTTGTTCTGCCGGGTCTTCTCACGTACAGCATACTTCCATAGGTCTCGGTCTCTAGTCATTTCCTCGGTGAGCCCTAAAGTTCGAAGGTCGTGCTTCACCACCTCGTCCCAGGTGTTCCTGGGTTTACCCCTTCCAAAGGATTCCTCAACCGCTAGTGTGTGGCACTTTTTCACACAGCTGTCTTCATTCATTCTTGCCACATGGCCATATCAGTGCAAACGTCTCTCTTGCACACCACAACTGATGCTTCCTAGGTCCAACTTTTCTCTCAAGGTACTTACACTCTGTCGAGTATGAACACTGACATTACACATCCATCGGAGCATACTGGCTTCATTTCTTGCAAGCTTATGCATTAACTCAGCAGTCACGGCCCATGTTTCACTGCCATGTAGCATAGCTGTTCGTACACACGCATCATACAATCTGCTTTTCACTCTGTGCGAGAGGCCTTTTTTCACCAGCAGAGGTAAGAGCTCTCTGAACTTAACCCAGGCTATTCTTACTCTAGCATTTACACTTTCAGTGCACCCACCCCCGCTGCTGACTTGGTCACCTAGGTAACGGAAGCTATCAACTATTTCTAGTTTTTCTCCATGGAATGTGGCAGAAGTTGGTCTCAGAGCATTTTCAGTGTTTATTGCTCCTGAGCATCTGCCACATACAAAAACTATTTTCCTAGTTAGCCTTCCCTTGACATTGCTGCACCTCTTATGTGTCCATAGTTTACACTTGGTGCATCTTATAGAGTTCCTACCTGCGTTTGTGATTTTCTACCTTCCTACTTATTAGGACTTTGGTTTTAGCTAGGTTGACTATAAGGCCCTTCAATTCTAATCCTTGCTTCCACAACTGAAACTTCTCCTCCAGTTCTGATAGTGACTCAGCAATTTGAGCAAGGTCATCAGCATAGAGGAGCTCCCAGGGGCATCCTGTCTTGAATTCCTCCGTTATTGCCTGGAGGACTATGATAAATAGGAGGGGGCTGAGGACTGAACTTGGTGGACCCCTACCTCTACTCGGAATTCTTCACTGTACTCGTCGCCAACCCTCACCTTACTAGCAGCATCCCCTGTACATGGCTCGTACAGCTCTCACTAACCATTCATCTATCCCTAGTTTCCTCACTGACCACCAGATAAGGGATCGGGGGACCCTGTCGAAGGATTTCTCCATGTCAACAAAAGCCAGGTACAGGGGCTTATCTTTGGCTAATTTCTCCTGCAGCTGCCTTACCAGGAATATAGCATCAGTGGTACTTTTCTCTGGCACGAACCCAAACTGCATCTCATCTAACTAACTCTCTCTCTAATTAGTTGGGCTATGACGCTCTCTGTAACCTTCATTACCTGATCCAACAGCTTGATACACCTGTAGTTATTTGTATCTAGGCGTCACCTTTACCTTTGTAGCAGTTGACTATTATGCTGCTACCCAGTCATTGGAATGACTCCTTCGTGTATCACGTGGTTAACTATATGGGTGACTAGGCTATAGCCAACACTACCAGATATTTTAGCATCTCTGCAGTGATTCCTGATGGGCCTGGGGCTTTCCCAGTCTTCATGATTCTAATTGCCTTATCTATCGAGGAACTGTCAACTCAGATAGCTGGTCCCTCTGTTGGGATGACATTCGGCAGACTCTCTTTATCCCATTCATTTTCTTTATTCAGCAACCTTTCATAGTGGCATCTCCAAACCCCCCCTCTCTTGCATCCTCGTTTAGCGCAAGTGAACCATCATCTATGCGAACACATTTCTCTCTCTACCACATCACAATTCTCACTCACACTCTGTTTTGCAACGCGAAACACCTCCAGTCTTTGGTCCTCACGGCGCAGAGCATTGGCAAATTTTTTCTTATCTGCATCCCCTCTGGCTAAATACACACCTGCCTCCTAAGCTTCCCTTCTGGCAGTCTGATACATTTCCCTGCTACCACCGTTCTTCTTCCAAGCCTGTTTCTTTTGTCTAATAGCCCTGTCAACAATATTGTTCACCACCACGTTATTTTGGGTCTAGAGGGGAATTGCACCAACCACAGATCTGGTCAGTGGCTCTCAGCAGGTTGTCCCTTAGAAACCTCCAGTTGTCTTCTACCTCATGTGAAGCTATATCCCCTTCTATTTCGTCAAAGGCTTCAAGTAATATATCTCTAAATCTCTATCCATTCCCCAGATCTTTAAGCTTCCAACTCCTTCTTCTCCATGCTGGTCGTCCTTTTAGTGCTGACCCTAAAGTCACTAACTACCAGTCTATGTTGTGGGGTACATTCTTCGCCTGGGAAGGTTTTGGCATTTATAAGTAGCCATCTTTCCCTTTTTCTGACAAGGACGTAGTCTATTTGGCTAGTATGTCGGCCCGATCAGTAGGTGACTAGGTGGCTGGTAGGTTTCCTGAAGTTAGTGTTGCAGACCATAAGATCATTCGCATCACAGAACTCCAGCAGCCTGGTTCCCTCCTCATTGCGGGAACCGTAGCCGTAGCATCCATGTACACCATGGAAGCCCCCAGCATGTTGTCCAACATGCCCATGGAAGTCACCAGCCACAAATATATATATATATATATATATATTAGTGAGAAGTTGAGGTTATAAGAGACACAGAGGTGTCAGGTAATGCTGAATAAGTGCTATAGACAGACCATAGTTAAGTTCCAGATTCGGTAATATTGCGAATAAAGGGTTCAAAGTTGGTTCTATGTCAGCATGTGTATATAAGAATTTTTTGCGTAATGAGATAAAAAAAACCCAAGGCTGTATAGATATTAGAGCATTTATAAATAGAAGGTCTTACAGCTGTTTCTAGAATATTAATTAATAATAATATCCCTTCATCAGAGAAGGTGTGAGAGGAAAAGTTAAGTCATAGTTTCAATGTGATATGAATAGAGCGAGGAGAGGAAAGAAATAGATGTAATATGTATGGTTATTGAGTTCATAAATTCGTTTTATAGGCATAATGGTATATATGTGTATTATTCCAATATCCTTTGAGTAAAATCCAAAAGTCCCACAGAGTTTAATCCAAATGTAAAGTCCATCCAAAAGTAAAGTTTATAAGCAATGTAAGATTCTCTTAAAGTTGGTCATTCCCAGTAGGGAATTTATATAGAAAGTAGCAGATTCCAGGTTTGTGTTTAAACTGACCTAGAAAGGAGTGTATTAATTTGGTCATATTGAAAACAGGAAGAGAGGAATGACAAAGAAAAAAAAGAAAAAAAGAGAAGAGAAAGAAAGAATTAAAGAGAAAGAAAAAAGAAGATTAGTAAAAATAAAATAAAGAATAAACCCCTGAAGGTATGAATAAAGAGAATAAGAAAAGAAGGAAAAAAAAATTGGTCAGTGGTCAGTGGGGGTAGTTTGAAAGTAGAGAGAGAAAGGTATTATAGTATAAATGATAGAGAAATGAGGGTAGAGGAAGTACTAAGTGTAGTAGTAGCTTTTAATTGTGAGGCAAATATATGAAGAATTAAGAATTAAGGAAATATATATCTTTATTACCCACAAGGGGCTAAACACAGAGGGGACAATCAAGGACAGACAAATGGATTAAGTCGATTACATCGACCCACATGTGCGTAAATGGTACTTAAATTATCGACCCCCAAAGGATGAAAGGCAAAGTCAAGCAGTGTTAATTATTCTGAGAAAATATTTATGTGAAGATGTATATACATGTATATCAGATAAGTTATAGAGATAAATTACAAATACAAACCTCATGTATCATTGTTCCCACATGTGCAGTTATCTAAATTTTGCATGCATATAAATGTTTACATATACCCACATGTATGCATACAGGCATACCCTCAATCATACATATATACGTGTGTATGTGTATATATGCAAATGAATATAATTAGATGGTTGCATATGTGAGAAACTAGCTTGCAGATTGAGCGCTGACCTCGGTAGGGAAGTCCTGAGTCTATTATGGACCATGATAGAGTATAGGGTATGTTTGCATTTTTGAGATGATGTATGTGATTGGCGAGTGATGTAGATTTACTATGTTTATATGTAGATTTACATATGCTGAGAAGGGAAGATGTAATATGTATGTACATATGGGTATGTTTGTACATAAATATATATGTATGTATATTGTGTGTATGTATATGTATATATATTTATGTATTCCTCATTTATATACCTTTTCATTCCTACATAACTACAATAATCTTAGGATATATTGTTTTTATATTCCACTATTATTTCTCTTTTGATAACTTTCTCCTTCCTCTGTTTATACTTTATCTAATAAGAATAATATAATACACCTACCAATAATAATAATTGATTCCTTGGTATGCATTCACATATGAATATAAAAACATAGAAATATATGTACATGTGTTTATGCATGTTTAAGTGTACGTATGTATATGTATATGTGTATGTATTTGTATTTATAATTTAACCTTATGAACTTTCCAAACTCTCTGATGAAACCCAGAGACACACCCAAGTACCTAAATCTTATCTACCAAATACTTCAGTCCACTGAAGGGATATAAGTAGATTGGGGTACTTTGGCCTCTTGGCTGAAACAGCTGTAAGATATAATCCTATCTTTTGTGATCTGCGTTATATATTTTAATAATTACTGGTATTTTTATATATATATTTGTATATGTAAAGCTTACTATGCTATACATGTATGTATATTGTTATAATGGTTTTTTAAAAAATAAATATATAGACATAATATAATGTCTAAAATTGATCCCCTCCATTTTCTTATTGCTGTATAAATTAATCTCACCCATTTATTACATTCAGTAGTGTAATTGCCATGCAAATAAAAAAAACAACTTGTGTATTAATAATTGGGTTTTCTACCAGCAGTATATTGGATAGATATTATCCCTTAGTTGGTTGGATTAACAACCTCTAAATCTTTTGGAACTATATATATATATATATATATATATATATATATATATATATACTAGCAGTATCACCCGGTGTTGCTTGGGTTTGTTTCGACCCTTTAGAATTGGAATTTTTGAAAAGTTGAAATTTTGCATTATGCAACTTGTTATCTCTTCAAGTGAACATTTTTCCAGTTGAAATACACCGAAAATGGTGCTACAGCAGTCAAAAGTCGTAAAAATAGGGATTTTCATAGAAAAAAAGCACCTTTTTGATGTAAATAATTTTTGGTGTTAACATGGTCCGATTGAATTTTATCTTCTACAGAATGAAGAACAAGCCTTCTTCTATCATACTACAATTCAATTTTGGTCAACTTGCGCTGTCAGGTCTCGAAGATAGTATGTTTAGTTGAAGGCTACTAAACCTGCCACACACAGACAACTTCAGCTTTATATATATAGATTTGCTACACACTACTTTCCATCCTTAATAATGAAACTTGTAGATCCAAGTTAAACCACAGACACACACACAGATACACACACAGACACACAAGTTGAGTTTTATATATATGTAGATTTCTCAACAGGGATTTCAGGGGAGAGTTTCAGGGAGTCGCTGGCGATGTATCATGATGATCAAAAATCTGTCCTGCTAAAATTTGGTTAAAGTGATTCAAACTGCAGACTCAACGCAAAATGGTCACATTTAATTCAAAGTGTTAAAAATGTTATGAAAACAATTGGTATGTGTTCACAAAGTCCAAATGATTAATACGAAAAAACCCTCCAGGCTACGTCCCGAAAATTTATTTCTTTGCCGAATTTCTACAATGTTTACGGCAATTCTTGATTTTTTATTCTTCATGCAATTTACGCATGCTTGCATGCATGGTGAACACAGTTCACGTTAAACAGCTGACTGAGTAAAGTTCACTATTCAATGCATGGGATAAGGCCTAAACAAACACATTATCGATTTTTGCAATTGCGAGATGAATTTCGGAACAGGAATAGCGCAGAATTTTAATTCGCCTAAACTCTAAGTGACCCACTGGTGGACGATTTGGTGGCTAGGAGGAGATGTGCCGGAAGTTAACACGGACACACAGATACACACAGTTGAGTTTTATATATATATATATATACATACAATATATTATACATGCATACATACATGCATAACATATAGGCACACTTCCCACAGTAGAGGGCACCACAAAGTTTACACCATGAATGTGATACATCATGAGACTGGAATGCAACCTTAAAGCATTTTGTCTGATAACCTTAAATACTGAAAGATTCATTCAGCTCTACTACATCATTAATTTAGTAAGTGTCATCAGCAGACCATATGGATGTTAGCATAAAACTTTGATTGATAGTTACATTGAAGACCAAAGCAGTCTATCATGGATAACACCAGATTACTCAAGTCCACTGAAGGGTACATAAATGGAAACAGGAAATATCCAATATCTGATGGATAAAGGGACAGAGACCAGGCAAAACAAAGATAACTGATACAACTTTGTGGAATTAACACTGAAGATATCCCACATCATTAGCAGTTGTCCAATAATGCCATCATGCTCTGACACTATGCTGTATAGACACTGTAAGGAGAGGAAGGATACCTTAGGCCAAAGAAAACCCCACAGTTTGTCAGAAGCCACAGCCACAAATAAGAAGGAGTACCAGATAATATCCCAGTGAAAACCTCAAAAAATGTAAATTACTAAGCCTATGTAGTGATTTGGCATAGAGAAGAGAAACTGAGTACAACTGTGGAAATCAGCTGCCCAGCAGATGCTGATATAAAGCTAAAGATCAGCGAAAAAGAAAATATCTATGCTGAACTATTGAGAGATTTACAGTTACTTTACCAAAATTGCAAATTCAGGTTTATACCTGTAATTATTGTGGCAGTGGGATTTGTAGCACACTGCCTAAGTAACAACGTTGAGAAGTTAGGCTTCTCAAAACTAGAAAGGATCTGATTTAAAGACTACATATCCAAACCATCGGTGAAACTGTAAAAATCTATAAAAATTTCTAGAAGTTTATCATTCAAGTATATATGTGCATGTCTAGACATGCATAAAACAAAGCATACAAATCTGCACATATACACAAATACATGCAAAAATACTCTGTTAATGTGGTTGAAATTTCAAGAAAGGGGCCTTGAATCTAGGTTAGAAACCAGCCCATTCTTTATTGGTAAGAAATTGTGAAATAAAACTGAATGATGACATGCATATATATATATATATAGGCCAAAACCAGACATTATTGTATAGTACCAAAGGTACTATCCATCCTGTCTAATATCAGACCAAGTAGTGCAATAGCTTAGGGTTCAAAGTTGCATAGCTCTTCATTGCTCTGCCCTAAAAAGTAAGAAACCTACACAACATGGACGTGGGTGTCATCAAAAGGGAACTAGACATTCTCCTCTCCACAATACACGATGAACTAATGGCCCAGCATGTGGTACAAATGGGGACAGCAGTGTCATACTCCTTCGTACACCAGATGGCCAACAACCAAAGGGAAAACAAGGGTTGTGATATGAAATCCCTAACCCTAACCCTAAATCAGAAGAAATCAGCCAAAGAAGAAAGATGTATAAAAGTACAAAATCCTGGTTGTGTTCCAGCATGATCAGAGCTGCGTGGCTGAAATGAACTAAGGAATAAAAGAATGTGTGTGAGTGTGTGTGTGTGCCGGGGGATATGGAGTAAGTTTTCAATTTAATCATTGCTTTCATATGTGCTACTTGACATCAACATTAAAATAATATATGTCATGAACTGATTATAACAAGAAGTGTGATGATGATGATATACAGATATATGATTATATGTATGTATATTTATATATACAGGGGAGTGCTGAAAAGATTTTGGGTTTGGGTAAAAGAAAATACAAGAGGAACAGTTAATTATAATTTTATTCAACATATTCCCCTCTTATTATCATAAGCCCAATGAATGCTTAAGATATATAAATAAATTCTTATCATCCAAGAAGCATAATAAATTCAATTATTAGAAATATATCTACTTGTATTGCAAGGCTCTCATCTAATGAGGATAGATTTAAATAAAATCAAACTTATCATAACCATACATTATTAGAAGCTGGACATAGAGATAAGGTTTACTATATCCAGAATCATCATATTAATAATGAAGTTCTAGAAAATGATAGGATTATAGAGATGTTGAAAATTAACAAAGAGTATAAGGAAACTAAAAATTTAGATAAATATAACGACAACAACAACAACAATAATAATAATAATAATAATAATAATTTCTTTTATTGGCCACAAGGACTCAAGGCATGGTGGACAATATCAAAGGTTGAGTAACAGCACAACAAAAACATGTGGGGTTAACATGAACCAAGGGGAGATATTACCACATGAAAGGATATAACAAAGGATATATAATAGAAAGTAGAAATAAGTAAATAAAATAAATAGAATCCCAATAGTGGGGCAGTTCATAATTGGGAATCTTGGATATCTGGGGTAAAACCCCAACAAAAATTCCAGATTACTCTGCTATCTCTGACATGGGAAAGTGCCCTCTTCCAGTTTCTTTCCTCCTGCTTAGAAAAGCATATTCAGAGTCAATCCATTCAGTCTCTCGTCCACCTTTTGATAAACATACTAAAAGGTAGCACTGCCCTCTCTACCTTCACCTTCCTCTTCAAATGATATTTGAGGAAATTGATGGGAGCTTGACTGGATAGGAATGTGCCTGTTTTCTAACCTTTCAGATGGGTCCACCACACAGTCTCTTTTCCACAGCCACCAGGCAGAGAAAGACCTGCTTTCTTTTTCTGCTAAGGGAAGGTGGTGTGTTGATCGCAGCTGTGTGAATTCATTTTATACGTGACAAAGCTGCTCCACACAATCCCACAGTTCTCTAATGCACGGACACTGAATTATTGCATGCAGAATGATTTCGTCCCCCTGGGATATGCATGGTAAAAAGGAAGTTGTCAGTTTAAACAGAGTTAAAAAGGCTCATGGAAAGACTTCGGGCCCCCCGCCTCCACATTTTCTCCCAAATTTGTTTATTTAAAAAAATCTGTTTTTGCCGTAAACCCCTGTTTTCAGATATGGAGGTTCCAAAAAATACCAAGGATCAACATTGTTAAATTCCCCACACCCTTCTCCACCAAATTCTTCAATTTTGACTTTTCCCCCAACACTAACCCTAACCCTAATCCTAACCCTAAAACCCTAATCCTAACCCTAAAACCCTAACCATAACCGTAACTACAAAAATTTTTGTCCGAATCATATATCTGTATTTTTCTGCATATTTAGAAAAAAAAAAAATTCTTAAAATAAATTTTACAAAACATTTCGGAAATTTTTTTCAGAATCATAATCTCCATATTTTTCCACATATTTTGGAAAAAAAAATTCTGGAAAAAGTGAAAAATGAAGGAAATGGGGGTAGGGGGTGGTAATTTAAAAATGCTGCTTTTTGCCAATTTTTTGCAAATTCATATTCCCCATAATCGAAAAGAGGGATTTGTGTCAAAAAAAAAAATTGCTTTTTAAAAGGGTGGTTATTTTGATGGTGGGGACGGGCGGAAGTTTTGCCAGACTCATTTCGACCAATTTTTTCATGTCATGAGAATAAAAATTTGAGCAACACATTTAAAAAATAACTCAGAACCACAATTCACAAAACAGCGAACTTAAAATTGAGCAAAAGATCTGCAAGTCAATTTTAAAATAACCTACCATTGAGCGAAAAGAAAAGAAAACTTTCCCAAAAGACTTTCTCAGTTCATTTGAATATATTCCTTATGCAGTTTTATTTTAAATATTTCTTTTTAAAAGACTTTATAATTTTTTCCAGGGAAATTATATTGAACATTCTGATAAATTTTCCATGAACACTGATTGTTGTAAAACCGGGATGCACGGTTATTTTCATTTGCTCAACATGTGAATACTTTGTAAATTTGTGTATTTGACTTGTTAAAATATTAATTCCATCTGTGTATTGAAATATATTTGTATTATCAATATTCTTTTTTTCGCAAAATTTTTAACAATTTTTCAGGTTGAGGGCTTTTGTAGCAAGTCATAATAAACCTTTATCGGCTATAATACGACATCATTGTCATGTTGGTCGAATAGGTATAATTATTAGTTTCTCAATGGTTAAAACTACTGGCCATATTTGAATTCTAACTTTCATCAAAGAGAAATCTTACATGAAATATGGTTCTTAGAATTCAGATATGACCAGTTATAAAAACCCTGATTTTTGGGAAGAAAATTAGTGTTTGTTGTCTGTCATTCGATTCCATGACACTCACTCTCTTGAGATATTGGTTATTGCCATGCCAAGTCTTTTATCTAATTCAACAAGGCTATTTTGAATTGTTGTTTAAAACTCTTGTAGCTTAGTTATGGAAGAATCAATATAAATTTCATGTCATAACTCTCTATGACTCTTCTTTTGACTTATTAAAATGTACTGTAAATATTAAATGTACGTAAATAAACTAATTTAGTAAATAATTCTTTTTCTTCATTTTCTTCAACCTGTTGATGAAATTTATTTCTGTAACTATTGAAGCTGTTATTATAGCAGTGAAAAAGAGTAAGCTTTATTATCTTCAACATACATGCATGTTAAGCGTCTTGGTGTATATAACTCACCACAACGTTTATGTAGTCTGAGTTAGGATTTATGTATGGTGATAAATACTTATAATTAAGTTATAAGTGGCGGATTTATCACCATAGATTCCTACTCAAGAAATATTTATATTTCTTATAATTTCAAGTCGAACACGGGATAAATAGATAAAATCATCTAATTGTTATAGATAAATTTTCACTATGATAAATTGCCACTCGTCATTCTTCTCAATAGTCACGACGTTATAAATTGGCAACAACACCGGTTATAAACTGGTAATCCACCGTTATAAATTGTAGACTAACTGACGTGGATTCCGAATTCTACTCTGGAGAGTAATCACCGTCATAGCCTTAAAGGAGCTTTTCTTGTTGGGCTGGAAATAATCCAGACAACCGCAGGGATGCAGGGAGCCCAAAATGTATACCAGTAGATGGGCTGCAATTGGTCAAGGAAGGTCATGTGATGTCATGGTTGGCAGTATTGCTAAATAAGCAACAGTAGTTTCATGGATGAAAGAAGTTTCTTTGGCCGCATGGTTGAACAGGAAATTGCTGGCAACAGTGCATCTGGATAAGGGATTCAGTGAGGCTTGTGAGCTTATGTGTGGAAGTGTGCATGCATGAGTGTGTGTGTATGTGTGTAAGTAGGAAGGATTATATAAGCGCATTCTTGAAGAAAATCAACCAATTCATATGAAGAATACAGTGAAAGGCTTTCTCCATGATAGAAAAGATAGATCACATGACAAACCTGAAGCTGGAGACTTACTAAGAAAAGAATTTAAATCAAGGAAAAACCCACTGACCAATCAGCACCTGACCAGATTTGAAGAGGAACTGTATAGTATAGTTCAGAATGTGAACTTCAGAAAGTACTCTAGAAGACACAATAGACATCAACAGAAAATTAGGAAATTACTTGATGATTTCTTGAAAGTTCCAGAGATACTTGTACCATAGGACAAAACAAGTAACATTTTTATTGTTGATATTGTGTTATTGAAGAATATGATTAGAAAAGAAAATATAGACATGCAAATATAGACATGCAAATAATGACACATCAAAATGAATAAACAGAAGAGGATTACAAATTGCTAGAGATTTAGCTATAGATCATAGAATTGAGCCTTATGTTCCTAGAAAACCTCAGATTATGCTTAAAGACCATAAATCTAAGTTTCTGAATGACCCCCTCAGATTAATATATCTATCTAAATAAGATATAGGGATTATTAGTAAGAAGATCATTAATAGAGTACTGCCCACACTTAAGTCTAAAATTAAATCAGCTCTCTGGTGGATACCAAAGAGATAATAGGATGGTTTAAGCATCTAGAAATTAATAGAACCAGTAAATTCTTATAACTAGATATATAGAGAGTTGCTATGCCACTACAAACCTGATCATCCTCAATGAAGCTCTGATCTATAGTATGGAAAACTCGGTTATGTCCTAACATGGAATAGATATTATACTTGTGGCCCAAACCTCTTTGGTAGATTTTAATGGTATATTATGGAATAGATCAGATAGAGAGAGTGCTTTCGGTATAGCGATGTGGTCATCAAATTCTGTGCAAGTCACAGACTTGTTTGGAATATATATGCATTCATTTATCCAGCTTTCCTTTCTGAAAATCACAGGAGGACTCTATAGAGATGATGTTCTATTCTTCCTGGACAGAAGTAATAAAGAACAATTAGAAAGGCATAGGAAACAGGTCTTTAGACTATTTAAGAACTTAAGACTCAACATAACTATAGAAAAAGATTACCATAGTGTAAACTTCTGTTACGCTACCTTCTGTCTTGATACTGGATTATATGAATCCTTTCATAAACCAAATGATAATATTAAGTACATATGTGTGTAGTATCCAATAATTCACCCTCAGTAATACAAGGGTTAGTTAATGTTTCCATAAGAATATCTAGATTATCTGCTACTAATGAAATTTTTGAATCACATACACCCTATTACTGCTCTAGCTATGGCTGGTTACTGAGAGAAAATTCAATACATACAAGACACCGATATACACAACTCTGCCAATTTCTCCACTAATTATACACAAACCTAACAACACAATGTTACAGTAAGATCAAACATACAAGTCAAAACGAATCAGTTGAGGCACTAAACTACTAGCCAAAGCTCAGACACACATGCAACACAATCATACTACTGCTTATAACACAATAAACTGTCCCAACCCTGTACAACACACCAGAACAAATAAGCCAAACAAATATAAGAATCATGATGCCCCCTGGTACAAAAAAATCAACAAGAGGTATTAGCTGATTATGTGTGGCAATTTTAGAAGAATATGATCTAACTTGGTCCATAATGAGACATGCACAGCCATTCAACCATAGAAGTTAGGATTTTCTATATGCTTCCACCTTTTCACGTTTTTTTCATGTTTTCTCATGTTCTTTGTTCTGCATGAAGAGTGATCTGTACCTGAAGAATGTGTCTGGATTTTCAAACATGTGAAACTATTAGTAGTGCCCAAAGATATGTATTGTGATCATTAAACAGCTACATATATATTATATTATATTACATTATATATATATATATATATAGGGGGGAGTTCATGAAAAAACAAAAGATGAAGACAGGTGGTGTACAAAACAAACAGATGTATTAGTATAACACTCAGGAAATGAAAAAGTCTTTAACGTTTCGAGCCTACGCTCTTCTACAGAAAGGGACACAGAAAAAAGCAAGGAGAGAAACAAGGAGAGAGAAAAAAGGAGAGAAAAAAAGGAGAGAAAAAAATGTGTGTAGTGGCTTGATACATAATTCCAAGAGAGTTAGAAGTTGTGAATCCAACAAACTAAGGGATGATATCTATCCAATATACTATTGATAGAATACCCAATTATTAATACACAAGTTTTTTTTTTGTTGCATAGCAATTACAATACTGAATATAATAAATAGACGAGGGTAAGAAGTTGTTTTACAATTAATTTGTACAGCAATAAGAAAATGGAGGGGATCAATAGGTGGTATTCATCAACTTTTAGACAATATATTATGTCTTAAACAATTGTAATAATATACATACATGTATAAAAATATCAGTACTTATTAAAGTATATAACATAGAACATAGAAAGTAGAATAGTTTCTTACAGCTGTTTCAGCCAAGAGGTCTCAGTACCCCACTTTACTTCCATCCCTTCAGTGAACTGAAGTATTTGGTAGATAAGATTAAGGTACTTGGATGTGCCTCTGGGCTTCGTCAGAGAGTTTAGAAAGTTCATAAGGTTAAGTTATAAGTATAAATACATACATATATATACTCACTTTTACATATACATATATATACATAAATATATATAAATACATATCCATATATTTATATATATATGTATATGCATACAACGAAATCAATTATTGTTATTATTAGGTGTATTATATTATTCTTATTAGATAAAGTATAAACAGAGGAAAGAGAAAATTATCAAAAGAGAAATGATAGTGGAATTTCAATAATCAATCTAGCTTAAAGGTATTGTAGTTTTGTAGGAATGAAAAGGTATATAAATGAGGTTATCGATCTCAATCTAGAAGAGGGTTGTTTCTCACATGGTCAGTTGTATGTAGGTTGTTTCAGAGTAGGAAGCCCACAGAAATTCTCCATATATGCTCCAAAGGAAAAAGTGAAAAGCATTGTATATAGTGAAGTTCTGTAAATGTGCTAATATGTGCCTTATGAATACATTTCAACACCATACAGACCAGCAGGTCCACTAGTGTATGGTGCAAAATCCCCTTTCGACCCAAGGTAATGTGGTGGTGGAACAATGTTATTGACAGGGCCATTGGAGAAGAGAAATAGGGTTGGAAGGACTGGAAGAACATTGGCAGCAGGGCATCATGTCTGACTGTCAAAAGGGAAGCTAGGAGACAGGTTTATTTAACCAGGGGGGAAGCAGATAAGAAAAAATTTGCCAATGTTCTGTGCTGTGAGGACCAAAGACTTAAGATATTTCGTGCTGCGAGATAGTGTGTGAGACAGAATCATAATGTCATAGGAGAGAAATGTATTTGCATGGATGATGGCTCACTTGCATTAAACGAGGCTGCACTATGAAAGGTTGCTAAATAAAGAGAATGAATGGGAGAAAGAGAGCCTGCCGAATTCTGACCCAACAGAGGGACGAGCTATCCAAATTGACAGTGCCTTGGTAGATAAAACAATTAAGGGTATGAAAGACCCTGGCCCATCAGGAATCACCACAGAGATGATCAAAACATCTGGCAGTGTCGGCTATAGCCTAGTCACCCGTATAGTTAAGCAGGTGATACACAAAGGAGTCATTCCCAATGACTGGTGTAGCAGCATAATAGTCAACTGCTACAAAGGTAAAGGTGATGCATTAGAAACAAATAATTACAGAGGTATCAAGCTGTTGGATCAGGTAATGAAAGTCACAGAGAGGGTTCTAGCCCAACTAATAGGGAGAGTGTCAGTCCAGATGAGATGCAGTTTGGGTTTCTGTCAGGGAAAAGTACCACTGATGCTATATTTCTAGTAAGGCAGCTGCAGGAGAAATACCTGGGCAAAGATAAGCCCCTGTACCTGGCTTTCGTTGACATGGAGAAAGCCTTTGACAGGGTCCTTCGATCCCTTATCTGGTGGCCAATGATGAAACTAGGGATAGATGAAAGGTTAGTGAGAGCTGTGCCAACCATGTACAGGGACACTGTCAGTAAGGTGAGGGTTGGCAATGAATACAGTGAAGAATTTCAGGTAGAGGTAGGGGTCCACCAATGTTCAGTACTCAGCCCCCTCCTATTTAACATAGTCCTCCAGGCAATAACAGAGGAATTCAAGACAGGATGCTCCTGGGATCTCCTCTATAAGATGTACCCAGTGTAAGCTATGGACACATAAGAGGTGCAGCAATATCAAAGGAAGGCTAACTGGGAAGATAGTTTTTGTATGTGGAAAATGCTCATGAGCAATAAACACTGAAAATGTGCAGTGAACAACTGCTGTCACATTCCAGAGAGAAAAACTACAAGTAGTTGACAGCTTCTGATACCTAGGTGACCAAGTCAGTAGTGAGGGTAGATGCTCTGAAAGTGTAGCTGCTAGAATAGGAATAGTCTGAGCAAAGTTCAGAGAGCTCCTACCTCTGCTGGTGACAAAGAGCCTCTCGCACAGAGTAAAAGGTAGACTGTATGATGCATGTGTACGAACAGCCATGTTACATGGCAGTAAAACATGGGCTGTGACAGCTGAGGACATGCGTAAGCTTGCAAGGAATGAAGCCAGTATGCTCTGCTGGATGTGTAATGTCAGTGTGCATACATGACAGAGTGTAAGCGCCTTGAGAGAAAAGTTGGACCTAAGAAGCATCATATGTGGTGTGCAAGAGATACGACTATGCTGGTAAAGGACATGTGGTGTGAATGGATGAGGACAGATGTGTGAAAAAGTGTCACTTCCTAGCAGTTGAGGTAATCTGTGGAAGAGGTAGATTCAGGAAGACCTGGGATGACATGATGAAGCACGACCTTTGAACATTGGGCCTCACCAAGGCAATGACTAGTGACCAAGACCTTTGGAAATATGCTGTGCTTGAGAAGACTTGGTAGCCAATGAGACCATAACCCATGGTTTATGCCAGCGGTATAACCAGCCTACTTATGCGTTGCTTGTGAAGACCTGTTGAGGCAAGGGAAACAAAATCAAAATCAAATTTGCTGAATTGGCCAATAACAGCATCGCCTTACTGGGCACCCGTGCAGTGGAACATTAAAAGCACCATCCGAACCTGATCATTGCCAGGGCCACTGACTGGCTCCCATGCCGGTGGAACATAAAAAGCACCATTCAAGGCTGATTGTTACCAGCGTCACCTTACTGGCACGTGAAAAACAACATTCAAGAGTGGTTGTTGCCATTGCTGCTGGACTGGCTCCTGTACAGGTGGTACATAAAAAACAGCATTTGAGTGTGGCCATCGCCAGTGCCACCTGACTGGCCTTTGTGCTGGTGACACCTAAAAGCACCCAACTACACTCTCAGAGTGGTTGGTGTTAGGAAGGGCATCCAGCTACAGAAACTCTGCCAGATCAGATTGGAACCTGTTGCAGCCATCTGACTTGCCAGTCTTCAGTCAAACCATCCAACCCATGCCAGAATGGAAAGCGGATGTTAAACGATGATGATGATGATATATCCATACATACATATGTATATATATGTATGTATGTATGTATGTATGTAAGTATGTATGTATGTATGTATGTATTTATGTATGTATATGTATAGGATGGAGTTCTTCAAGTTTTCATTTACTAAATCCAATATAGATTTTGTTTGGCCTGGGGCTATAATAGCAGACATTTACCCAATAAGCCAAGCTGTGGAACTGGATCTGAACCTTTGTGTTTGGGAGGCAAACTTCTTACCACACACACACACACACACACACACACACACACACACACACCAAATATATATAATTTCTTTTGAAGCCACCTAACTCATTAATTTAATGTTTATGGTTGACAGGAGTTTTTAATTACATGGTTTAGGGACAGAACTACAATAAGGAACAGGAGTTCAAATCCTGTTAGGGGTGAAAATTTTAAAGCTCTTTGGATCTGAATCTAAATTCAAATATAAAGAACATATGCCATGTCAATGCAATTATTAAATACCAGTTTCAGCTTATTTCTTTGAAAATAGCATAATTTTTGATGATACAAGTGTACAAGTAGATATGCATGTATGTATGTGTATGTATGAGTTTGTGTATGTATGAGTATGTGTATGTATGTGTGTGTTTATAAACTTTTTGCATATTTGTGTGTCTATTTTAATTTACTTACCTTATAGCCATAATTCTGATTAACTTTAATAAAACTTGGCTTTTCTCCACTTTTTAATTCAAAATTGTCGTAGAAGCATCTTTGTTCGCTGTAATATGATACGTCTTTATAGTCATTGTTCAATGTAATGCGAACTGAATAATAGTAAGTCACATCATAACAAACTTTTACATTCCATTTTGTGGCCTGGATATCTGGAAATAGATTGAAAAAAGAAGAAAAAAATCTCAATTTATTTTCAAAACACTTAAAAGATTTTATAATGTGAATGGTTACATCAAGAAAACTCATATAAAACATTGGAATTGGTTTTAAGAATAACATAAAATCTCAATAATCATGAAAATCTGAATTCTTCCCACATTTTGTCCCAAGAAAATGTTTTTTTTTTACATGTTTTCTTTAAGAATCAGACATAAATCTCATTGCATCATTATCAAATTTGTTCACAACACCCACTCATATTGAGTCATTAATTGATTTCAAATATTGGCACAAGGCCAGCAATTTCAGGGGAGGGGTAAGTCGATTACATTGACCCCCAGTGTTTAACTGGTACTTATGAACACTGAAAGGATGAAAGCAAGGTTAATCTTAATCGTAATATATATTACTTTTTTGCCCACAGGGGGCTAAACATAGAGGGAATAAACAAGGACAAACAAAGGGATTAAGTCGATTACATCTACCCCAGTTTGTAACTGGTACTTATTTAATCAACCCTGAAAGAATGAAAGGCAAAGTCAACCTCGGCGGAATTTGAACTCAGAACGTAATGGCAGAAGAAATACCTATTTCTTTACTACCCACAGAGAGGACAAACAAGGACAGACAAACGGATTAAGTTGATTACATCGACTCCAGTGCATAACTGGTACTTAATTTATCGACCCCGAAAGGATGAAAGGCAAAGTTGACCTCAGTGAATCTGAACTGAGAATGTAACGGCAGACAAAACAGCGCTAAGCATTTTGCCCGCTGTGCTAATGATTCTGCCAGCTCACTTGCCCTTCTTAATCTTAATATTGATATTAATATTACTGTTAATGTTGTGTTAATGTTAAGGTCATAGAGAGAATTACTTTAATTATTATGGCCAAAATTTCTCTACCACTGTCCTCAACATAGCCATTCCATAGCCATACTAACACACACACACACAAAAGGAAAACAGTGTGTAAATCAGAAAGCTGACAACAGAAAAATAGAAAATTTCTTAAGTGATACATCATCATCATCATCATCATAATCAGCATCTTTAACCTTACCACCACCACCACCATTACCACTGAAATAAAAGCATACACATATATAAATATATACATGCGTATACACACAAATAACATATATGTAAACATGCATCTACATGTATACATCAACACATGTGTAAAATTACATGCAAACACGTGTTACTACACATATGTATGTGTGTCTGTGTTTACAGAAAAACTGAAATAGCATTAAAAAATATAACAATGTGTTACAAAGGGCCACAAGTCCTATAAGTCAATAGATCAACCAGGTCCACAGTCAAGTGGGATGCAGTGTTCCCATTGAAAAAGCCATAGCCTAAGGTAAATAGGTGAAATGTTCTGGGAGTGGTGCTAATATAACCCGAAGGTATGGAGGTCACTTGAAGCTAAGTTTATGGTCGTGTTTGTGTATGTACGCTTTTATTTTTGGTTATTTTCTTCATTTATCTCTTTTTGTATGTTTGTATATTGTATTTTACATTATCATCATCATTTAAGGTCTGTTGTTCATGTTGGCAGGGGTTGGACGGTTTGACCAGGGCTGGTAATCTGAGGGGCTGCACCAGACTCCAGTCTGATTTGGCATGATTTCTACAGTTGGATGCACTTCCTTACGCCAACCACTCTGAGAGTGAAATGGTCACTTTTAAGTGCCACCAGCACAGGTGCCAGTTGCATGACACCAGTATTTGCCATGCTAATGATTTCACTTGGTTTGATGGGTCTTCTTCTCAAGCAAAGCATATTGCCAAGGGTCTCAGTCATTTGTCATTGCCACTATGAGGCCCAGTACTTGAAAAGTGCTTTTTACATGCCACTGGCACAGGTGCTGGTTATGCAACACCAGCATTGGCCAGAGTGCCTCCATGAGGGCCAGTGCTTAAACAGTGCTTTTTACATTCCACCAGCATGAGTGCCAGTTATGTGACACCAACATTGACCACATTGCCTGTGCATTGCTCAGTGCTTGACTGGTGCTTCTTAAGTGCCACTGGTACAGGTGCCATTTACATGACATTGGCATCATCCACATTGCCTCCATGAGGACCAATGTGTGAATGGTGCTTTTTACATGCCACCAGCATGGGTGCCAATAAAGTGACGCCAACATCAGCCATGTCTATGGTTTCACTTGGCTTGCCTCTAATGCCCAACTTTTCTCTCAAGACACTTATACTCTGCTGCACCCTGACACTGCACATTCAGTGAAGCAAACTAGCTTCATTTCTTTCAAGCCTACGCATGTCCTTGGCAATTACAGCCCATATTTCACTGCCATGCTGCATAGCTGTTTACACACAAGCATCTTATAGTGTGCTTTCACACAGATGGTGGGCCTCTTTGTAGTCAACAGAGGTAGGAGCTCTCTGAACTTGCCCAGCCTATTCTTATTCTTGCAGCTACGCTCTTGGAGCATGAACCTCTGCTACTGACTTGATCATCTAAATAACAGAAGCTATCAACCACCTCTAGCTTAGTTCCCTTGCAGTCGATGGAGTCCATTTTCTGTACATTTTTAGTGTTTATTGTACTTGTGCACCTTCCAAACACAAGAACTATTTTCCTAATTAATCCTCCTCTGATATTGCTGCATCTCTTATGTGTCCATCGCTTACATTGGGTACATCCTATGAAGTTTCTATCATTGCCTTTCCTACAGATTAAGCAGGGCCAACTGCCTGAAGTGATTTGTGATTTGTCTGCTTTCCTTCTTACTAAGACTTTGGTTTTTGCTAGGTTAACTCTAAGACCCTTCAATTTCACACCTTGCTTCCACTCCTGAAATTCCTTATTTAGTTCTGGTAGTGATTCAACTATAAGAACAAAGTCATCAGCCCAGAAGAGCTCCCATGGCAGCCTGTCTTAAACTCCTCTGTTATT
This sequence comes from Octopus sinensis, assembly GCF_006345805.1. Taxonomy (NCBI): domain Eukaryota; kingdom Metazoa; phylum Mollusca; class Cephalopoda; order Octopoda; family Octopodidae; genus Octopus; species Octopus sinensis. The sequence continues at coordinate 52,226,826 of NC_043008.1, forward strand.
GTCTGGAGGACTATGATAAACAAGAAGAGGCTGAAGACTGATCCTTCGTGAACCCTTACTTCTACCATGAATTCATCGCTATACTTGTTGCAAACTCTTACCTTACATGACCTGTACAGCTCTCACCAGCCACTCATCAGTCCCTAGTTTCTGCATTGACCACAAGGTAAGAGACTGGATACCCTGTCAAAGGCATTCTCCATATCAATAAAAGCCAAGTACAGAGGTTTATCTTTGGCTAGGTATTTCTCCGGCAGTTGTATTACCAGAAATATGGCATTAATGGTGTTTCTGCCTGGCACAAAACCAAACTGCATCTCATCTAGACAAACTCTCTACCTAACTGGTTGGGCTGTGATCTCCTCTGTGACTTTTGTCACCTGATCCAACAACTTGATACCTCTGTAATTATTTCTAAGGTGTCACCTTTACATTTGTAGCAGTTGACTATGGTGCTGCTACACCAGTCATTGGGTATGACTCCTTCGTGTACCACCTGATTAATTATGGAGGTGACTAAATCATAACCCACACTGCCAGATATTTTAAGCATCGCAGTGGTGATTCCTGATGAGTTGGGACTTTCTCTGTTTTCATATCCTTCATGGCTTTGTCTACAACACTACTGTCTCTTCAGATTGCTAGTCCCTCTGTCAGATCAAAATTAGGTGGAATCTCCTTTTCCCATGAGTTCTCTACATTTGTGAGTAAATATGTATTGTGCATATATTTATGTATTGGTACATTTCTGTTGATGGATTCAACTGATAGTCAGATTAATGGCTTGTCGTTTGGATGTGTGGTTTATAATAATTATGTAGGTGAATGTGTATGTAAGTTTATGCATATTTTTTGTATGCTTATATAGGTGCATATGTGCATGTATGTACACACACTTATATATATGTATGTATAAAAATATGTTTGTGAATACATATATACATATATGTACTTGTGTTTGGGTGTGGTTGTGACTGTATATTTCGGTACGTATATGTATGTGAATATTTTTATATCTGCATGCATATATCGCATATATATATATATATGTATACACACGCAGTAATACCTCACTATACGAGGACTCATTTTACGAGACCCTGGGTTTATGAGTTTTATTTTTTAGCTCACTTTTGTGTGGTGAGCTGAAATTTTTCAAGCACAAGATCCAGATGTTGAATGAAATGCAAATGTTTCTACTATCCTAACAAATGTTTCTGCGTGTTACCGAGAAATTTATAGACAGCAAAAAAAAAAAGCTTCTTCTCAGCAAACAACTCTAGACTTGTTTCTTAAAAAGAAATCTACAAGACTGTCTTGTGAATTAGCAATCATGTCTACAAGTGATGGTATGCATGAGTCTATTGAGAGTGAGAGTGATTCAGAAAACGATTATGATAAAAACTATTTTTTATTATAAATGATCTTGACATTCTTTTTACTTAGCATAAAATATTCTTTACATTCTGCTGTTGTTTTATTGCCATTTATTTACAAGTATTATAAATACTTTTTTACCAACAGAGGTAGGAGCTCTCTGGACTTTGCCCAGCCTATTCTTATTCTAGCAGTTACACTCTTGGAGCATCCACCTCCACTACTGAGTTGGTCATCTAGGTAATGGAAGCTATCAACTACTTCTAGTTTTCCCACCTGGCATTTCATGGAGTCTATTCAATTTAGCTTAGTTTTGGCAAATACTTTGCAATGTGTACTTCTTAAAATGCCCCTATGCCTCTTGTCTGTTATCACCTGTTAATTCCATTTCCCAGGGTAATCCAATAGTACGAGTATACACATGGAACTCCTTTCAGCTTAGGATAAATATAATAAAAGCAACAATAAAACGTGGATAGAAATCCACAGGTCTCATTAATGTCTCACAACATATGTTTCTACACTGCACACCATCATTAGGTAACAATTTTCCATATTCATATCATTTTACTTAAGTTTGCTCTTAATAATTATAAATTCGAATGTTTTCTTAGTTCCATTGTGGATGCTTCCTCAGCCATTGCATTGATAAGTTTCTGCATGCCAGATTAACTGACCTTAAGGACACTGCTTTACACCAATCAAATAGCTTCATTCCATTGGTGAATGTGACTTATGACTAACCACAGAGAGGCAAAAAACAAAAAACAAATAAGTAAAAGAGCCAGACCTCCTAATCAACTGATGGGTGTTGCTTATGAAGAAAAAAACTTTAGGTCATTTCAACATTTTCCATTCAAAAATAATGAAAAGGACAGAAAGGATAATAGTCATGCAAATTAAGTGCAAAGTCTTCTAGTACATTTCCTGGTTATATTTATCTAGTCTTCTTTAGACTAAAATGGAGATAATGATGATCCATCGGCTGTTATAACATCTTTGTTTTCCTCCTCTCCTCTAGACCAAGGGAAAGTAAATCTTTCAATGACATCTTTTGACGCTTGCTTAAATATTATAGTTTTTTATGTTCTGCAATGCCCTGCTGAGCTAGATTGTATACATATTTTAATTATTACTTGCTGGATTTCTACCTACTAATCTCTTAAAGAGATGCGCTGTTCATTTTTAGGAATGTACCCTCCCTATTTACTAATACTTTCTGGTTTAGCTGAACTTTATATATATGTGTGTGTGTATATATATATATGCTGGTGACAAAGGGCTTCTTGCACAGAGTAAAAGGCAGACTGTATGATGCATGTGTACAAACAGCCATGCTACATGACAGTGAAACATGGGCCGTGACTGCTGAGGACATGCGTAGGCTTGCAAGGAATGAAGTCAGTATGCTCCAATGGATGTGTAATGTCAGTGTGCATACTCGACAGAGTGTAAGTACCTTGAGAGAAAAATTGGACCTAAGAAGCATCAGATGTGGTGTGCAAGAGAAACGATTGCGCTGGTATGGTCATGTGGCGAAAATGGATGAGGATAGCTGTGTGAAAAAGTGCCACACACTAGCAGTGGAGGGAATCTGTGGAAGAGGTAGACCCAGGAAAACCTGGGATGAGGTGGTGAAGCATGATTTTCGAACATTAGGCTTCACTGAGGCAATGACTAGTGACTGGGACCTTTGGAAATATGCTGTGCTTGAGAAAACCCAGCAAGCCAAGTGAGACCATAACCTCATGGCCTATGCCAGTGGTGTAACCAGCACACTTATGAGTACCTTTCCTTCATTGGACACTAAACTCTGCTTGCGAAGACTTGTTGAGGCAAGTGAAATCGAATTCGATGAGTGGCATCCATGCTCGTGGAGCACTAAGGGCACCATCAGAGTATGATTGTTGCCAGAGCAGCAAACTGGCTTCCGTGCCGGTGACATGTACACAGCACCATTTGAGTGTGATCATCACCAGCATTGCCTTGCTGCCACTTGTGCTGGTGGCATGGGGAAAATATTCGAGCAAGGTCGTTGCCAGTGCCGCTGGACTGGCTCCTGTGTGGGTGGCACGTAAAAAACACCATTTGAGTGTGGCCGTTGGCAGTACTGCCTAAATGGCCCTCATGCTGGTGGTATGTAAAAGCACCCACTACACTCTCGGAGTGGTTAGCATTAGGAAGGGCATCCAGCTGTAGAAACTCCGCCAGATCAGATTGGAGCCTGGTGCAGCCATCTGGTTCGCCAGTCCTCAGTCAAATTATCCAACCCATACTAGCATTACCTCTGAAATTGGTTTAGATGCCTTCTATCCACAATGTTCCATTATATAGAACTCAAGCTTAGAAAGAGATACTGATACTGGTAACTTCACTGATTGAGTAATTCCATATTCCTATTCAGAACTGTACATATTCTGGAGAGTATTTAATAACATTGATGATGAAGAGGTGAGTGGATATTCTATTCATGTCCGAAACTTCTTTATTTAAAAGTTTTCTACAGCATATATCTGATCTACATATATTTCGACTGCAGTGACTGCACATTGCTTTGTATGCAAATTTGCATTCTAGTAATTGCAATTTCACTAAGGGCCTGTCACTCATGACATTTTCCAAGTGAACTGATTCAGACAAGCATCTTGCGTTGGTATTCAGTTGAAGATAATAGTGTTATCAACACACACACAGACACACATATATATATATAGCAAATAAGAAAATGGAGAGGATAAACAATCGACATACATCAGCCAGTAAACATTCATTATATCTATCTATTAATTGATTACAAACATATGTGTGAGTGATCCAAGTAACCAAATAAAATAAGCCAATAAATACATAAACAGATATATATACTCTTTACTCTTTTATTTGTTTCACTCATTTGACTGTAGCCATGCTGGAGCACTGCCTTTAGTCAAGCAAATCGACCCCGGGACTTATTCTTTGTAAGCCCTGTACTTATTCTATCGGTCTCTTTTGCCAAACCGCTAAGTGATGGGGATGTAAACACACCAGCATTGGTTGTCAAGCAATGCTAGGGGGACAAACACAGACACACAAACACATACACACACACACACACACACACACACACACACACACACACACACACACACACACACACACACACATATATACATATATACGACAGGCTTCTTTCAGTTTCCATCTACCAAATCCACTCACAAGGCATTGGTTGGCCCGGGGTTATAGCAGAAGACACTTGCCCAAGGTGCCAGGCAGTGGGACTGAACCCGGAACCATGTGGTTGGTAAGCAAGCTACTTACCATACAGCCACTCCTGCCATATAGAAATAAATGAATAATAATAGATGAGTGTACAAATACTAAACTCTTACAGCCATTTCTACCATGAGGCTGCCAAATCTCCCAAGTTATCCTCATCCCGTCAGTGATATACAGGGATGAACAAACATTGGACAGGGATTGGACAATAGTTGAGCCCCAAGGCTTCTTCAGAGAGTCCACATGTTAGGAAACTAACATGTGGGAAAGTAAATTAAGATAATAGAGTGAGATGAAATAAAAATAATGGAATAGAAGGGAATGGTAAGAACTTCATTTTAAGGTGCTATTATAATCCTTGGTATTACATCTTATGGTAAATAAATAAAGTCACTCCCAGGAGAAATTTCCACAGGCTGCAGTTTACATCATGTTTACATTATACTGGGGGAAATAGCGAGGGTAATATGTTGTGTGGTGAGTTTAATGGTATGGTCCATGTCACAGGGGTCAGAAGTTACAGGCTAACTGCTATTTAATAGATATAGCATTATAAAAGGAGTTGGCAGAAATAACTGAAATTGAATCTGTTAGGGGAGATTTAATACATAAGTATATCAATGCAAAAAAGTTAGGTAAAACCTTAGTGCAATGTTACTATTTGTTGCTTATTGACAGAAACCTAATCCTAATACCCCTAAGTGTAGTAGGGTGAAGTCAAACTCAACCCTACAACTTAATTGGTCAATTCTTGCAGATAATTAGACCCAGATAAGTGAGGAAAACTGCTCTTAGCTATTCAGACATGTACTTGATATCAAAAATACTGTCTATAATATTTATAAAATGCAGATTCCAGGATAGGTGAATAGAATATAAGTGAGTAACCAAGAGGTAAGGTGTCAATCCATTACAGTCATTTCCATTGATTCTTTTAATTGTTTAATAATAATAATGAAATTATTGTATACAGTGCTCAGGTGCACCACAACTCGTCAGAAAGTGCGTATAAAGTACATGCAGTAATGTAGAAATGTCTGGAAAGCGAACAGTGTATGAGTCAGATACATGCTTGTGTGTGTATGGAGAGGAGAAGATCAGGTGTAGTGTTGGCGAATCTCAGGAAGCATGGAAGTTTTGAAGGATGCAGTGCTGCGACAACTAACAACTGATGCCGGCAGTTTGTTCCATGCTTCAGCAACTCTTAGTGTGAAAAAATGTTTCCTGAAGTCATGGGAGCTGTGCTGTTTTCTTACTTTGTAAATATGTCCATGGGTGTTAGATGGGTGGAGTTTGAAAAGGTGGTCAGAGTTATTGTTTGTACGATGGTTGATAATTTTATGGGTGTCTGCCAAGTCAGCTGCCAGACGTCGGAGTTTCAATGTGTCCATGCCCAGGGAAGTAAGGCATTCAGGATATGGCAAATGCCTAATTGAGGGTATTCTTTTGGTTGCACATCGCTGAACGGCTTCCAGACGATTGATATCTTGGGCAAGATAGGTGTTCCAGACCGGTGATGCAAATTCCAGGTGAGGTCTTACCATAGCTATATAAAGCCGCAGATAGATAGCTGGAGAGCGGCTCACAAAGGATTTGGTGAGTGATGCCAAGACACCCTCAGCCTTCTTGACAATTTTAGCGATGTGTTTTGTCCAACGCAAATCACTGTTGACAATAACACCCAGGTCACGTTCACTTGAAGACTTTTTGAGACTAGTGTTGTGGAGGGAGTAGGTGGACGCTGGGTTTCTCCTCCCAAAATGCATGGTGGTACATTTGTCCACAGCCAGCTTGAGTTGCCAGTCCATGATCCACTGCTGCATTGTGTCCAGGTCTGCTTGCAATAGAGATCTATAGTGTACAGGATTTGACCTCTTTATTTCGAGGTACAGCTTGATGTCATCTGCATATTTCAGCACTGTGGCATTCTTTAAGTTGGCATCTATGTCATTAACATATGCAACAAATAAAAGGGGGCCAAGAACAGATCCCTGTGGTACACCAGATGTCATCTCATAGGGTAAAGAGTGCTGTCCTAGAACTGTGACAACCTCTTTTCGGCTGAAAATAAAGGACTTCAACCAGTTATAGAGTTCGTCTCTTACACCCAACGCAGAAAGCTTCACCATAAGTCTTTTGTGTGGCACAGAGTTAAAAGCCTTAGCAAAGTCCAGGTAAATAACATCCACCCAGGATCCGCGATCAGTGATTTGGGTAACGTCCTCAAGAAACTCGATGAGTTGATTACAGCAGCTGGAGTTAGGAATAAATCCGAATTGTGATGGCTGGATGAAGCTGTGAGACTTCCAGAAGTTCCAGAGGGTTTCTCTGATATAGGATTCCATCAGTTTGGTGATGCAGCTAGTTAGACTGACGGGGCGATAGTTGACAGGCGATGTGCGGTCGCCTTTTTTGAACAGAGGGATGACACTGGCAGTTTTCCACTGTTCTGGAGTAACACCATTGTCAAGACAGAATTGGAAGAATAGAGAAAGTTGGCTTAGAAGAAAGTACCCACCGCGTTTGAGAAGTAGGTATGTAACACCATCGAGACCAGGAGAGGCATAATTGCGTTTATTCTTAAGGTGGCATTGCAGCATTGCTGGTGTAAATTGCATAGTAGATATAGAGTCCGATGTCAGTGGTGATGAAGATAGAACATTTTGGTCTTCGACAGTAAAGATGCTGGCATAGCATCCAGCAATGATTTCTGCACATTCTTCGGGATTGCCAGTAATCTGTCCTGTGTGGGGATTGCGAAGGGGACCAACAGGAGAGTGGGGCCTCTGCTTTGAGTGCACATACTTCCAGAACACTTTGCTGTCAGGGTTAGCTGCAAAGCGTTGTTCAAATTCAAGCACTGCCTTTTTTGTCACCTGCTTGAGGTGGTTGGCTGACCTATTGCACTTTTTCCTGTTGCTCTCTGATTTGTGCAATTTGTATTCCCGTTCAGCATTACGGCGTTCTTTCCTGGCAAGTCGGACTGCTGCAGTCTCCCAAATTGCACTATAGGGTGGTTTTTTGTGCTTGCGTGGTACTGATGCTGCACATGCTGCCCATATTGAATTCAGAATGTTCTGGAGTATAGTGTCCACATCTCCTGAGACATAAAATTTGCGCCAGTTTGGGCGTTGCAGCTCAGTACAATAAGAGCTCCAGTTTGCTTTATTCCAGTCAAAGTGGGCAGTCTGAAGATGGTTGTGTTTTTTGTTACAACCAATCAGAGACAAGTCGGCCATGATCATGGAATGATCAGAGTCACCTAAAGGTTCTTCGGTAGTGACACTAGTGATTGTTTCAAGAGAAGCGGTAAGTAGCAGATCCAAAGTGTTGTTACCCCTTGTGGGGGAGGTAACAACTTGGGACCAATTTGAATTCAGCACCAGTTCAAGGAAATCGTCTGCACTTTGTGGCCAACGGAAGGCCTCCCAGTCAATCTCAGGGAAATTGAAGTCCCCTGCAATATACACATATGTGGCTGTTTTCATGGCAGCAGCTCTGAGGATATCAAAAAGCTGTGCGTCTTGGCGATAATTTGGAGGACGGTAAACGACTTCGAGCAGAAGTGTTGACATGGTCATGTATATATTGCAGAAAAATACCTCCTGCTGAGATTGGTTCAAATCATCACAGGGGATTGCCGATAGACTTGATTGAACATAAATCATCACACCCCCTCCACGGCGATTTATGCAGTCTTTGCGGAACAGGTTGTAGCCGGCTATGCTGAAAACTCCATCACAGAGTGCAGAGTGTGCCCATGTTTCCGTGACTGTGATGAAATCTGGGTTGATACTTTTGACGTAGGAGACAAAAAGATGCACCTTGTTGCATAAACTACGCGCATTCAAGGACAGCAGTTTATATCTGGATTTCAGATGATGATATACAGGGGATGGCTTGGTTAGTTTCCCAAGATTTTTGTATTGCCAGTTGTTGTTGTGGGTGTAGTCTGCTCAGTCCAACTGGCATCCCTTATCCACGACTCACCAGACTTGACAAATTTCCAGATCTGTCCATCATCGTAGAGGCTAAAACTCTCCCGTGGCACAGAGTTGCGATTTAGGGAAGCCACAGATCTTAGCTTTGGGCGTACATCAGGTGGTAGGCCAGGACATGTTCTAAAGTTGATAATGTTGTCACGCCGAGCTCTGTCAGCAGCCAGATGGAATGTCTTTGCCTCAGTAAAGCCCGTAAACAACAGCCTGATCAGCCTTGGTTTGGATCCCGGTCGGCCAAGGCGGGAAGCACTTTTTGGAGGGACACAGCTGAGATCCCTAGCTGTGTTTCCAATGAATGCCTGCAGATCTGCCACATCTTCTGGCACTCCGATGGCTATTAATTCACGAGTGGCTGGTTCAGCAACTCCCTTGATGCATTGAGGTTCTGTACGAGCTACAGGTAAGTTGCTGAGCAGGGCACTCCGATATGACCCTTCGCTGCGAGTTTTTGGACAGACACTGGTTCTGAGTCCTGCTACTTCACGACTCAAAGCAGAAATCATTCGTCTAATTTCTGCAACTTCTGTGCTGATGGTCGATCTCTGTTTTAGTTGGGAAGCATCAGGAGAGGAGGGCATGGTTGGTTTTTGTTCCTGCTGATGTACTTCAGCTGGAATGATCAATTTTTGTTGTCGAAGAGCAATAGGGGAGGAAGACATAGGGGGTTTAAGTTTCTGTTTTTGTTGTTCTTCAACATGAATGGCCGATTTTTGTTGCTGCTGTTGAAGAGTGACAGGGGAGGAAGACACGAGCGAGCGGATTCAGTTTTTGCTGTTGTTCTTTATCAACAGGACTGGTTTTGGAAGACAAAGTAGTCGGTTTTTGCTGTTCAGCAGCAATGGCAGCGGAAGACACGGTTGTCGGGTTTTGTTGTTGCTGTTCAGCAGCAATGGTGGCAGGGGACACACAAGTCGCCACACAAGTCAGGCAATGAAACGACCAGTTTGGTAGCTGGACCATTTCCCAGAGTTTATCCATCATAGAAGTATGGTGTCCTTTCTTTTGACCTGGGATCTTCTGAAAGTTTGTGGCACATTGAAAGCAGATCGAAACACGACAGATACTGCATTCAACCCATCTATTTCGGAAGGAATTTTCGACTTTTGTGCATAGATGACAGATGTGATTTGCCGGGCAACGTTCTATTGTAGGACAGCGACCAGTTTTGTCGCATGGCTCATCCGCGGATGATACCGTGGCAGTTTTGTTCTGTCTGCCCATCCGTACTGTGGTGCAAGGTAAACAAAGAAAGGAAGAAGAAAAAAAAAAGTGAAGATACAGCACACTTGTTAGGGAGATAAATAAGATGTTATTATTTGTTGTTGTTATTGCTGTTAACTGTTTTCGCTTTCCACATTGTATGTGTGTATACAAGATGCAATTATATGTGTAATCAAGAGATGTAAGGAGTCAATGGTTGGTGTGTTTATAATGCACGCACTTGTTAGGGAGATTTCACACGGTTAAATATCATTTGACGTGGAGGGAGGGCTGAGGGTTTGTTTTTACTGTAAATTCTCTTTTCTCCCAACGCAGAGAAAGAAAGGGATTTTTCATTGGTGCCACCGGTATAATTCAGACACGGGGAAAAACATCTCGGTGTCATCATCAACTTGTATGTTTCTAATTGTAGCGGTAGTAGTAGCAGCAGTAAATTCTGATAGCAGCAGTAGTAATAGCTGTAGCAGCAACTACTGCTTTCATAAAGTGAGATGAAGAAGAACGGTGGGTCAAAGAGAGTTCAAATGTCTGCTATGGTGTTGATGGAACTTGCAAACAGTGACCTTGACTTTGAGAAAAAAATCAAGGAGGGGCCGACTATGAACAGTACTTGTGAATAGAGTCGTGTACAAGCAGAGAGAAACTATAAAGAGTATTTTTTCTTTTCATTTTTTTTTCTTCTTATTCTCCATGTGTTTATTTCTGTGATTGCAATAAAAAGTATGTTTGCATATTTCGGGTAGTCAAGAAGAAAATAAATGTTAGCAGGTGCTTACGTACATAATTTTAGCGTGCATTTAATTGTGTTGTTACAATAAAGGCATTTTTACATAATCTGATACTCAAGGAAGAGGTGACGATAGAATGTTCACACAAAAAATGGAGATATTTATGTTCCTAAAACTTTTGTCCCAAACTGTAGGTTTGTAAGTCTTTAACTTATTTTGAGGGAAATTCAAATTACTCACAGAAAATAGTAGATCTTCCAGTAATTACAGTTGTTTATCAGTAGTCCTGCTGGGTTGTATTTGTTATTCTGTGTCTTTGGCCGCTGACAGGTCGGAGCAGGAAAACACGTCAGCCTCTGCTGAAGGCTGGATTTTGACTAAGAATAATTCATTAGATTTTGATCATCAAGTCTGACCTCACACGTTTAAACCTTTTACTCGTTTCAGTCATTAGACTGCGGTCATGCCTCGAAGAATTTTTAGTCGAATGTATCGACTCCAGTACTTACATTTTATAATCCTGGTACTTATTCTATCGGTGGCTTTTGCCGAGCCACCATGTTACACACCAGCACCGGTTGTCAAGCAGCAGTGGTGGGGTGACAAGGTGAGTATCTATGAGAGTTCTAGACAGAGAATTTACAGTTTATAAAGGAATAAAGCAGTAGGTATAAGAATAAAGTGTAAAACAGTAGATAGAAGAATACAGAGAGGCGAATGAGGTTCACAGCTTCTTTCAGAGGGTATGGAGATTGGTTCGAACTTCCTTGAAGGTATAGGTCCTTAAGTATAAGCCCAGGTAAATCCAAGCAGTATTTTGAATATTGGGTTCATGTTGAAGGGACAGATGAAGTGGTTAGTTTGTATGAAAATGGTCTACGTGGGTATATAGACTGATAAAGACAGAAGCATTACATGAAAGCATTATATCATTAAAAAGAAACCGTTTTGTCAGATGTATTCATGAACTTCAAACATAAAGGACAATTCAACTGATTTAACAAAATATTTGCATTGATTCTGCTACAACTGAATAGTAGCAGAATCAATGTAAATATTTCTATTCTGTGGATTTGTAACTATGTGAAATCAGTCGAATTTATGTTCGAAGATCATGAATTCATCTCTCTCTCTCTCGATATATATATATATATATACATACATACATGTAGTGAAAAAGATTTCAGTAAATGTAAGGAGAAAAGGAAGTTGATAATTTGGATGTCTCTTAGGAAAGATGTGTAATAACAAAATAACTTTAGTAGTTTAAATGATCTGAAAGAAAAAGAAGTAAAGATAGATATAGAAATTGAAATCTATTTCAAGTTTTTATAATATCTATTTATTTATTTTTGGTGGAAAGAGCTTTATGATCTTTCAAAGCCACTAAAACTAGTGGAAGAAAGGGAAAAATATTTATTGTTAGACCAGATACCTTGACCAAACTCCTACTTGCAGAGTGGACTATGCTAGAGGTACTCAAAGACCAAGTGGTGATATTTGTAACGTGAAAGGATCTATCATCGAAGCACTGGCAGGGTGTCGAGATCCTTTCTAGTCACATACAAAAATTCTTGTAGAAAACAAACAGACGAAACTCAGGTTAAAGGTGAACAACAACTTGGTTTATTGATTCATGGTTGTACGTTTCTGATGGGGGAAGACAGCCTCTGATGTATTGCTGGTGTTGGTCGTTGAGGTTGGTTGAAGTTGGTTGAAGCTGGTGTGTGGCTGTCAGAGCCAGGAAAACCGTGACCGATCGCAGTGCTGTCTTGAGCCGAAGAGAGATTTTTGAGGTTCGCGGGCTCGAGAGATGTTTTCCCGCACATGCGCATGGGGAAGACTTCCGGTGGCCACCCGGAAGTAGTCCCATTCTGCGCATGCGCGCCGAACCCTACACTGTAGCATCACTACAGGGCTCCCTCCGAGTGCGAAGTACGGCAACCAGAATATTGTGGTGGTGCTGCAGAAAACAAGGCTTGCCGATCCCCCAGAAGACTTGGTACATACTATTATACAATAAGAAACATTTTAAAGTTAAATGTAAATTGTTTTTGAAAGTTCTGGGGCCAATGCACTGTTCTGCCCGATTGTAACATACGGTGTGCTCGGGGCACCCGTTGACGGCGAGGGTGGTGTTGTAGGAGCCGGTGAAGGTGTTTGTGCAGGTGAAGGCGTTTGTGCAGGTGAAGGCGTGTTGTGCAGGTGAAGGCGTTTGTGCAGGTGTGAAAGTGTTGTTAAAGGTGCATAGGTGGGGTGTCAAGGTTGTCATCAAAAGATGAAGACGTCTCAAAATGTGCCTTTTTTAAACGGTCCACGGAAAACGGTCTCCGAACGACCATTTATCTCAATCGTGAAAACCTTTGGTGTGCGAGAAAGCACACGAAAAGGTCTTTTAGGGAGAAACAAGTGGGCCCTTCACAGAATCGTCCCGAACAAAAACATGTGGTTGTACGTTGTCTGATGGGGGAATAGACAGCCTCTGATGTATTGCTGGTGTTGGTCGTTGAGGTTGGTTGAAGTTGGTTGAAGCTGGTGTGTGGCTGTCAGAGCCAGGAAAACCGTGACCGATCGCAGTGCTGTCTGAGCCGAAGAGAGATTTTTGAGGTTCGCGGGCTCGAGAGATGTTTTCCCCGCACATGCGCATGGGGAAGACTTCCGGTGGCCACCCGGAAGTAGTCCCATTCTGCGCATGCGCGCCGAACCCTACACTGTAGCATCACTACATATTTATTTGCAATAAAGTGGATTATTATTAAAGATACCAAGGACTAGAGGGTCATGTTTGCTTGTAATAGAGTGAACTCTGCTAAAGGTACCCCAAAATCATTAAAATGAGAGAAAGTTTACTCAGAACAAAAGTGCTCTCTCTGGTGGGTTTAAACTCAGTTCTTTCTATGAAATTTTGTCCAAGATTAGTCCTCATCAGGTTAGAATAAAGAAATATTTGTACAGGGTACTGCAAAATGAGATTGTACACAAAACCATATACTTTAAAATAAGCTTCTCAATCACATAGCCATACTTCCCTTCAGACTAAATACTTTAAATAAACTCAAATCTTTGTAATCCTTATATGTGTAATCAAGTCCTTAATTCATTATCAGAGTTTATAATTAGTTTACAGTATTTCATTATGACATAGAAATAAAGCAGAGCTGTCATTGGCAAGTGGATATGACCTGGTAACATGTAACATACTTTTGCCATTTGTTTCAGATTTTTATGTATGCACAGGTAAACATAGACACCCTGTGAAACCTCCAGTCCTTAATACAGTGTAGCAACATGAATGTGACAGCTAGAGAGAAAGAAGGTTGCACCAATGCTACGCTCCAGTGAACTCAGCTGGAAAAAAGTACCAGTTATAAACTTGTACCTATTTTCATCTGAATAGTCTGGAGTGACATGAAATGAAGCATGAAATGATATAATGCATTGCCCAATCGAGGAATTGAACCTATAAACTTATGATTATTAACCCAACATCCTGCGCATTATTAGGTCATGTGATTTTACAATGAAGAAATCATATAATATTGATTTGTTATAATAAAATTAAACTGATTTTAGTTCAATAAATTTAAAAGGAAGTTTTTTTAAAGTAATTGTGATTTGGAGCAAAGTTTGTAATTTTAGAAACAAAACTATATATATATACTAGTATATGTGTAGTTATATTATATATGCTTATGAGAGAGATAGTGAGTTTACAAATGTATGAATTAACACTTTTTTAGTCCTTTCAAATAATTTCTTCCCATAACCTAATAATAATTTATGCAAATTTTCTTTAAATTTTTGTTTTCCTTCTATCTTACTTGCCATAAGTTTTCTTCCCTCTTCCCTTCTTGCCTTTCTTTAAATTCACTTTTTTATATTTACAATTTTCCCCTTCCTCTCCCTACTCTCTCTCCCTTTTTCTTTTACTTTGTTTTATCTTTCCTTTCTTTCCCCCTTCCTATCTTTCTATACATCTCCTTCTCTCACAATATCTAGTTTGTCCCAATAACCCCATTTTAAATTCCTAGCGTCCACTGTTTGTATGTAAATATTTTGTGAATGAACAATAATCCGTATGTGTTTAAATAAGTGTGTGTATGTGTATACAATTACGTGTTTGGGTCAATCAGTGTTTTGGGATGTGTATGCTCTTGTGTATGTATATAATTGTTTGTTTATGTGTATAAGTACGTGATTGTAAACATATATTTTAGCGTAAGTATGATTCTATGTCATTGCTGCAAGAATAAGTAAGAATATATGTGTAGAGATACACATGCATATGTTTGCAAGTATATCCCAGCATAAGTATGTATTTATTTGAATATATATGTATGTCTGTTTGCCTGTATGTATATTCTTTTACTTGTTTCAATCATTTATATATGGCCATTCTGGACCTCAGGACTTGTTCTTTGTAAGCCTAGTACTTATTTTATTGGTCTCTTTTGCTGAACCACTCGGTGATGGGGACATAAACACACCAGCATCAGTTGTCAAGCAATGCTAGGGGGACAAACAGAGACACAAAGAACAAATACATACACATATATATATATGATGGGCTTCTTTCAGTTTCCTTCTACCAAATCCACTGACAAGGCTTTAGTTGGCTTGAAGCTATAGTAGAAGACATTCACCCAAGGTGCCATGCAGTGGGACTGAACCTAGAAAGATGTGGTTGAGAAGCAAGCTTCTTACCAGTCAGCCATTCCTGTGCCTTTGTATGTATTTATGTATATGTTTATATATAAAAAGTATATAAAACATGTATAAATATAGATATATATGTATGCATATATACATCATCATCATCATCATCATCATCATCGTTTAACGTCCGCTTTCCATGCTAGCATGGGTTGGACGGTTCAACTGGGGTCTGGCAAGCTCGAAGGCTGCACCAGGCCAGTCAGATCTGGCAGTGTTTCTACAGCTGGATGCCCTTCCTAACGCCAACCACTCCAAGAGTGTAGTGGGTGATTGTATGTGCCACCAACACAGGTGCCAGACGAGGCTGGCAGACGGCCACGTTCGGATGGTGATTTTATGTGCCACGACACAGGTGCCAGACGAGGCTGGCAGACGGCCACGCTCGGATGGTGTTTTTATGTGCCACTGACACAGGTGCCAGACGAGGCTGGCTGGCAGATATATATATTATATATAATATATATATATATTATATATATATATATAATTATATATATTTGTATATATGTATATGTATTTGTGTGGAGGCGCAATGGCCCAGTGGTTAGGGCATTTACAAAGAATTTGAGATGAACTGACCTGTTTCACCATTTTATCGTTTTCAGAATGTACTAAGGAGGAAGATATTTTTCAAGCCCTGCCTGAGAATTTTGAAAAGGTTACGATTTCGTGGATTTCTTGTATTGGAATTTGCATGGATGGTGCCCCAAGTATGACAAGGAAAGTGAGAGGCTTGGCAGCAACCATCAGAAAGATAAATTCAAATATTATATCAATGCACTATTTTATAGACAGAGACGCATTAGTCTCCAAGACCCTTTATGTTGATGAGGAAATGAGAGTTTGTTTATATCAAATTAGTAAAACGGTGATTTAATTATGAACATAGAAAGAAATTGTACATTAATCCCTATTTTTGTACGCAGTTGTATCCGTAAAAAATTTTATTTGCAGAGAGCAGAAATTGAAAGAAGATATATGAAATGGATGTTTGTGTTTGTGTATGTGTGTATTTGTGTGTGTGTGTGTGTGTGTGTGTGTGTGTGTGAGTGTGTGTGTGTGTGTGTGTGCATGTGTGTGTGTGTGTGTGTGCTTTCGCATGTGTATGTGAGAGAAAAAGAGGGTGAGAAAGAGAGATAAAGTGAGTGAGTGAAGGTGTGTGTCGTGATGACTGATGTCTTTTAAGGTACACACACATGCATAGAAAATGTGAGGTCATCATATAAAATTTTTACGATAGTTGATTAATGGAAAAGATTATGTTAAATTTTTGAAATGCAAATATGTGAATGAAAATTAAGTTCAGACCTCTACATGGTAGGTAGACCTGGTAGAAATAGCAGCCAAATCTCCCTCAAAACACCCTACTGTCTTAATCCGTCAATTCTGTCTATCATGTAATTTGAATGAGAAACTGTAACACAATGACTGGTGTAGCAGCACTATAGTCAACTGCTACAAAGGAAAAGATGACGCTTTAGATACAAATAATTACAGAGGCATCAAGTTGTTATATCAGGTAATGAAGGTCACAGAGAGGATCATAGCCCAACTAATTAGGGAGAGAGTCAGCTTAGATGAGATGCAGTATGGGTTTGTGCCAGGGAAAAGCACCACTGATGCTACATTTCTGGTAAGACAGCTGCAGGAGAAATACCTGGCCAAAGATAAACCTCTGTACCTGGCTTTTGTTGACATGGTGAAAGCCTTTGACAGGGTCCCTCAATCCCTTATCTGGTGGTCAATGAGGAAACTAGGGATAGATGAATGGTTAATGAGAGCTGTGCGAGCCATGTACAGGGATGCTGTCAGTAAGATGAGGGTTGGCAATGAGTACAGTGAAGAATTCCAGGTGGAGGTAGGGGTACAACAAGGTCCAGTCCTTAGCCCTCTCCTATTTATCAGAGTCCTCCAGGCAATAACGGAGGAATTCAAGACAGGATGACCCTGGGAGCTTCTCTATGCTGATGACCTTGCTCTATTTGCTGAGACACTATCAGAGCTAGAGGAGAAGTTTCAGGTGTGGAAAGAAGGATTAGAATCGAAGGACCTTAGAGTCAATCTAGCAAAAACCAAAGTCTTAGTAGGAAAGCAAACAAATCACAAATCCCACCAGGAAGATGACCTGCCTGATCTGTAGAAAAGTTACAGGTAGAAACTCCATAAGATGCACCTGATGCAAGCTATGGACACATAAAAGGTAACACAATATCAAATAAAGGTTAAGTGGGAAGACAGTGTTTGTGTGTGGCAGATGCATAGGGGCAATAAACACCAAAGATGTACAGAAAACAGATTCTATCACATGCCAGGGGGAAAAATAGAAGTAGTTAATAGCTTCCATTACTTAGGTGCCCAAGGTAGTAGCAGAGGTGGATGCTCTGGGAGCATAGCTGCTAGAATAAGAATATGCTGGGAAAAGGTTAGAGAGCTCCTACCTCTGCTGGTAACAAAGGGCCTCTTGCTCAGAGTGAAAGGTAGACTGTATGATGCATGTGTGCAAACAGCCATGCTACATGGCAGTGAAACATGGGCTGTGACCACTGAGGACATGCACAAGCTTGCAAGAATTGAAGCCAGTAAGCTCTTCTGGATGTGTAATGTCAGTGTGCATACATGACAAAGTGTAAGCACCATGAGAGAAAAGTTAGACATAATAAGCATCAGATGCGGTGTGCAAGAGCAACGACTGTGTGAATATGGTTATATGTTAATTATGGATGAGGACAGCTATGTGAAGAAGTGTCACACCATAACAGTGGAGAGAACCTGTGGAAGAAGTAGACCCAGAAAGACCTGGGATGAGGTTGTGCAACTCAACCATCAAACGTTGGGCTTTACAGAGGCAATGACATGTGACCAAGACCTTTGGAGATATGTTGTGCTTGAGAGAACTTGGCAAGCCAAGTGAGATTGTAGCCATGGCTGATGCCAGTGTCACATAACTAGTGAGCCCATCTAAAAGTACCCTTCAATTGTTGGGCAATATGCTGTGTTTGAGAAGACCTGTTGAGTCAAGTGAAATCATAGCTGTGGCCAATGCCAGTGCTGCCTGAGTGGCACCCATGCTGGTGGTACGTAAAAAACATCAATCGAGCGTGGTTGATACTAGTGCCACCTGACTGGCTCCCATGCAAGTGACATGTAAGAAGCACCCAGTACACTCTTTGGCACTAGGGAGGGCATCCTGCTGTAGAAACTTTTCCAGATCAGATTAGAGCCTGATGGAGCCTCCTAGCTTACAAGTCCTAAGTCAAACCATCCAGCCCATGCCAACATGGAAAACAAACATTAAACGATGATGATGATGGTGATATATGTATGTATATACGTATATAGATATATACACATATTATATATACATATGCATTATATATAACGGGAAGCTTTATGAAAATAAACAAAAGACGAAGGCAGGTGGAGTACAAACAAACAATTGTATTAGTATGGCGCTCAGGAATATAAATAAAACAAGTCTTCTATGTTTCGAGCCTATGCTCTTCAACAGAAAGATACACAGAAAAGAAACACGGAGAGAAACATGGAGAGAAAAAAAATGCGTGCAGAAGCTAGCGAATCAACATGGCGATCATATATATATATATATATACACATTATATAGATCATATATATATATATATACATTATATTCAGTTAGTGGTAAAATTAACCTCATTAAGGGATAGTAATATCAAATGAATTACTCACTCATTGCCTAATATTTGTGAATAATAATATTCACAAAATGATAGGTCTAAATATAAATCATGGTTTATAGTCATTCAAAAGAAAATTACGAAAATGGAGATATAACATTTAAGAAAATTGAAAATTTATTATCTGCTAAAATCCAACATACACTCTAACAACCATTTCAATTAAGCCTAAAGATCAAAATAGCATTTATTAAATCATTATATTAGGCAAAATCTCATCAGAGAGATATAAAAGATATACTGTTAGGTTATTAAGTTTTGTGTTTTCGAATCATCACAGCTGCAATGCCAATAGATTTCAAAGTCTGACCTTGAGTTTTATTAATAGTCATTGCAAAACAAAGTTGCAGTGGGAACTGTGTTCATTTGAACTCAAATGGCATGTCTGTTGCTTTGATTGCAAATCTTGGAATGAAAACCTCTTCCCCAGAGGCACATCCGGTGATGATGGTAACTTCTATTACATTAGGTGATAATGTCTTCACAATCAACCTTGCCCCATCACATAATTTAGGAGGATCTAAATTTCTTAGAAGCACTATTAGGACTCCTACCCTCAGAAGAAGTTTATGTGGAGGAGTTTCAGGTGGTTCAAGAGCACTAAAGAACTCTGTTGGATAATGGACAGCTTGATTTTCATCAAGGACTGAATCAACTGATTTTTACTCCTTAATGACTGTTGGTTAATCCTTGCAACTGTTTCATTTTTGGAGCAAGAATTGTCCTTTCACATAAAATTTTATGTGAATTATAATTATTACTCAAGTCTGAAAATACCCTGTTCTTCAATTCAGCTGGAGAATTCATCATGATAACAATATGAGCCAAATTGATATCACTATTCCCATCAAATTGTACTTTCTCACTTTCTAATTGGAAGAGCCAAGTTAAAACCTGTTCTGCACATTGGTCCTCATGTAATAAACTTCACATGTTAGTATTGAAGGAGAATTTCTGTACTTTATTCCATAGGTGTGAAGACTTAATGCTTCTTTAATTTCATCAGATCTTGTTCCTCTCAGAATGACTGATAATGTCTGCCTGAAGTCACCTGATAAAACTAATGTAACTCCTCCCATAGATTTATTGTTGCCTCTTATGTCCTGTAAGGTCTTATCAAGAGCTTCCATTGCACCTTTTTCTTTTTTCTTGCGTTATCTTGGAGAAAAGCAATGTTGCTACAAATGTTTTACCTGTGCCACCAGGAGCATCTGATTGACAAAATAATTTTATCATATGCACAGTATTGTTCTGGAAGATATTCATGTTCATTCACAAATGCAGCCAACTGTGTGATGTCATGTCTCTCTTGCTATGTCTTTTAAAGTTAAATCACAAATTTGACAGTTTGTTTTTGGCAGTCCAGAGCCAAACTCTTGTAAATTTTTGCCTCCCATGGCCAAAACTTCAATTCAATTAATGCTTGGTGAAAAATTATTTCAAAGAACTGAATATTGATATCTGGGTTTGCCAGTTGAACTGCCAACTTTAAGACCTCAGCCATGTCCGTTACAGGGTTTCCTTGGAGAATCTGATACTGATGCTTCAGTCAATGCAAGGTCCCAATGCTCATCGTTTTCTAAAAAACCTTGTTGATAGCATGCTTCCCTATAAGTTTAACACACATGACCATTTACCCTCCTCAAATCTTGGAATGATTTGGGATCACGTACTTCATGCAAAAGGAACTGTTAGTAATAGCATTCTGCTTGGCTTGGGTAGACACTGTAAACTCTTGGCAGAATGTCAGCCCCATGTGCCATTTACTGTTTCTCCAGATGTAATACTTGGGTAACTCTGAGTAGAGGAATTGTCTTGCATCTTCATCTACTTGACAGAACATTAAAAAAGCAGTAAGGGTAGTTTCTTTTGAAGAAAGTGCTTGTTGCAAGGCTGTTTGTTTTGTAAAAATAATCCTTTGGCCATTCTCTAGCTGGGTGCCTCTCATGAATGAGAAAATTGAAGATGCACCAAAAAGCCTCATTGCTACTGATGTATTTTCCTTTGTCATACTGTGCATCCTCATCAGTTTTATTTGTCTGCTGACTGCCATTCTGCATAAAAGTGTATGTTGCAGCAACTAAACCTTTGTTTATATATTTGTAAACATACTTAATAGACTTAACAGAGTTGCAGAATCCAACATTGATATGGGCTTTGAAAGTTTTTGTAAGAAGAGAACAGTAGGGTACAACCCACTGATTGTCAATGATGGATTCTTGCCTATTTCTCATTCTTTTTTTGAAGTAAAAAATACCATGCCCAGGTTTTCTTTTTATGTAAAGTGGGTAGCTACCTTCTCCAGTTTGGGTTTCTTGTACAGAGGGGCATGGGTAGTTCTGGGTACACTTATTATACCTCATGTATGGGGAGGATGGATTAACTGAACCACATGGCCCATGGATCATATGGGACTTGACAATTTCATGCAGCAAAGGATCTTGCTGTGGATCAGGCAGTTCAGATGAGAAAAATAAATCAATATCATTTGGTCAAAGTTTTTCATGTAATCAAATCAAAATGTGGGTATGTGGAAATCCTTGTTTGTGTCATTCAAATTGTGTACATGTCACATTTGACTGTTCCAAAGACTTTGCCTTTTTATAGGAGATCCAACAGCTTTATGACTTTAAGTCTGAACAGCCTAGCTATAATATCATGCGATATTTGGCTTCTTGATGATGATAAAGCTTACTCTTTATTTCATGCCATGTAGGGTCACGTGATTGTAATGAAGAGATCTGGACAATCATAGTGTCTGACATATGTAAGTGCATCTTGGGTACACTCATACATATACCATGGACTTGCTGTAAAGCTTGATGGAACAATGACACAAAGCTGTCCAATGTTTTCAGCAGTCAATGCTCCTTCATTACTGATTGCATCTCTCAGGTGAATGTAATCTGATGCACGGAGATCTTTCTGATGTGTTTTAATGTAAAAAAGCCTCTTCCCTTCAATTTTTGCATACATATCAACTGCAAATTGCTGGAAGAGCTCACGTGAACAATGAAGAATACTGCTCTCTTAATATGAAAAGGTAAGCATAGAATTCCATGCAGCTTACTACTTTCATCAGTGCAGGATCTCTTGTTTTAAGATCTGTTTTTTTTCCTTATTCCAAAAGTGATATCCATCTTGGTCAAATACACAGATTAATGGATACTGGAGTGCATCATATGATTGGAGGGTTGCATTTATTCACTGAATATTATTTCTTCTTCCTTAAATAATAATATCTCTCTTCCCATACTTGTTGCCTGTAATAATTGCTGCTATTTCATATGCAGCAAAGGCATCGTAGTGGCCTCTGTGCTCAGATTTTTGTCTGCATCAATAACTATCTCGTATTCAGTGGGTAGTGCAGATTCCAATGCATACTTGAGGCTTCTGATGTAGCTATTGTTTGCATGCAACATATCTTGCAGATCAAAGATTAACTCTTCTTTCAAATTTGGATGGTTAAATGACCATTGCTAAGCCTGCTCCTTGTAATTTGCCACAAAATATAACTGTAAAAACTGAGGATTTTTGCCTTCAGTTGGCAACAAAGATCCAGTATGATGGTATACTTGACCGTGAACTTTAAAAGTTGGCTTCATGTTTCCTTCTCTTATAACACTGCTACCAAAGGAGGTCATTTAGAAAGCAGAAATATAATTGCTAAAGTTTTGCAAGAAGTGCATGCTCTTTGGTGTGTCTCCCAAAATCAATGCCTTCAAAGTATCTGTGGGTGTACCAAATGTTGGCAAAACAACCGTTCCTCCACCACAACACATAGTGGTGGTTTCTCTTTCCCGTTTCTTTCCTTTACAAAATCTGCACACTTTTGACATTGCTCTAATATCAATCAATTTCTTTGTAAAAAAAATTGTTTTGGATCATAACTGAAAGCTGATCCTTTCCAAGTCCCCTTAAAAGATGCAACTCTTTTGTCAAACAACTTGATCAAGATGCTCATGTCTTTCCTCTGAGGATTGGCAAAGTCTTGCAGCAACTGTTTGCTCCTGGTTTTTTTCTTTGTCTCATCTCTCACCGACTTACTGTCTCATTGGCAACTCTGGCAGCTTGTCTTTTTCTTGCATCTTTTAAACGTTTTTCTTTTTCCTTTTTTGACCCCTGGCTCCTGCAGATTGCATTTTGTTGACATAATTGTTCCACCCATTTTCCCCTTGCCTCTTGTGACTCGTTGGCCCTGCATGCAGCAACTCTCCTCTGGTTGTTTTCTTGTCTTTGCTGTTGTTGTGAAGGGGT
Organism: Octopus sinensis; assembly: GCF_006345805.1. NCBI lineage: Eukaryota > Metazoa > Mollusca > Cephalopoda > Octopoda > Octopodidae > Octopus > Octopus sinensis. The sequence continues at coordinate 52,250,100 of NC_043008.1, forward strand.
CTCTAGTGACCTTACTCTGGCTACATGTACTTATCTTTGCTTCACTGTAAAATACTGATCATCTACATCTACCCCGTCTCCTCTTGTAGAGAGTAAGAAGATTTTTCTCGGAAACCCTTTTTGAAAATTAAAATGGGGATTAAATGAAAAAATGAGAGAAAGTTATGTGAATATCTTCATAAGAGTGATTGAATAAATGGTGATTGTGGCACACTGCACAAATGCATACACACACCACACGCATGCACGCATGCACATACAGTGTCAAACATCAACGTTTCTTTCTCTCTTGCTTTCCCCCTTTCTTTGTGCTGGCTCACTTTCACCTTCACCTATAGAACATACATACAGTATCAAACATCAGCGTCTCTCCTCTCTCTCTCCTGCCATGTCTCTCTCTATAGGAACTTGTTTTCTCTCTGTTTTTTCTCTCTTCTCTCTACCTTTTTCTCATTCTGCATTTCTCTCACACATAATCTCTCTGTAATAGTTCATCTCTTTTAGTCTATGTCTGTTTCTGTCTGTATGTCTCTTTTTAACTCACTCATACACTTACACTATCTACATTTCTCCCTCTATTGAAAAATGTGATGAATGAGATGGGGGAGGAGAAGTAAAGAGCCAGAAGTAAAGAGCAAAGATATCTGCTAATATATATTCCGGGTTGAGGTAGGGATCCACCAAGGTTCAGTCCTCAGCCCCCTCCTATTTATCATAGTTCTCCAGACAATAACGGAGGAATTCAAGACAGGATGCCCCTCGGAGCTCCTCTATGCTGATGACCTTGCTCTAATTGCTGAGTCACTATCAGAACTGGAGCAGAAGTTTCAGGTGTGGAAGCAAGGATTAGAATCGAAAGGCCTTAGAGTCAACCTAGCTAAAAAAAAGTCCTAATAAGTAGGAAGTTAGACAAATCACAAACACCTTCAGGTAGATGGCCCTGCTTGATCTGTAGAAAAGGCGTTGGTAGAAAGTCTATAAGATGTACCCAGTGTAAGCTATAGACACATAAGAGGTGCAGCAATGTCAAAGGAAGGCTAATTAGGAAGATAGTTTTTGTATGTGGCAGATGCTCAGGAGTAATAAACACTGAAAATGTGCAGAGAACAACTTCCGTCACTTTCCAGGGAGAAAAACTAGAAGTAGTTGATAGCATCAATTACCTAGGTGACCAAGTCAGTATTGAGGGTGGGTGTGCTGAAAGTGTAGCTGCTAGAGTAAGAATAGCCAGGGCAAAGTTCAGAGTGCTCTTACCTCTGCTGGTGACAAAAGGCATCTTGCTCAGAATAAAAGGAAGACTGTATGACACATGTGTATGAACAGCCATGCTACATGACAGTGAAACATGGGCCGTGACTGCTGAGAACATGCGTAAGCTCGCAAGGAATGAAACCAGTATGCTCTGATGTATGTGTAATGTCAGTGTGCATACTCGACAGAGCGTAAACGCCTTGAGAGTAAAGTTGAACCTAAGAAGCATCAGTTGTGGTGTGCAAGAGAGACGATTGTGCTGGTATGGTCATGTGGCGAGAATGGATGAAGATAGGTGTGTGAAAAAGTGCCACTCCCTAGTGGTTGAGGGAACCTGTGGAAGAGGTAGACCCAGGAAGACCTGGGACGAAGTGGTGAAGCACGACCTTCGAACATTAGGCCTCACCGAGGCAATGACTAGTGACCGAGACCTTTGGAAATATGCTGTGCATAAGAAGACCCGGCAGGACAAGTGAGTCCATAACCCGTGGCCTTTGCCAGGGATGTAGCCAGCCCACTTATGCATACCTTTCCTTCTTTGGACATAAAACTCTGCTTGCGAAGACCTGTTGAGGCAAGTGAAATTGAAATTGAATTCGAAATCGAACCACATCCGACGACTGGCACTCATGCCAACCTCCCTTCATTGGATACTAAACTCTGCTTGCGAAGACCTGTTGGGGCAAGTGATATCGAAACTGAACCAAATTCGATGACTGGCACCCGGTCGTTGCCATTGCTGCTGGACTGACTCCTGTGCAGATGGCAAGTAAAGAAACACTGTTTTGACCCTGTGCTTGAGGAGACCTATTGAATCAAGTACATCAACGTCAAAAATCAATGAAAATTGTAGTTGTGATCCCTGTGCTGGTGGCACGTAAAAAGCACCATCCGAACGTGGCCAATGCCAGTACCACCTTAACTGGCTTTTGTGCCGGTGGCACGTAAAAAGCATCACCTGATTGTAGGTGTTGCCAGCCTCGCCTGGCATGTAAAAAGCACTCACTACACTCACAGAGTGGTTGGTGTTAGGAAGGGCATCCAGCTGTAGAAACACTGCCAGATCAGACTGGAGCCTGATGCAGCCTTCTGGCTTTCCAGACCCCAGTCGAACCATCTAACCCATGCTAGTATGGAAAACGGTACATGCCAATTAATTCATGCTGGCCCATATATGAACACAAAAACAGGGAAAATATTCACAAATGCGAATATGAACTGCAAAAGCAGAAATTTAATTTACTGCATCAAATGCCCAAATTGTGAAGAACTGTATGTTGGCCAAACAGGTAATGCACTTTTAGAATGCTTGCATTTGCATCAACAACAAATTAAAAACCCAGAAGTCCGCCAAATACCACTGAGTAACCATCTGGCAACATGTGGTTGGAAAACTTTTATGATATTCCCATTTCATAAAATTTACAACCTGAATGAAATTGAGAGAAAAGGACTTTATTAAGAAATTCAAACCCAAGCTTAACAAACAATGATTGAATTAATCTTATTTGGTGTCTAAAAATCTTATCCCCTATAACCAAAACAAAACCAAAACAAAAATCTCTAAAAAGTACTGCTATCATCATTTCTAAAAATAAACATTGGAAAATGGTTTGGCAACATTTCTAAAAATAGCCAAACAACTACTACTGCTGCCCACAGGAACATATATAAAGGACAATAGACAGCCAATCCCCAGGTGTCGTTCAGACGTGTTCTTTTAAGCTCATGGGGTGAAGACGTTATGCTGTTGTGAAAATGGCGTTATGCATTCGGTTCTGTTGGGAAATCGGAAAAGTCGGTTTGAGTTTTAAGGATTATTTGTTTTTATTGTTTTTCACTGGAGAATTTAGTCTGTCTGTTTGAGACAGATGAAGGAAAATGAGTTTTTCCTCGTTAAGAGGAGGAATGAAGGTGACTAAAAGAAGAATGTTCAGCGAGTCGGCCATGTCGTCTTCCGAAGAAGAGTTAGTGAAGGCGGTGGAAAAAATGGATATAGTACTACAAAAAAGAACATATGCAGGTGCAACAAAGCCAGTGACGAAGGAGGTAAATTTGGAAAAAATTGCTGGAATGCCAGGATATGACAAAAAGAGTAAATGGAGAAGTGGAATTATTGCTACCAAACAGGAAAAGGAACAAAATGGAAAGGAAGAAAATAATATACAGAGTCTTAGCAAATGAAAAGAAAATAACATATAATAAGCATGGAAACGATAGAGGAAGCCTTAAGAACAACAGAAGAAGAAATAGTATTCCTCACAAGAGGAAATAAGTATGCCACAGTAGTGGTACAGTATAAAAAGGAGGAAACAGCGAGAAGAATGGCTGTAAAGACGATAAAAAATGAAAAAAATAACACTTCTACCCACGTATCTGGGGAGAAGAACATCAAGAATTAGGGTGGACAGGATTCCACTGGATATCGAAGCAGAATTGTTAGTAGCAGCGGTTATCTGCGGTAACTAAGATAAGGTTGACATAGTCCAAGTGACTATAATAGAGGATAAAGGATGGAGAGGCACGACCCTGGAAATGAGCGTCCAAGCAGAAATGGGAATCCTACAAAATTTGGCAGAGTCGATTATGACAAATGATATAAAGATGAAAGTATGGGTGGAGGGAAGAGCCCCTCGATGTTATAAATGTGGCCTGAAGGGCCACATAAGAGCAAACTGCAATTCAACAGAAAAAGAGATAAATAAAGAAACAGCAGTGGAAACGGTAGCACCCCAGAAGGATCAGAAAGAAACACAAGAAAAAGAGAGTCAAGTGAAGGAAGACGGAAAAGAGTGGGAAACCTCAGGAAAAGGAAAACAGCAGAAAAGAAAAAAAGGCAAATAACTGTGAAGCCCAACCCAACCCAGCACCACCCTCACCATTTGTGGCTCACTCCATCCACACAGACACCAAACCCACCCATTCCCCACCAACAAGAAAACAGAAAACATACACACAATTGATAACTCAAAAACCCCGTCCAGAAGAATATTCTTTAGGGATAATAGACAATGAGCAATTACATGAAAGGTTAAAGGACTGGGGAAAGGCATAAATGCCAGATAGATGGGATGAAGAAATAGAAGAGGTGTTGTCGGAGGAGCAAGTGAAAGAACTTGAAAATGAACTTGGTGATGTGTACGTGTTGCTTAGGGGAAGACTGGTACAGAAAAAGAGAAATAAACTCTGGAAAATTCATGGGTCAAAATTTGGGGATTTCGTAGATTTTGCAGTAAAATAGGAAAAAGGACAAGCAAGTGATATTGGCTGATGGGGCAGTTAACATCACTTTCACCTCTCATCTATCACCCTTTTTTTCCATCCTATCATTCAACTATTTTTTGATGTTTTGTGTCCCCAATGTGTTGTAATGTCCCATCTATGTATAGTACTTTATGGATAATAAAGAAATCCACAGTTGAAACACCCCTGTCACAACCTGGGACCTTGAAGACTGCTATAATGCAAGAAAGTATACTAGTCCCTTAATATTTGATATTCAATATTTCATCTATTCAATAAGACAATCAATACTTCATTTCATTTTACTATATATATATTATTTATACTATATATTCTATATTCTACATTAATATTATAAAGAATATAAATGAAATATAAAAAACAAAGTTGGAATTCCTTTGAATAATACTTATCCCTCTATACACAATCATACAAACCCCTTTATATATATATATATATATATATATATATATATATATATATATATATATATATACCTTTGAAACACGGAGTAAATGAAACAGAGACAAATGAAGAAGGGGAATATTCCTTATGTTGTATGTCTCGTTTCTCTATTTTTTTCATTGTTCGAAAAAAGTTCGTTTCTATGTTTTTGTGTTTGTTTTTGTTTCTCATTGTGTTCAACGTATTTTTTTTTGATGTCCTGTATTCATATATGCATATATATATACATATATATGTAGGTATGTACATATATGTATGTATTTATGCATATATTTCTATATTATTTATATTATTATATGATCAAATGCCACACATCCTTTTCCAAGTAAGTTTTATTTTATATACATATATATATATATATATATATATATATATATATATATATATATATGTAAACGTTAAAAAAAAAGAATAAAAAAACACAAACTGGGACAAGAACGTATATACATACATACCAGCTGATGTACCCTGTAATTCCCGGGAAAGTGGGGCTTATCCTTTGGTTCTGTTCTCATAATTGTTTCCCTAATCCAATAACAACAATACAAAGTATGTAGCCTTTAAAACAGATTTTGTGCATTTACAGAGAATACCGAACTGTCTTAGACAGGATCTTGTTTTTAGGACTTCCCAATAAGTTATGAATTCCTAAATTGTGAGGTCAGTTATGTAATGACATGAAATTTGTTACCCGATAGTAAAAATTCAAATAAAGTAACCCTGAAAAGGGCTTTAATGCATTCTCAGAGTATATAGAACCAGGAAGCATGTTACATAACAGGCTAATCAGATATGAGATAATAATAATTCAAAGTAAATAACTCTGAAAAGGGCTTTTGTGCATTCCCAGAGAATATTACCTTCAGGGGTGCTAGTGTTGGAATATTCATGAATAAGTCACTAACCAAAATAAGTGAATCTATTGTTTAGGAAAATACTATTTACTTGTTTAAAGGTAGTATTGGATAAATTGCGAAAACAACTTTAACATTTCAAATAATAAGAAATAAGCATAATCAACTTCATTTTTACCAAATAATTTAGGAAAATAAATGGGTTATTTCCCTTGGATATATATAAGGATCCATTCCAGGGCCCCTATTATCGATTTTTTTTAACAATTTGAGTATGCCATGAGGTTTCCAGGCATGAGTTCTACTCATATGTCAAGTTTCATCAAAATCGATAAAACGATGTAGGAGGAGTTAGCTAACAACTCCACAAACACACCCACAGACAGAATTTCCCACATATGTAGTACATACATACATCATCATCATCATCATCATCATCATTTAACGTCCGCTTTCCATGCTAGCATGGGTTGGACGGTTCAACTGGAGTCTGGGGAGCCCGAAGGCTGCACCAGGCCAGTCAGATCTGGCAGTGTTTCTACAGCTGGATGCCCTTCCTAACGCCAACCACTCCGAGAGTGTAGTGGGTGATTTTATGTGCCACTGACACAGGTGCCAGACGAGGCTGGCGAACGGCCACGCTCGGATGGTGTTTTTTATGTGCCACCGACACAGGTGCCAGACGAGGCTGGCAGACGGCCACGCTCGGATGGTGTTTTTATGTGCCACCGACACAGGTGCCAGATGAGGCTGGCGAACGGCCATGATCGGATGGTGTTTGTTACTTGCCCACAGCACGGAGGCCAGTCGATGCGGTACTGGCTACGGCCACGTTCGGATGGTTTTCTTGTGTGCCACCGGCACTGGTACCACAAAGATACAAATTCCATTGATGTTCATCTATTTTGATTTGGTTTGATTTTCACTTGCCTCAACAGGTCTTCACAAGTGTCACACACTTGCCTCAACAGGTCTTCACAAGTGTCACATACTTGCCTCAACAGGTCTTCACAAGTGTCATAAGAAGGAAGGTATGCACAGGTGGACTGACTATGTCCCAGGTGGACTGACTACGTCCCAGGTAGGGGCCACGGGTTATGGCCTGACTAGTCTTGCCGGGTCTTTGGATGGTGTTTTTATGTGCCACCAACACAGGTGCCAGATGAGGCTGGCGAACGGCCACGATCGGATGGTGTTTGTTACGTGCCCACAGCATGGAGGCCAGTCGATGTGGTACTGGCTACCGCCACGTTCGGATGGTTTTCTTGTGTGCCACCGGCATTGGTACCACAAAGATACAAATTCCATTGATGTTCATCTATTTCGATTTGTTTTGATTTGATTTATAATCAAATCATACATATATATATATATATATATTATATATATATATATATATATTATATATATATATATATATATATATATATAAGGATATACATGGAAAGAAATAAAAACTGTAAATACTCAGATGATGAACACCCATGTCCAAGATTATAAATATTTATATATTTGCAAACTAAATTTACATGGAAATGAAAGGGATAATGCATTGTTTTTAAGTCCAACGTCCGCTTCTTGGAGTTCAGAAATATGTAATATTTGCAATGCTTGCGATTAACAGATAGGGTGTGCAAAAAGTAAAGAATATGCAACCAGTAGATGGATGCAAAGTGTGAGCAAGGGGTGGGGGAGAGAATAGTGGCATTATTGCCAGCTGATGCATGAAGCTGACTTCCTTCATTATTGGGACAAGATTGGTAAACTGTAGTTCACATTTTGTTGCAAGAAAATTTAAGCGTAGAATATATGTGTGTATATATTGCTTGCTTCCAATGTTATCCAGCCAAACTGGCGCATAATGGGAAAATACTATGAAATAAGTTATCCTGAAATGTAAATATGAATGGAATAGAACAAAATTTGCATAAATCGAACAAGTGGTTGTGAAGATATTAGGGGTTTTCAGAGTACTTTGAAAATTCGGCTTTAGGATCAATACCACTAAAACCAATCCTATGGCTGCGATATGTTGATGACCCCATCATACTCTGGCCCCCACCAGGAAGATGTCCAAGTGCTGTTAGATCATGTGAACTCAATAAAGCCATCCATACAGTTCGCAATGGAAAAAGAGAAAGACAATCAGCTAGCATTCCTGCACATATTAATAACATGTACCAAGTATGGATTCAGGACATCCGTATACTGCAAGCCGACCTTCACTGGACGATACCTCAACTTCAAATCCCACCATCCATACAGTGTAAAGAGAGGGATTGCTCAGTGACTAAAACATCGAGCAATGAATATAAGTAGCGATCGTGATACCCACCACGAAGAAATGATCAAGCTCAGTAACAATCTAATGAGCAACAATTACCCCCAAAGCATACTCTCCACTCCAATTATGAACAAAAGAAAGGATGAAACTGATAAACTGTACACATCTGTCTACCCTTTGTAAAAGGCCTCTCCAAAAAGATACAAAAGATATGCAGCCCATATGGCATCAGGACAGTATTCAAGAGTAATACAACACTTTGCAAATATCTCCTTCGAGTAAAACCACCAATAGAAGAGAATATGACTAAGAACTGTGGTAGGTTATACAAAGATGAAACATGCCACCCCCTCAAAATAAGGGTAGAGGAACATCACAAAGCTGTGACATGGGGAGATATTGATAAATTGGGTAAAGCTGATTATGTATGGAAAAATGGAGCCCACCTCCCCCTATGGGATGAAGTTAAAATAATAGACAGAGAACAACACTGGAAAATTCGAAAACTAAAAGAAGCAGCACATATGCTAGGACACAACCTCCTAATCAGACGAGTGCAGATATGAACAGCATAGGGGAACCAGTATTAAGGAAGGATGGGAGAATATTAGATTTATAAGCCCTAAAATTCACTCCATAATTGCCCCCAAGCATATGGCATAGTGGTTAAGTGTGCAGGCTACTAACCCCAAGATTTCAAGTTCGATTCCAGGCAGTGACCTGAATAATAAAAATAATAATAATAATAATAATTGTAATAATATTAATGAGAACCTAGATTCGAAATTTCCCCAAGACACTAGATAAAAGCTGGAGGGTATATCAGTCAAGACATTATGTTAACAACAAACAAGATGAGGAGAAATATCTGTCAATTGTAAATAAAGTAAATCATGTATATAATTTGATCACTTAACATTCCTCTCTCTCTCTCATTTTCTTTCTCTCTACCTCTCACTTTAACAAATACTTTAGCCATGTTATTCCCCTCTTTATGTCATTATCATCTCTCTCTTTCTCTTCATCTCTCACTTCCAGTAACCACATGACAGCTTAATACATCAGCTGCCAATAATTGCAGCTAGATTCTTCTTTCTTTTTCCATACAAACATGAAGATTTCAAATAATTAATAATTTTCTGCATACATCATTGAGTACATCAACCCTAAAATTATTTATCCAAATTCTTAAACTCTGAGCAACATTAATGCTTTAGCCATTTTAAAAAGTATTACATTTTTATCCATTTTCATGTGTCAACATTGGTTGGAAAAGTTCTTGAAAATTTCAATAATGACATGTGATTGACTGGAGATATTGATTTTACAGCTGTTTGTCTTTTTTATTGCTGACAACACAACTGTGAATTGAACCACTAAATGTAGAAAATGTCTTTCCCAGGGATTGAATAGGAACAATAAAATTTGAGCTCATAATACTGATCTTCACAGTTGAGCATATTAATCTTACAATTATTACATTTCCTTGTGTGTGTGTGCACATGTGTGTGTGTATGTGCATGCATGTTTGTATGTCTGTGCATGAGTGTGTATGTGTATCAGTATGCGTGTGTAAATGTATGTGTACATGAGTGTGTGTTTGTACATGTGTGTGTGCACATGTGTGTGTATGTGTATGCGTGTATGTGTAATGAGTGTGTATGTACACATCTGTGTGTTTGTGTGTGTGGTGCATGAGTGTGTGTGTGTAAATGTGAGCAAGAGTGTGTGTGTGTGTGGGGGGGGGTACAAGTGTGTGTATATGTGTGTGGGGGGTACAAGTGTGTGTATATGTGTGTGTGTGTGTGTATGTTTGTGTGTGTAAGTGAAAAATATTCCTTAAGGGGTTTAAAAGAGAAAGAAAAGCAAAAAGAGAAAAGAATAAAGAAGAGTTCTAAAGCAAAAATCTTACATTTTTCTAAATTCACCTTCTTCAGTCTACAACCTGATGAGCAGTTGCCGACATACTTTACTGGAAGATCTGGATTTTCAACATGTGCCTAAAATAAAATAGTTCAACAAAGTTAACAACAGTATAGTATTTAGAATGGTTTGATGATGATGACAATGATGATAGTAAAGATTATAATCATTATCTTCATGCTGTTGATGACAATGATAGTAAAACCTTTATAATGTACAGCCAGGACTCTGATTCTCAGTCAAAAATCATTTGAATTAGTCTACACACACACACACACACATACGTGTATATACATATATCATAATCATTTAATATCCATATACTATGCTGGCATGAGATTGATGATTTGACTGGATCTAATGCAACCAAGGACTGCATCAAGCTCCAATGTCTGTTTTACACAGTCTTTCAAGCTGGGCACCCTTCCCAACACCAACCCCTTCAAAGCTTAAACTGGGTGCTTTTTAAATATCGCCTGGACTATTGACATCTCCATGAAGTGCACAGAACTACAAGTCCTAGGACAGATGTAACAGGGGCAGTTTCATGCTTGGAGCTGAAGTTGATCACTATGATGAAGGGGCCGAACAGGCATGCGTGTCTGGGGTAGTTTACTTTCCATTCACATGGTTTCAGGTTCAGTCCTACTATAAGGCACCTTGGACAAGTGACTTCTACTATAGCCTCAAACTGACCAAAGCCGTGTGTGTGAATTTGGTAGGTGGAAGTACTGCCGTGTGTATATGCATATGAGAAAGATATAAATATATGTATATGTAGGAGAGTTCACGAAAAAAACAAAAGACGAAGACAGGTAGTGTACAAAACAAACAGATGTATTAGTATAATGCTCAGGAATAGAAAAAGTCTTTTATGTTTCGAAAGGGACACAGAAAAAAAAAAGGAGAGAAAAAAGTGTGTGTAGTGGCTACCGATTTATCATGGTGACTGCCAGACAGTAGGATCACACAGGAGAGTGAAGAAGTAGGGGAGATAACAAAGTAAAGATGACCCCCCCAACACGAAGGTGCGTGTGTGTATAAGAGAGTATGTATGTGCATGTGAAAGAGGGCTGGTGGCCTGGACGTATGCATGTATGCATGTGTAGGTGTGAAAATGTGGGGATGGGAATTGGTCAGTGCTGGTGTGTGGGTGGTGTGTTGTGATGTGATGTGTAATGCTGTATGGTGTAGTGTGGTGTGATGTTGTTGGGAGGTGGGGGAGGTGAAAGTGGGGAATGCACGGGTGGGGTGTGGGTTCGGCTGGGTGTTGAGGTAGAGGTGGGATTTGTGGGTAGGCAGAGGGTGGGGGGTAGAGGTGAGGTATGTGGGAGAGGGTGTAGGGGATAGGATGGGGGGATGGGAAGGATAGGAAAGGTGGAGTAGGAATGTGTAGGGGTGGGGTGGGCTTATGGGGGAGGTTTGACGATGAAGGGGGAAGGGGAATATGTGAGGAGAGAGAGTAAGAGAGAAAAGAGAAAGAGAAGGATATAAATATCCTTTTCTTTTTACTTGTTTGTCATTTGACTGT
>NC_043008.1:52261750-52491750 GCF_006345805.1 Octopus sinensis
CTCAGAACATAAAGACAGAAGAAATGCTGCTAAGCATTTTGTCTGGAATGCTAACAATTCTGCTAGCCCACTGCCTTACATATTTGGCTATATTGACTAAAGAATATTGCCAATGGTGAATAAAAAAATATTATATTTGGTAATATCCAACCAAGCACCTGTTACATCAGTGAAAGTAAAGAAAGAAAAGTTGAATTTTCACACCTAAAAGCTTACTGGAATATTCTAGAACTTCTTGGTGGGTTTATAAAACCCTGTTATTCAAGTTTTTTTGTGAGTTTTTTCTTATTACAGCCAGAGGCCATGTGTCTGTTGGCTCACATTTGATAAAATAGTTTTCATCCTTTTCATCCATATCTGATAATATAATTTTTAACCTTTAACCTTCTCTCTTAGAGATTGTTTCTGTAGTAACTGATAATTATATTCTAATTTATAAAGAAACATTTGACAATTTATTATTTCTTAATTCACACACATAATGTATTTAACAAATTGTATGTTATGTATCTATCATCATCATTATCATCATCGTTTAGCATCTGCTTTCCATGCTAGCATGGGTTGAACGGTTCAACTGGGGTCTGGGAAGCCAGAAGGCTGCACCAGGCCCAGTTTGATCTGGCAATGTTTCTACAGCTGGATGCCCTTCCTAACGCCAACCACTCCATGAGTGTAGTGGGTGCTTTTTATGTGCCACCGGCACACATGCCAGACGAGTCTGGCAAACGGCCACGATCGGATGGTGCTTTTTATGTGACACAAGCACGGGGGCCAGGCGAGGCTGGCTACGGCCACGAACGGATGGTGCTTTTTACGTGCCACCGGCACGTGGCCAGTCGGGGCCGCGCTGGCAACGGCCATGTTTGGATGGTTCTCTTACGTGCCACCGGCACTGGTAACTCAGCTGCAATTTCCATTGATTGATTTCGATTCTGATTTTCACTTGCCTCAACAGGTCTTCACAAGTAGAGTTTTGTGTCCCAAGAAGGGAAGGTATGCATAAGTGGGCTGGCTACATCCCATGTAGAAGGCCACGGGTTATGGTCTCACTTGTCCTGCTGGGTCTTCTCACGCACAGCATACTTCCAGAGGTCTCGGTCTCTAGTCATTTCCTCAGTGAGACCTAAAGTTCGAAGGTCGTGGTTCACCACCTCGTCCCAGGTTTTCCTGGGTCTGCCTCTTCCACAGGTTCCCTCAACTGCTAGGGTGTGGCACCTTTTCACACAACTATCTTCATCCATTCTCGCCACATGCCCATACCAGCGCAAACGTCTCTCTTGCACACCACATCTGATGCTTCTTAGGTCCAGCTTTTCTCTCAAGGTACTTACACTCTGTCGAGTATGAATACTGACATTACACATCCATTGGAGCATACTGGCTTCATTTCTCGTGAGCTTACGCATATCCTCAGCAGTCACGGCCCATGTTTCACTGCCATGTAGCATGGCTGTTCGTACACACACGTCATACAGTCTGCCTTTTACTCTGAGCGAGAGGCCTTTTGTCACCAGCAGAGGTAAGAGCTCTCTGAACTTTGCCCAAGCTATTCTTACTCTAGCAGTTACACTTTCAGCACACCCGCCCCCGCTTCTGACTTGGTCACCTAGGTAACGGAAGCTATCAACTATTTCTAGTTTTTCTTCCTGGAAAGTGACAGAAGTTGGTCTCAGAGCATTTTCAGTGTTTATTGTTCCTGAGCATCTGCCACATACAAAAACCATCTTCCTAGTTAGCCTTCCTTTGACATTGCTGCACCTCTTATGTGTCCATAGCTTACACTTGGTGCATCTTATAGAGTTTCTAACTACGCCTTTTCTACAGATCGAGCAGGGCCGTCTACCTGAAGGCGTTTGTGATTTGTCTACCTTCCTACTTATTAGGACTTTGGTAATTGCTAGATTGACTCTAAGGCCCTTCGATTCTAATCCTTCTTTCCACACCTGAAACTTCTCCTCCAGTTCTCATAGTGACTCAGCGATTAGAGCAAGGTCATCAGCATAGAGGAGCTCCCAAGGGCATCCTGTCTTGAATTCCTCCGTTATTGCCTGGAGGACTATGATAAGTAGGAGGGAGCTGAGGACTGAGCCTTGGTGGACCTCTACCTCTACCTGGAATTCTTCACTGTACTCGTTGCCAACCCTCACCTTACTAGCAGCGTCCCTGTACATGGCTTGCACAGCTCTCACTAACCATTCATCTATCCCTAGTTTCCTCATTGACCACCAGATAAGGGATTGGGGGACCCTGTCGAAGGCTTTCTCCATGTCAACAAAAGCCAGGTACAGGAGCTTATCTTTGGCTAGGTATTTCTCCTGCAGCTGCCTTACCAGGAATATAGCATCAGTGGTACTTTTCCCTGGCACGAACCCAAACTGCATCTCATCTAAACTAACTCTCACTCTAATTAGTTGGGCTATGACCCTCTCCATAACCTTCATCACCTGATCCAACAGCTTGATACCTCTGTAATTATTTGTATCTAGGGCGTCACCTTTACCTTTGTAGCAGTTGACTATTATGCTGCTACACCAGTCATTGGGTATGACTCCTTCGTGTATCACCTGATTAACTATACGGGTGACTAGGCTATAGCCGACACTATCAGATATTTTGAGCATCTCTATGGTGATTCCTGATGGGCCTGGGGCTTTCCCTGTCTTCATGCTTCTAATTGCCTTAACTACCAAGGAACTGTCAACTCGGATAGCTGGTCCCTCTGTTGGGTCAACATTTGGCAGACTCTCTTTATCCCATTCATTTTCTTTAGTCAGCAACCTTTCATAGTGGCGTCTCCAAACCTCTCTCTTTGCATCCTCATTTAGCGCAAGTGAACCATCTTCCATGTGAACACACTTCTCTCCTACCACATCACAATTCTCTCTCACACACTGTCTTGCAACGCGAAACACCTCCAGTCTTTGGTCCTCATGGCGCAGAACATTGGCAAATTTTTTCTTATCTGCTTCCCCTCTGGCTAGATAGACCTGTTTCCTAGTTTCCCTTTTGGCAGTCTGATACAATTCCCTGCTACCACCATTCTTCCAGTCCTTCAAAGTCTGTCTCTTTTCTCTAATAGCCCTGTCTACAACACTGTTCCACCCATACCTTTGGACGAGAGAGGACATTGCACCAGCCACAGATCTGGTTAGTGGCGCTCAGGGGTGGAGGGGGTGGAGGGGATGGAGGGGTGGAGGGGATGGAGAGGGTAGAGGAGGTGGGAGGAAGCGGTGTGAGGAACTTTGACTAGCATAGTTGAAAGGGGACCGCAGTGTCGATAATAATTATTATTTGATAACTAATATAGACTTGGGGCAAAAGAGGTAACATCTGAGTTCGTCAGGCAATCTAACTAGTCCATAAACTAGGAAGAGGTTCTGTTAATCGTGTGAGCAAGAAAGTAGGTTTGAAAAATCTGAGAAAGTGAGATTTTAGTGGAAAGATAAGTGGCTATGAACCGGGAGCAACAGGGAGACAAGACTAAACGAAAAACATATTTGAGCTAGACAGAGTAATGAGAGAATACTGAGAGAATACTGAAAGAAAGAAAGAAAGAATAATATAATGAGAGAGTACTGAAAGAACAATATAATATGAGAGTAATCGAAGAATAATGAAAGAATAATGATGATACGTGCAAAGATAGAAGGTAGAGGAAAGCGAGGCTGAAAGAAGAATTTCTTAACTTTAACCATTCATGATCTGTGCGTATTTCTTCATTACATATTTGGAAGCGAGTGGGGGGGTATATTATAATAATAATAATAATGAAATTATCGTATACAGTGCTCAGGTGCACCACAACTTGTCAGAAAGTACATATAAAGTACATGCAGCAATGTAGAAATGTCTGGAAAGTGAACAGTGTATGAGTCAGATACATGCTTGTGTGTGTATGGAGGGGAGAAAATCAAGTGTAGTGTTGGCGAATCTCAGGAAGCATGGAAGTTTTGAAGGATGCAGTGCTCCGACAACTAACAACCGATGCCGGCAGTTTGTTCCACGCTTCAGCAACTCTCAGTGTGAAAAAATGTTTCCTGAAGTCATGGGAGCTGTGCTGTTTTCTTACTTTGTAAATATGTCCACGGGTGTTAGATGGGTGGAGTTTGAAGAGGTGCTCAGAGTTATTGTTTGTGCGATGGTTGATAATTTTATGGGTGTCTGCCAAGTCAGCTGCCAGATGTCGGAGTTTCAATGTGTCCATGCCCAGGGAAGTAAGGCGTTCAGGATATGGCAAATGTCTGATGGAGGGTATTCTTTTGGTTGCACGTCGCTGAACAGCTTCCAGACGATTGATGTCCTGGGCAAGATAGGGGTTCCAGACCGGTGATGCAAATTCCAGGTGAGGTCTTACCATAGCTATATAAAGCCGCAGATAGATAGCCGGAGAGCGGCTCACAAAATATTTGGTGAGTGATGCCAAGACACCCTCAGCCTTCTTGACAATTTTAGCGATGTGTTTTGTCCAACGCAAATCACTGTCGACAATAACACCCAGGTCACGTTAACTTGAAGACTTTTTGAGACTAGTATTAAAAGTGTTTAGTGTTATAAATAAACATTTTTGACTTAATTGCTTTCCCTTATTAATATTTCAACATGATAAGGTGGTGAGCTGGCAGAATCATTAGCACATAGGGAAAATGCTTAGCGGCATTTCGTTCATCTTTATGTTATGTGTTCAAATTCCACTGGAGTTGTCTTTACCTTTCATCCTTTCAGGGGTTGATAAAATAAGTACTGGGGTCAATGAAATAGACTTAACTCCCTTCCCCAAAATGGGCTGGCCTTGTGCCAAAATTTGAAATCAATATTTCACCATGTTCACATAACACAACTTACATAACTAATGATATTTCTTTTGACTGTGAATAAAAACAGTTTTTAGGGTGATTGAGACTACAGAATTGAAAAAGTGCTTTGCTATTATCCATTTTAATAAAAAACAAAACTTTAGACCTAGCATAAAGTGAACACAGAAAAGTGATGTTGAGTGATTCATCCAAATCATCTACTTTCTAAAAAGAAGTTATTAATACATATCTGTGTGTTTTACTGAATTATATATGTGCATACATGTCTGTAACATATCTCATTTACTCAAATCCAGAAACCCTGCAAACAAATACTACATTGAAGTCAAGTCAACCACTTATACTCCTTTGAAACTAAAAAAAAAAAATAAATAAAATAAATTACTCACAATTGTGTCTAACCAAAAATTTCCATAGTCAAAACTCGATAACTCTATTGTTGAATTTGTATTCATTTCCTTTGGAAGGAAGAATGATGTATTTGATGTTCTAGAATTTGTTCTAAATTTTATATAGCGTGTCACATCAGGTTTTATTTGGAAAGACTTACGATAAAAGTAATTCATCTCACTGAATAAAACTGCAATGTTCCAATGTACCCCTAGAAGGTAATAGAAAAATCTTGACATTAATGGCAACAAAATTTCTAAATTAATAAACATAAAAGAATAATTGTTATGTAAGGAGGGAAATTAAAAATGAAATTATTAGAATATGATTGGAAAACATTTCACCATAGATTTATTACATTTCTTTTCATTTACAATTTATTTAGATTTGATGTCAAAAATTTTATAAACTTTGAAGAGAATTTGAAAAAGTGCTTTTTTGGAACAGCAGATCTCAAAGCACACACACATAAAGTTATAAATAAGAGTATGTAAATGTTAGGTTGGAAATCCCTTTTGGATAAAAAAATAAGTGAAAGGCTGTCTTAGGACTCAATCTAATCTCCCCCGTAGACTTGACAGATGTTCTACCACTGGACCAAAGCAATCCTTCAAACTTTTATGTCCATTTTAGAAGCTTTATTCTTACCAATGAAAATCATATGTTGTTGATGTCATAATAATTTTTCTATAAACTTTTGAGAGAATGTGAATTAATTCTTATTTTCAGAATACCTCAAAGCCTTTGGCTAATTCTATCCAAAAAGGTTTTTCAATGCAATATTTACATGCTAAATTTCTGAACTGGATAGGAAAAATCTTGAGAAAATATTAAAAAGTTTATTAAAAATATTAGGATTTCATTAAAAATCATGTTTGTTAGGAAGTATCTATATATATACACAGAAAATTATAAGTTCAAAAAGGTCATATTTTGGTGGTGTATATATATACACAGAAGGAGATATATTTAGGAGTTTACAAAGAATTTGAGATGAACTGACCTGTTTCACCCTTTTATCGTTTTCAGAATGTACTAAGGAGGAAGATATTTTTCAAGCCCTGCCTGAGAATTTTGAAAAGGTTACGATTTCGTGGAATTCTTGTATTGGAATTTGCATGGATGGTGCCCCAAGTATGACAAGGAAAGTGAGAGGCTTGGCAGCAACCATCAGAAAGATAAATTCAAATATTATATCAATGCACTATTTTATACACAGAGAGGCATTAGTCTCCAAGACCCTTTGTGTTGATGAGGAAATGAGAGTTTGTTTATCTCAAATTAGTAAAACGGTGATTTAATTATGAACATAGAAAGAAATTATACATTAATCCCTATTTTTGTACGCAGTTGTATCCGTAAAAAATTTTATTTGCCGAGAGCAGAAATTGAAAGAAGATATATGAAATGGATATGTTTGTGTGTGTGTATGTGTGTGTTTGTGTGTGTGTGTGTGTGTGTGTGTGTGTATGTGTGTGTAGGTGTATGTGTGTGTGTGTGTGCATATGTGTGTGTGCGTGTGTGCTTTCGCATGTGTATGTGAGAGAAAAAGAGGGTGAGAAAAATAGAGTGAGTGAGTGAAGGTGTGTATCGTGTTGACTGATGTCTTTTAAGGTACACACACATGCATAGAAAATGTGAGGTCATCATATAAAATTTTTACGATTGTTGATTAATGGAAAAGATTATGTTAAATTTTTGAAATGCAAATATGTGAATGAAAATTAAGTTCAGACCTCTACATGGTAGGTAGACCTGGTTGAAATAGCAGACAAATCTCCCTCAAAACACCCTACTGTCTTAATCCGTCAATTCTGTCTATTATGTAATTTGAATGAGAAACTGTAACTAAAGATTAAGATTATTTAGCTCACAAAGAGGTGAAAGAAGAGAGACAGTGTAGTGAAAGTTTTGGCTGACTGTCATGCTGCACTCCCCTTGTTGCTAGTGAAATGGTATATGCCGGCTGTGTGAGCAACTGGATGTTTTAATGGCTGAACAAACAGGGAAATTCCATTAGAAAAGGTTTTAATCGATTTTCTCGGTAAGTATGTGGGCAAGGAAAAAATTACAAACCACATTCCAATCTATGTACCTGTCTTCACATGTGTGCCATTTTCCACGTGAATCCACCCAGCCGTTTGGCTGTGAACCGCAAGACAAGAAAGAATACAATGATTAACCATGTCCAATTTATATTATAGAGATATTTGGGTTGACAACTAAGTTTCTGCCATTTAAAAAAATTTTGGAATTTATTTTTTTAGAGAATTCTATTTTTGAATCATTTTGGAATCTATTTTGTTTTTTTCTAGTTAATTTTAGTTAATTTTTGTTTATTTTCAGATCATTAAAATGGAATGTCAAGTTAAGAAAAACAAGCATTTTCAACACCTCCTTCGTTTTGCTTTTAATCAAGGTTCTAAGGCCGCAAAAGCTGCTCGTGACATTTGTGTTGTGTATGGAGAAGGTGTCATAGCTTAAAGAACTGCTCGTGATAGGTATGCGAAGTTGAAAAATGGAAATTTTGACCTCAAAGATGCACCTCATTCTGGCCATCCAGTTGAGTTTGATGAAGAGCGATTAAACCAACTTTTGCACGGAAATTCTTGTTAAACAACAAAGAAACTGGCAGAGAAAATGGAATGCTCCTACATTGCTATAGAGAAGCATCTTCACTCGATGGAAAGGTTCAGAAGTATGGAGCATGGGTTCCGCATGCAACAAAAATTAACAAGCCACAATCTCCGTTAGTTTCTTGCTCGTCACCGCTCAACTTGTGGATGCAAGCAACAATTTCTTTACCGAATCATTACTGGCAACGAAAAACAGTGCCTGTACATCAATATGAAGCAGTGTAAGGAATGGCTTAGCCCCGATAAACAAGCGACACTGTGTGTGAAACAAGATCTTCATCCACGTAAAATGATGTTGTGCGTATGGTGGTACTGGGAAGGGATTATCCATTACAAATTGCTTGAAAGGAACCAAACGCTCAACGCGGAACTCTATGTTCAACAGATGGAACAACTCAACACAGCTATCCAAGAGAAAAGACCTAATCGGCAGCATGGAGTTCTTCTGCTGTACGACAACACCCGCCCTCATATTGCCAATATGACCAAGGAAGCCATTCAAATACATGGCTGGGAAGTGCTGCACACCTGCTATACTCTCCTGATTTGGCACCAATGGATTTCCACCTCTTTTGATCCTTTTCAAATGCTATGCGTGGAGTTTCATTCAATACTGATGCAGAATTAAGAGCTTGGTTGGATCAATTTTTCGAGTCGAAATCGGGTGATTTCTACCAATGAGGTATTGAAAATCTTGGTGAACGTTGGGAAGAAGTTGTAAACAACAAGGGTGAATACATTATTGATTAATTAGTTGTTATTTTTTATTAAGCCTTTTAAAAAATTTTAATTTAAAAAAACGGAGGGAACTTAGTTGCCAACCTAATATGTATATATATATATATATATATATTGAGATTGGAGGACCCTTTCAAAGCTAGTTGACCGTACCTTGGTAGATAAAGCAATTAAGAGTATGAAGACAGGGAAAGCCCCCGGCCCATCAGGAATCACTGCAGAGATGCTCAAAATATCTGGCAGTGTCGGCTATAGCCTAGTCACCCGTATAGTTAACCAGGTGATACACGAAGGAGTCATACCCAATGACTGGTGTAGCAGCACTATAGTCAACTGCTATAAAGGAAAAGATGACGCTTTAGATACAAATAATTACAGAGGCATCAAGTTGTTAGATCAGGTAATGAAGGTCACGGAGAGGGTCATAGCCCAACTAATTAGGGAGAGAGTCAGCTTAGATGAGATGCAGTTTGTGTTTGTGCCAGGGAAAGGCACCACTGATGCTATATTTCTGGTAAGACAGCTTCAGGAGAAATACCTGGCCAAAGACAAACCTCTGTACCTGGCTTTTGTTGACATGGAGAAAGCCTTTGACAGGGTCCCTCAATCCCTTATCTGGTGGTCAATGAGGAAACTAAGGATGGATGAATGGTTAGTGAGAGCCATGCAAGCCATGTACAGGGACGCTGTCAGTAAGGTGAGGGTTGGCAACGAGTACAGTGAAGAATTCTGGGTGGAAGTAGGGGTACACCAAGGTTCAGTCCTTAGCCCTCTCCTATTTATCATAGTCTTCCAGGCAATAACAGAGGAATTCAAGACAAGATGACCCTGGGAGCTTCTCTATGCTGATGACCTTGCTCTAATTGCTGAGTCACTATCAGAACTAGAGAAGTTTCAGGTGTGGAAAGAAGGATTAGAATCGAAGGGCCTTAGAGTCAATCTAGCAAAAATCAAAGTCTTAATAGGAAAGCAACAAATCACAAATCCCACCAGGTAGATGGCCTGCCTGATCTGTAGAAAAAGTACAGGTAGAAACTCCATAAGATGCACCTGATGTAGCTATGGACACATAAGAGTTAACACAATATCAAATAAAGGTTAAGTGGGAAGACAGTTTTGTGTGTGGTAGATGCATAGGGGCAATAAACACCAAAGATGTACAGTAAACAGATTCTATCACATGCCAGGGGGAAAAATAGAAGTAGTTGATAGCTTCCATTACTTAGGTGCCCAAGGTAGTAGCAGAGGTGGATGCTCTGAGAGCATAGCTGCTAGAATAAGAATATGCTGGGAAAAGGTCAGAGAGCTCCTACCTCTGCTGGTAACAAAAGGCCGCTTGCTCAGAGTGAACGGTAGACTGTATGATGCATGTGTGCAAACAGCCATGCTACATGGCAGTGAAACATGGGCTGTGACCACTGAGGACATGCACAAGCTTGCAAGAATTGAAGCCAGTAAGCTCTTCTGGATGTGTAATGTCAGTGTGCATACATGACAAAGTGTAAGCGCCATGAGAGAAAAGTTAGACATAATAAGCATCAGATGCGGTGTGCAAGAGCAATGACTGTGCTGATATGGTTATATGTTAATTATGTGTGGGGACAGCTATGTGAAGAAGTGTCACACCATAACAGTGGAGAGAACCTGTGGCAGAAGTAGACCCAGAAAAACCTGGGATGAGGTTGTGCAGCTCAACCATCAAACGTTGGGCTTTACAGAGGCAATGACATGTGACCAAGACCTTTGGAGATATGTTGTGCTTGAGAGAACTTGGCAAGCCAAGTGAGATTGTAGCCATGGCTGATGCCAGTGTCACATAACTAGTGAGCCCATCTAAAAGTACCCTTCAATTGTTGGGCAGTATGCTGTGTTTGAGAAGACCAGTTGAGTCAAGTGAAATCATAGATGTGGCCAATGCCAGTGCTGCCTGAGTGACACCCATGCTATTGGCACGTAAAAAACATCAATCGAGTGTGGTAGATACTAGTGGCACCTGACTGGCTCCCATGCTAATGACATGTAAGAAGCACCCACTACACTCTTTGGCACTAGGGAGGGCATCCTGCTGTAGAAACCTTTCCAGATCAGATTGGAGCCTAATGGAGCCTCCTAGCTTACCAGTCCTAAGTCAAACCATCCAACCCATGCCAACATGGAAGACAAACATTAAACGATGATGATGAT
The DNA here is from genome assembly GCF_006345805.1 of Octopus sinensis. NCBI lineage: Eukaryota > Metazoa > Mollusca > Cephalopoda > Octopoda > Octopodidae > Octopus > Octopus sinensis. The sequence goes on from NC_043008.1 coordinate 52,272,516, forward strand.
GATGGTGATATATGTATGTATATACGTATATATATATACACATATTATTTATATATATATGCATTATATATATATATATATATATTATATTCAGTTAGTGGTAAAATTAGCCTCATTAAGGGATAGTAATATCAAATGAATTATTCACACAATGATAGGTCTAAATATAAATCATGGTTTATAGTCATTCAAAAGAAAATTACGAAAATGGAGATATAACATTTAATAAAATTAAAAATTTATTATCAGCGAAAATCCAATATACTCTCTAACAACCATTTCAATTAAGCCTAAAGATCAAAATAGCATTTATTAAATCATTATATTAGGCAAAATCTCATCAGAGAGATATAAAAGATATACTGTTAGGTTATTAGGTTTTGTGTTTTCGAATCATCACAGCTGCAATGCCAATAGATTTCAAAGTCTTACCTTGAGTTTTATTAATAGTCATTGAGAAGCAAAGTTGCACTGGGAACTGTGTTCATTTGAACTCAAATGGCATGTCTGTTGCTTTGATTGCAATTCTTGGAATGAAAACCTCTTCCCCAGTGGCACATCCGGTGATGATGGTAACTTCTATTACATTAGGTGATAATGTCTTCACAATCAACCTTGTCCCATCACATAATTTAGGAGGATCTAAATTTCTTAGAAGCACTATTAGGACTCCTACCCTCAGAAGAAGTTTATGTGGAGGAATTTCAGGTGGTTCAAGAGCACTAAAGAACTCTGTTGGATAATGGACAGCTTGATTTTGATCAAGGACTGAATCAACTGATTTTTACTCCTTAATGACTGTTGGTTAATCCTTGCAACTGTTTCATTTTTGGAGCAAGAATTGTCCTTTCACATAAAATTTTATGTGAATTATAATTATTACTCAAGTCTGAAAATACCCTGTTCTTCAATTCAGCTGGAGAATTCATCATGATAACAATATGAGCCAAATTAATATCCCCATTCCCATCAAATTGTACTTTCTCACTTTCTAATTGGAAGAGCCAAGTTAAAAACTGTTCTGCACATTGGTCCTCATGTAATAAACTTCACATGTTAGTATTGAAGGAGAATTTCTGTACTTTATTCCATAGGTGTGAAGACTTAATGCTTCTTTAATTTCATCAGATCTTGTTCCTCTCAGAATGACTGATAATGTCTGCTTGAAGTCGCCTGATAAAACTAATGTCACTCCTCCCATAGATTTATTGTTGCCTCTTATGTCCTGTAAGGTCTTATCAAAAGCTTCCATTGCACCTCTATGTGCCAAAGGATGAAACAGTCATCTAGATATCTCTTCCAGTTGTTTTCTATGTAGATGGAGAAAGGGCTGCCATATCTTTCTAGAACCTTACGATACAGACTGATATCTAGATGACTGTTTCATCCTTTGGCATAAAAATATAGAAAAACTCATAGAATTCCAGAAAATTTTAAACGGACTGGACGTAAACATCCAATTCACGATGGAATATAGCCAGCAACAACTCCCCTTCCTCGATATCCTCATTAAGAAAGCTAATAATATAATAGAAACAGACACATATACTATAAGCCTACAGACTCTAAGCAATATCTTCCATTCAATTCATGCCACCCCAGACACACCAGGATGAATACCCCTTCAATCTAGCAAAAAGGATATGCACTATAGTCTCTAACGCAAACACCAGAGACACACGACTACAAGAACCAAAAGATACCCTTATCACCAGGAACTATCCACCTTCACTTATTGACAAGTGCATTCAACGTGCCCTTCAACTTAACATCAAGGAACTGAGACATCCCAAATCAAAGAAAAACTTACAACCAAAAGCCTTACCATACATCTCCACACACAACCCTCTCAATAACGAAGCCTTCGACACCATCCTCCACAACATCCCCCTCCTAAAAAAAGACCACAGAATGAACACAATCCTCCAAACACACACGATCATAAAAAGCAAAAGACAGCCTAGATCCATGAAAAGTCTCCTTACACAAGCCCGAATTCACTCTTCAACACAGAAGCCGACAGTAAAAAAATGTGGAAGACCCAATTGCGGGATATGCGACTATCTAATTGAGGGATCAGAGTTCTCCTTCAAACAGGGACAACGGTTTACAGTGAAAAGCAACTTCACATGTGCTTCGGAGAACCTAATATACTCACTAACCTGCTCCGGGTGTCAAGAGCAGTACATAGGCCAAACAAAAAATGGTTTGCGTAAACGAATGGCCCTGCACAGATCCCAGATAAAAATTCCCCAAAACAGAAAAATAGCTTTTAGCCAACACATAGATACTTGCGCCAACAAAAAAACACCAGGCTTCAGAATTTTCCCCCTCTACCAATTTAGGGACAATACAACCTCGAGACAACGAATAAGTAAAGAAAATCTCTTTATTACAAAATACAAGTCACTTCTTAACGGGTCTACGACAAACAATTAATATACCTCAACTTTAGAATAAAAGAAATATATACACACACAAATATTACACTCCATAGAATCCATTACTAATCAGCCCCATCACAGCTATACTTACATCCATTCATATTCTCCCTTCTCTGTTTTTCTTCTTCTTCTTCCTCTTCTTCTTCATCATCATCATTATCATCATCATTGTCGTCATCATCATCACCACCATCATCACCACCATCTTCTCCTCCCTTCTTCTTCTTCTTCTTCTTCATCATCCTCATCATCAACATCGTTATCTTCTTCTTCTTCTTCTTCTCCACCTTCTACCCCTTAACCTTGTCACTAATGTCTTTCAGTATAACGCCTACGCAAATTCCATAAACAATTCCTGAATTGAACTGCGACTACTGTCAGCCACTGACCATTCAAAATACGACCATTAAGGCATTCACAGATTTCCCCACCCCCTCTCCACATCAGCCTCATTATTCTTCACCTATCCTACCAAGAACTCAAAACGACCTCGAACACACAAGTGCAAACAAGGGAGTCAGAGAAAGGCAGAATGCTACTTATATCTGAACACTACGACAGAAATATTCTTTTAAAAAAACTTTTCTTCTAATTTTTCTAAATTTAATTATTTAATCGTTACAGTTGAAAAGGTCTCAAAATGACCGAAACCGGTACTGAAAGATTCACTATAAAATTATCTTAGCATTTTCTATTTTTTTGACTTGTTTTTTCATATATATCAACTCGTGTGTTCCTTCCACCCCTTATACATATATATATACATACATATATATATACATATATATATATATATATATATATATATAATACATATATACATGCATATATATATTACATACATATATATATATATATATATATATATATATATATATATATATATATATATATATACCTTCGAAACATGGAGTAGATAAAACAGGGACAACTGAAGAAGGGGAATATTCTGTATGCTGTATGTCTTGTTTCTCTGTTTTTGTTTCTGTTTTCGTTTCTCATTGTGTTCAACATTTTTTTGATGTCCTGCACCCATATATGCATGTATATATACATATATATGTATGTATGTACATATATATATGTATACATGCATATATTTATATATTATTTATATTATTATGTGATCGAATGCCATGCATCCTTTTCCAAGTAAGTTTTATCTTATATATCATCATCATCATCATCATCATTTAGCGTCCGTTTTCCATGCTAGCATGGGTTGGACGGTTCTACTGGGGTCTGTGAAGCCAGAAGGCTTCATCAGGCCCAGTCAAATCTGGCAGTGTTTCTACGGCTGGATGCCCTTCCTAACGCCAACCACTCCATGAGTGTAGTGGGTGCTTTTTACGTGCCACCCGCACTGGTGCCAGACAGAGCTGGCAAACGGCCACGAACGGATGGTGCTTTTTATGTGCCACCGGCACGAGGGCCAGGCGAGGCTGGCAACGGACACGAAACGGGGCGGTGCTGGCAACGGTCGCGAAACGGAAATATATATATATATATATATATTTCGGAATGGTCATATTGCCAGTTTAGTCAATAAAAACACCGCACTATATATTTGGTGTTATTTTGCTTCAGTGATATTTATTTTTTACATTAATCTTAATCTTATTTCGGCCAAAGTTCTTTCGTCACACTCCTGTGACCGCATCAGTGGTCCTTTGTTTTCTTCTCACTTATTTGTGTCTCTCCTTACTAAGTGAGAAGAAAACAAAGGACCACTGATGCGGTCACAGGAGTGTGACGAAAGAACTTTGGCCGAAATAAGATTAAGATTAATGTAAAAAATAAATATCACTGAAGCAAAATAACACCAAATATATAGTGCCTGTGTTTTTATTGACTAAACTGGCAATATGACCATTCCGAAATATAACAATATCTGTTTCAACACACGACTTCACATAAAAAATCTTGCACAACAAATATTTAAACGTATATATATATATATATATATATATATATATATATATATATACTAGCTGACGTACCTGGTAATTCCCGGGAAAGTGGGGCTTATCGTTTGGTTCTGTTCTCATAATTGTTTCACTAATCCAATAACAACAATACAAAGTATATAGCCCTTAAAACAGGTTTTGTGCATTTACAGAGAATACTGAACTCTCTTAGACAGGATCTCGTTTTTAGGACTTCCCAATAAGTTATGAATACCTAAATTGTGAGGTCAGTTATGTAATGACATGAAATTAGTTAGCCGATAGTAAGAATTCAAATAAAGTAGCTCTGAAAAGTGCTTTAATGCATTCTCAGAGTATATATAACATAGGAGGAAATACTAATAAGTTATGTATACTGAAATCATGAAGCATGTTACATAATAACTGGCTAATCAGATATGAGATAATAACAATTCAAAGTAAATAACTCTGAAAAGGGCTTTTGTGTGTTCCCAGAGAATATTACCTTCAGGGATGCTAGTGTTGGTATATTCATGAATAAGTCACTAACCAAAATAAGTGAATCTATTGTTTAGGAAAATACTATTTACTTGTTTAAAGGTAGTATTGGATAAATTGCGAAAACAACTTTAACATTTCAAATAATAAGAAATAAGCATACTCAATTTCATTTTTACCAAATAATTTAGGAAAATAAATGGGTTATTTCCCTTGGCTAGATATAAGGATCCCTTCCAGGGTCCCTATTATCAATTTTTTTAACAATTTGAGTATGCCATGAGGTTTCTAGGCATGAGTTCTACTCATATGTCAAGTGTCATCAAAATTGATAAAATGATGTAGGATGAGTTAGCTAACAACTCCACAAACACACCCACAGACAGAATTTCCCACATATGTAGTATATACATACATAAATACATACATATATATATATATATATATATATATATACATATATATAAACATATATATATATATATATATTATATATATATATATATCATATATATACATATATATATATATATTATATATATATATAATATATATATATATATATATATATATATATATATATTATATTATATATATACGTTTAAATATTTGTTGTGCAAGATTTTTTATGTGAAGTCGTGTATATGTATATGTATATATATATATATTTTTTTTTTTTCGATTCAATTTATTATTATTATTACTAGTATTGTTGTTATACATACATACATACATATATACATACATACATACATACAAGCATATGTAATGATAATAATGGGTGGATGTAAACACATGAACAAAATAAGAATAAACAAAAACAACAAAAACAGAAAACAAAACAAAAAACAAAATACAAAATACAAACTACATGAACATATAAAATTACAAATTACATGAACATATATAAACAGAAGATACAAATATTACAGGCATCCCCCACATACACACACTAAATAAACATAAACGCACATAGAGATATAAGCATGCGCAAATGAAGACATGCAATAGAAATACAAAATGGCTGACGGTTAGTAAGGAGAGACACAAATAAGTGAGAAGAAAACAAAGGACCACTGATGCGGTCACAGGAGTGTGACGAAAGAACTCTGGCCGAAATAAGATTAAGATTAATGTAAAAAAAATATCACTGAAGCAAAATAACACCAAATATATAGTGCGTGTGTTTTTATTGGCTAAACTGGCAATATGACCATTCCTAAATACCACAATATATATATTATATATATATATATATATATAATATATATATATATAATATATAGATATATATATATATATATATTATATATAGATATATATATATATATTGTATATAGGGATATATAGGGATATACATGGAAAGAAATAAAAACTGTAAATACTCAGATGATGAACACCCATGTCTAAGAATATAAATATTTATATATTTGCAAACTAAATTTATATGGAAATGAAAGGGATAATGTATTGCTTTTAAGTCCAATGCCCGCTTCTTGGAGTTCAGAAATATGTAATATTTGCAATGCTTGCGATTAACAGATAGGGTGTGCAAAAAGTAAAGGATATGCAACCAGTAGATGGATGCAAAGAGTGAGCAAGGGGTGGGCGAGAGAATAGTGGCATTATTGCCAGCTGATGCATGAAGCTGACTTCCTTCATTATTGGGACAAGATTGGTAAACTGTAGTTCACATTTTGTTGCAAGAAAATTTAAGGGTAGAATATATGTGTGTATATATTGCTTGCTTCCAATGTTATATAGCAAAACTGGTGCATAATGGGAAAATACTATGAAATAAGTTATCCTGAAATGTAAATATGAATGGAATAGAACAAAATTTGCATAAATCGAACAAGTGGTTGTGAAGATATTAGGGGTTTTCAGAGTATTTTGAAAATTCGGCTTTAGGATCAATACCACTAAAACCAACCCTATGGCTGCGATATGTTGATGACCCCATCATACTCTGGCCCCCACCAGGAAGATGTCCAAGTGCTGTTAGATCATGTGAACTCAATAAAGCCATCCATACAGTTCACAATGGAAAAAGAGAAAGACAATCAGCTAGCATTCCTGCACATATTAATAACATGTACCAAGTATGGATTCAGGACATCCGTATACTGCAAGCCGACCTTCACTGGACGATACCTCAACTTCAAATCCCACCATCCATACAGTGTAAAGAGAGGGTTTGCTTAGTGCCTAAAACATTGAGCAATGAATATAAGTAGTGATCGTGATACCCACCACGAAGAAATGATCAAGCTCAGTAACAATCTAATGAGCAACAACTACCCCAAAAGCATACTCTCCACTCCAGTTATGAACAAAAGAAAGGATGAAACCGATAAACTGTACACATCTGTCTACCCTTTGTAAAAGGCCTCTCCAAAAAGATACAAAAGGTATGCAGCCCATATGACATCAGGACAATATTCAAGAGTAGTACAACACTTTGCAAATATCTCCTTCGAGTAAAACCACCAATAGAAGAGAATATGACTAAGAACTGTGGTAGGTTATACAAAGATGAAACATGCCACCCCCTCAAAATAAGGGTAGAGGAACATCACAAAGCTGTGACGCGGAGAGATATTGATAAATCACGTAAAGCTGATTATGTATGGAAAAATGGAGACCACCTCCCCCTATGGGATGAAGTTAAAATAATAGACAGAGAACAACACTGGAAAATTCGAAAACTAAAAGAAGCAGCACATATGCTAGGACACAACAACCTCCTAATCAGACTGAGTGCAGATATGAACAGCATAAGGGAACCAGTATTAAGGAAGGATGGGAGAATATTAGATTTATAAGCCTTAAATTCACTCCATAATTGCCCTCAGGCATATGGCATAGTGGTTAAGTGCGCAGGCTACTAACCCCAAGATTCCAAGTTTGATTCCAGGCAGTGACTTGAATAATAATAATAATAATAATAATAACAACCTAGGTTCAAAATTTCCCAAAGACACCTGATGAAGGCTGGAGGGTATATCAGCCAAAACGTTGTGTTAATAACAAACAAGATGAGGACAAATGTCTGTCAATTGTAAATAATGTAAATAATGTATATTATTTGATGTTTAAAATTTCCCTCTACTAAACACTTAACATTTTTCTCTCTCTCTCTCTCTTTCTCTCTACCTCTCACTTCAACAAATACTTTAGCCATGTTATTCCCCTCTTTACGTAATTATCATTTCTCTCTTTCTCTCTCTCTTTCTCTTCATCTCTCACTTCCAGTAACCACATGACAGCTTAATATGCTGCCAATAATTGCAGCTAGATTCTTCCTTCTTTTTCCATACAAATATGAAGATTTCAAATAATTAATAATTTTCTGCATACATCATTCAGTAAATCAACCCTAAAATTATTTGTCCAAATTCTTAAACTCTGAGCAACATTAATGCTTTAGCCATTTTAAAAAGTACTACATTTTTATTCATTTTCATGTGTCAACATTGGCTGGAAAAGTTCTTGAAAATTTCAATAATGACATGTGATTGACTGGAGATATTGATTTTACAGTTGTTTGTCTTTTTTATTGCTGACAACACAACTGTGAATTGAACCACTAAATGTAGAAAATGTCTTCCCCAGGGATTGAATAGGAACAATAAAATTTGAGCTCATAATACTGATCTTCGTAGTTGAGCATATTAATCTTACAATTATTACATTTCCTTGTGTGTGTGTGCACATGTGTGTGTGTGTATGTGCATGCATGTTTGTGTGCATGTGCATTTGCATGCATGTTTGTGTGTCTCTGCATGAGTGTGTATGTGTGTCAGTATGCGTGTGTACATTTATGTGTACATGAGTGTGTGTACATGTGTGTGTATGTGTATGTGTAATGAGTGTGTATGTACACATCTGTGTGGTGCATGAGTGTGTGTATATGTGTGTTTGTGTGTGTGTGTGTGTGCATGGGTGTCTGTACATGAGTGTACATGTGTGTGTGTGTGTATGTTTGTGTAAGTGAAAAATATTCCTTAAGGAGTTTAAAGGAGAAAGAAAAACAAAAAAGAAAAGAATAAAGAAGAGCTCTAAAACAAAAATCTTACATTTTTCTAAATCCACCTTCTTAAATCTACAATTTGATGAGCAGTTGCCGACATACTTTGCTGGAAGATCTGGATTTTCAACATATGCCTAAAATAAAATAGTTCAACAAAGTTAACAACAGTATAGTATTTAGAATGGTTTGATGATGATGACAATGATGATAGTAAAGATTATAATCATTATCTTCATGCTGTTGATGACAATGATAGTAAAACATTTATAATGTACAGCCAGGACTCTGATTCTCAGTCAAAAATCATTTGAATTAGTCTACACACACACACATACGTGTATATACATTTATCATAATCATTTAATATCCATATACTATGCTGGCATGGGATTGATGGTTTGACTGGATCTAATGCAACCAAGGACTGCATCAAGCTCCAATGTCTGTTTTGACACAGTCTTTCAAGGTGGGCACCCTTCCCAACACCAACCCATTCAAAGCTTAAACTGGGTGCTTTTTAAATATCGCCTGGACTATTGACATCTCCATGAAGTGCTCAGAACTACAAATCCTAGGGCAGATGTAACAGGGGCAGTTTCATGCTTGGAGCTGAAGTTGATCACTATGATGAAGGGGCCGAACAGGCATGACTGTCTGTGGTAGTTTACTTCCCATTCACATGGTTTCAGGTTCAGTCCTACTATAAGGCACCTTGGACAAGTGACTTCTACTATAGCCTCAAACTGACCAAAACCTTGTGAGTGAATTTAGTAGGTGGAAGTACTGCCGTGTGTATATGCATATGAGAAAGATATATATATCCCTCTCCCCCTCTCTCTCTTTCAGAGAGGCACTGAGCAGCTATACGCACACATTCACACACGGCAGTAACTTCCTCCTACCAAATTCAATCACAAGCTTCGGTCGACTCCGGGCTATAGCAGAAGACACCTGTCCAGAGTGCCGCGCAGTGGGACTGAACCCGAACCCATGTAGCTAGGAAGCAAGCTCCCTAACCCACAGCCATATATATATATATATATATACATATATATATATATATATATATATATATATGTAGAGAGTTCATGAAAAAAACAAAAGACGAAGACAGGTGGTGTACAAAACAAACAGATGTATTAGTATAATGCTCAGGAATAGAAAGTCTTTTATGCTTCGAAAGGGATACAGAAAAAAAAACAAGGAGGGGAAAAAAATGTGTGTAGTGGCTACCGATCTATCATGGCGACTGCCAGACAGAAGGGTCACACAGGAGAGCTAAGAAGTAGGGGAGAAAGTAAAGATGATCCCCCAACACGAAGGTGCGTGTGTGTATAAGAGAGTATGTATGTGCATGTGAAAGAGGGCTGGTGGTCTGGACGTGTGCGTGTATGCATGTGTAGGTGTGAAAATGTGGGGATGGGAATTGGTCAGTGCTGGTGTGTGGGTGGTGTGTTGTGATGTGATGTGTAATGTTGTATGGTGTAGTGTGGTGTGGTGTGATGTTGTTGGGAGGTGGGGGAGGTGAGAGTGGGGAAAGCACGGGTGGGGTGTGGGTTCGGCTGGAGTTTGGGGTATGTAGGTAAGCAGAGGGTGGGGGTAGAGGTGGGGTATGTGGGAGAGGGTGTAGGGGATAGGATGGGGGGATGGGAAGGATAGGAAAGGTGGAGTAGGATTGTGTAGGGGTGGGGTGGGCTTATGGGGGAGGTTTGAGGATGAAGGGGGAAGGGGAAGGTGGGTATGTGAGGAGAGAGAAAGAGAAGGATTTATATATCCTTTTCTTTTTACTTTTTTGTCATTTGACTGTGGCCATACTGGAGCACCGTCCTTTAGTAAACTGAATCGACCCCAGGTCTTATTCTTTTGTAAGACTAGTACTTGTTCTATCAATATCTTCTGCTGAACCACTAAGTTACAGGGATATAAACACACCAACATCAGTTGTCAAGCATGTTGGGGGGGGGACCAGGACAGACATACAACTATATATATATTATATATATAATATATCTATATATATGTACATATATATACATACATGCATATGCATTGCATATACATATATATATATATATATATATATATACTCTTTAATCTTTTACTTGTTTCAGTCATTTGACTGCAGCCATGCTGGAGCACCGCCTTTAGTCGAGCAAATCAACCCCGGGACTTATTCTTTGTAAGCCTAGTACTTGTTCTATACGGTCTCATTTGCCGAACCGCTAAGTAACGGGGACGTAAGCACACCAGAATTGGTTGTCAAGCAATGCTAGGGCGACAAACACAGACAAACACACACACATACATATATATATATATATACATATATACGACAGGCTTCTCTCAGTTTCCGTCTACTAAATCCACTCACAAGGCATTGGTCAGCCCGGGGCTATAGAAGAAGACACTTGCTCAAGATGCCACGCAGTGGGACTGAACCCGGAACCATGTGGTTGGTTAGCAAGCTACTTACTACACAGCCACTCCTGCGCCTATATGTGAAATATGTGTGTGTGTGTGTGTGTGTGTGTGTGTGTGTGTATGTATAAAAGATATATAAATGTGAAGGCACATGGCTTAGTGGTTAGGGTGTTGAAATCATGATTGTGAGATCGTGGGTTCAATTCCCAGACGAGGATTTATGTTGTTTCTTGAGCAAAGCATTTCATTCACATTGCTCTGTGATCATTTCATCATCTGACATGTGGCACATGGTGCACATGTACAGGTAATGTCGATTTGATGGGAGGAATGAACTTATGCGTACACAAACATTTAATCATTATAAAGAAATCATCTGTGTGGTTGTTTGGCAAGAATTTACCAAACTCTCATAAGTCATCTAATGAAGGAGAGTCTACGATGATATATCTATCTATCTATCTATCTTTCTCTCTATCCCCCCCTCTCTCTATATATATATATATGTATATATATATATATTAGTAAGAAGTTGAGGTTATGCGAGATAATGGTGTCATTGAGACCCAAAGGTATCAAGTAATGCTGAATAAGTGCTATAGACAGACCATAGTTAAGTTCCAGATTCGGTAATATTGAGAATAAAGGGTTCAATGTTGGTTCTATGTCAGCGTGTGTATATATAAATTTTTGGCCTAATGAGATAAAAAAAACCCAAGGCTGTATAGATATTAGAGCATTTATAAATAGAAGGTCTTACAGCTGTTTCTAGAATATTAATTAATAATAATATCCCTTCATCAGAGAAGGTGTGGGAGGAAAAGTTAAGTCATAGTTTCAATGTGATACGAATAGAGTGAGGAGGAGGAAAGAAAATAGATGTAAGATATGTATGATTATTGAGTTCATAAATTCGTTTTATAGGCATAATGGTATATATGTGTATTATTCCAATATCCTTTGAGTAAAATTCAAAAGTCCCACAGAGTCTAATCCAAATGTAAAGTCCATCCAAAAGTAAAGTTTATAAGCAATGTAAGATTCTCTTAAAGTTGGTCATTCCCAGTAGGGAATTTATATAGAAAGTATCAGATTCCAGGTTTGTGTTTAAACTGACCTAGAAATAGGGAGTGTATTAATTTGGTCATATTGAAAACTGGAAGAGAGGAATGACAAAGAAAAAAAAAAGAAAAAAAAAGGAGAAGGGAAAAAAGAATTAAAGAGAAAGAAAAAAGAAGATTAGTAAAAATAAAAATAAAGAATAAAACCCTTGAAGGTATGAATAAAGAGAATAAAGAAAAGAAGGAAAAAAAAATTGGTCAGTGGTCAGTGGGGGTAGTTTGAAAGTAGAGAGAGAAAGGTATTATAGTATAAATGATAGAGAAATGAGGGTAGAGGAAGTACTAAGTGTAGTAGTAGCTTTTAATTGTGAGGCAAATATATGAAGAATTAAGAATTAAGGAAATAGCAGTGTTAATTATTCTGAGAAAATATTTATGTGAAGATGTATATACATGTATATCAGATAAGTTATAGAGATAAATTACAAATACAAACCTCATGTATCATTGTTCCCACATGTGCAGTTATCTAAATTTTGCATGCATATAAATGTTTACATATACCCACATGTTTGCATACAGGCATATCCTCACTCATACGTATATACATGTGTATGTGTATATATGCAAATGAATATAATTAGATGGTTGCATATGTGAGAAACTAGCTTGCAGATTGAGCGCTGACCTCGGTAGGGAAGTCCTGAGTCTATTATGGACCATGATAGAGTATAGGGTATGTTTGCATTTTTGAGATGATGTATGTGATTGGCGAGTGATGTAGATTTACATATGCTGAGAAGGGAAGATGTAATATGTATGTACATATGGATATGTTTGTACATAAATATATATGTATGTATATATGTGTGTGTATGTATATGTATATATATTTATGTATTCCTCATTTATATACCTTTTCATTCCTACATAACTACAATAATCTTAGGATATATTGTTTTTATATTCCACTATTATTTCTCTTTTGATAACTTTCACCTTCCTCTGTTTATACTTTATCTAATAAGAATAATATAATACACCTACCAATTATAATAATTGATTCCTTGGTATGCATTTACATATGAATATAAAAACATAGAAATATATGTACATGTGTTTATGCATGTTTATGCATGTTTATGTATGTATATGTATAAGTGTGTATATGTGTATGTATTTGTATTTATAATTTAACCTTATGAACTTTCTAAACTCTCTGATGAAGCCCAGAGACACACCCAAGTACCTAAATCTTATCTACCAAATACTTCAGTTCACTGAAGGGATATAAGTAGATTGGGGTACTTTGGCCTCTTGGCTGAAACAGCTGTAAGATATAATCCTATCTTTTGTGATCTGCATTATATATTTTAATAATTACTGGTATTTTTATATATATTTTGTATATGTAAAGCTTACTATGCTATACATGTATGTATATTGTTATAATGGTTTTTTTAAAAATAAATATATAGACATAATATAATGTCTTAAAGTTGATCCCCTCCATTTTCTTATTGCTGTATAAATTAATCTCACCCATTTATTACATTCAGTAGTGTAATTGTCATGCAAATAAAAAAAAACAACTTGTGTATTAATAATTGGGTTTTCTACCAGCAGTATATTGGATAGATATTATCCCTTAGTTGGTTGGATTAACAACCTCTAACTCTTTTGGAACTATATATATATATACTAGCAGTATCACCCGGTGTTGCTTGGCTTTGTTTCGACCCTTTAGAATTGGAATTTTTGAAAAGTAAAAATTTTGCATTATGCAACTTGTTATTCTCTTCAAGTGAACATTTTTCCAGTTGAAATACACCGAAAAATGGTGACACAGCAGTCAAAAATCGTAAAAAATAGGGATTTTCATAGAAAAAAGCACCTTTTGGATGTAAATAATTTTTGGTGTTAACACCGTCCGATTTGAATTTTATCTTCTACAGAATGAAGAGCAAGCCTTCTTCTATCATACTCTCAATTTTGGTCAACTTGCCATGCAGGGTCTCGAAGGAGATAGTGTTAGTTGAAGGCTACCAAACCTGCCACACACAGATAACTTCAGCTTTATATATATAGATTTGCTACACACTACTTTCCATCTTTAATAATGAAACTTGGTAGCTCCAAAAGTTAAACACACAGACACAGACACAGATACACACACAGACACACAAGTTGAGTTTTGTATATATAGATTTCTCAACGGGGATTTCAGGGGAGAGTTTCAGGGAGTCACTGGTGATGTATCGTGATGATCAAAAATCCTGCCTGCTAAAATTTGGTTAAAGTGATTCAAACTGCAGACTCAACGCAAAATGGTCACATTTAATTCAAAGCGTTAAAAATGTTATGAAAACAATATGGTATGTGTTCACAAAGTCCAAGCAATTAATACAAAAAACCCTCCAGGCTACATCCCAAAAATTCATTTCTTTGCCGAATTTCTACAATGTTTACAGCGATTCATTTTTATATCTTGATTTTTTATTTTTCATGCAATTTACGCATGCTTGCACGCGTGGTGAACACAGTTCACATCAAACAGCTGACTGAGTAAAGTTCACTATTCAATGCATGGGATAAGGCCTAAACAAACAGATTATCAATTTTTGCACTTGCGAGATGAATTTCGGAACAGAAATAGCGCAGTTCAATTTCATTCGCCTAAACTTTAAGTGACCCATTTTTGGTGGTTCTATGATTTGTTGGCTAGGAGGAGATGTGCCGGGAAGTTAAACACACAGATACACACACAGACACAAGTTGAATTTTATATATATCAAAATCAAAATCAAAACAAATCAAAATAGATGAACATCAATGGAATTTGTATCTTTGTGATACCAGTGCCGGTGGCACACAAGAAAACCATCCGAACGTGGCTGTAGCCAGTACCGCATCGACTGGCCTCCGTGCTGTGGGCATGTAACAAACACCATCCGATCGTGGTCGTTCGCCAGCCTCATCTGGCACCTGTGTCGGTGGCACATAAAAACACCATCCGAGCGTGGCCATCTGCCAGCCTCGTCTGGCACCTGTGTCGGTGGCACATAAAAAACACCATCCAAGCGTGGCCGTTCGCCAGCCTCGTCTGGCACCTGTATCGGTGGCACATAAAATCACCCACTACACTCTCGGAGTGGTTGGCGTTAGGAAGGGCATCCAGCTGTAGAAACACTGCCAGATCTGACTGGCCTGGTGCAGCCTTCGGGCTCCCCAGACCCCAGTTGATCCGTCCAACCCATGCTAGCATGGAAAGCGGACGTTAAATGATGATGATGATATATACATACAATATATATTATACATGTATACATACATACAGACATACTTCCCACTAAGTGTTGAAGTGCATCCACAACCGAGTTTACATGCATGAAGGTGATGACATCATGAGACTTGGAATGCAACACCTTAAGCAGCATTCCTTGTTTGATAACCTTAAATACATGCCCAAAGATGTCATGCAGCTCTACCAAACATATCATGAGATTTAAAGATAAGTGTACATCAGCAGAAGACCATGCATGGATATGTTAGCAGAAAACTCTTGATTGATAGTTACATTGAAGACCAAAGCAGTCTATCATGGACTAACAACCAGATTACTAACTTCCACTTTGAAGGGTATGCATTTGAAATCCGGAAACAGGAAATATCAACAAAATATCTGATGCATAAAAGGGACAGAGACACAGGCAAAACACCAAAATATGATAACTGATACAAACTTTGTGGAATTAACACTGAAGATATCCCCTACATCATTAGCAGTTGTCCAATAATGTCATCATGATATTATCTGCTGATGAGACATGATGCTGTATCTAAGACACTGTATAATGAGATCCATTGGAAGGATAACCTTGAGGCCAAAGAAATAAGAACCCACAGTTTGTCAGAAGCCACAGCCACTCATAATAAGAAGGAGTACCAGAGGAATACCCCAGTGAAAACCTCAAAAAATGTAAATATAATAAGCCTTATGTAGTGATTTGGCATAGAGAAGAGAAACTGAGTACAACTGTGGAAATCAGCTGCCCAGCAGATGCTGATATAAAGCTAAAGATCAGCGAAAAAGAAAATATCTATGCTGAACTATTGAGAGATTTACAGTTACTTTACCAAAATTGCAAATTCAGGTTTATACCTGTAATTATTGTGGCAGTGGGATTTGTAGCACACTGCCTAAGTAACAACGTTGAGAAGTTAGGCTTCTCAAAACTAGAAAGGATCTGATTTAAAGACTACATATCCAAACCATCAGTGGAACTGTAAAAATCTATAAAAATTTCTAGAAGTTTATCATTCAAGTATATATGTGCATGTCTAGACATGCATAAAACAAAGCATACAAATCTGCACATATACACAAATACATGCAAAAATACCCTGTTAATGTTGTTGAAATTTCAAGAAAGGGGCCTTGAATCTAGGTTAGAAACCAGCTCATTCTTTATTGGTAAGAAATTGTGAAATAAAACTGAATGATGACATGCATATATATATATATATAGGCCAAAACCAGACATTATTGTATAGTACCAAAGGTACTATCCATCCTGTCTAATATCAGACCAAGTAGTGCAATAGCTTAGGGTTCAAAGTTGCATAGCTCTTCATTGCTCTGCCCTAAAAAGTAAGAAACCTACACAACATGGACGTGGGTGTCATCAAAAGGGAACTAGACATTCTCCTCTCCACAATACAGGATGAACTAATGGCTCAGCATGTGGTACAAATGGGGACAGCAGTGTCATACTCCTTCATACACCAAATGGCCAACAACCGAAGGGAAAACGCATGCAAGGGTAGTGATATGAAATCCCTAACCCTAACCCTAAAGAAATCAGCCAAAGAAGAAAGATCTGTAAGGAATAAAAGAATGTGTGTGTGTGTGTGGGGGGAGGTATGGAGTAAGTTTTCAATTTAATCATTGCTTTCATATGTGCTACTTGACATCAACATTAAAATAATATATGTCATGAACTGATTATAACAACAAGTATGATGTTGATGATGATGATGATATACAGATATATGATTATATGTGTGTATATTTATATATACAAGGGAGTGCTGAAAATTTCTGGGTTTGGGTAAAAGAAAATACAAGAGGAACAGTTAATTATAATTTTATTCAACATATTCTCCTCTTATTATCATAAGCCTAATGAATGCTTAAGATATATAAATAAAAATTCTTATCATCCAAGAAGCATAATAAATTCAATTGTTAGAAATATATCTACTTGTATTGCAAGGTTCTCATCTAATGAGGATAGATTTAAGTAAACTCAAACTTATCATAACCGTGCATTATTAGAAGCTGGACATAAAGATAAGGTTTACTATATCCAGAATCATCATATTAATAATGAAGTTCTAGAAAATGATAGGATTATAGAGATGTTGAAAATTAACAAAGAGTATAAGGAAACTAAAAATTTAGATAATAATAAATAATAATAATAATAATAATAATAATAATAATAATAATAATAATTTCTTTTATTGGCCACAAGGACCCAAGGCATGGTGGACAATATCAAAGGTTGAGTAACAGCACAACAAAAACATGTGGGGTTAACATGAACCAAGGGGAGATATTACCACATTAAAGGATATAACAAAGGATATATAATAGAAAGTAGAGAAATAAGTAATAAATAAATAAATAGAATCCCCAATAGTGGGGCAGTTCAGTTGGGATAATCTGGGGTAAAACCCCAACAAAAATTCCAGATTACTCTGCCATCTCTGACTTGGGAAAGTGCCCTCTTCCAGTTTCTTTCCTCCTGCTTAGAAAAGCATATTCAGAGTCAATCCATTCAGTCTCTCGTCCACCTTTTGATAAACATACTAAAAGGTAGCACTGCCCTCTCTACCTTCACCTTCCTCTTCAAATGATATTTGAGGAAATTGATGGGGACTTGACTGGATAGGAATGTGCCTGTCTTCTAACCTTTCAGATGGGTCCACCACACAGTCTCTTTTCCACAGCCACCAGGCAGAGAAGGACCTGCTTTCTTTTTCTGCTAAGGGAAGGTGGTGTGTTGATCACAGCTGTGTGAATTCATTTTATACGTGACAAAGCTGCTCCACACAATCCCACAGTTCTCTAATGCACGGACACTGAATTATTGCATGCAGAATGATTTCGTCCCCCTGGGATATGCATGGTAAAATGGAAGTTGTCAGTTTAAACAGGGTTAAAAAGGCTCATGGAAAGACTTCGGGACCCCGCCTCCACATTTTCTCCAAAATTTGTTTATTTAAAAAAAATTTTTTTGCCGAAAACCCCCGTTTTCAGATATGGAGGTTCCAGAAAATCGCCATGGATCAACATTGTTAAATTCCCCACACCCTTCTCCACCAAATTCTTCAATTTTGACTTTTTTCCCAACACTAACCCTAACCCTAATCTTAACCCTAAAACCCTAATCCTAACCCTAAAACCCTAACCATAACTGTAACTACAGAAATGTTTCAAAATTTTTGTCTGAATCATTATGTCTGTATTTTTCCGCATATCTAGAAAAAAAAAATTCTTAAAATAGATTTTACAAAACATTTTGGAAATTTTTTTCAGAATCATAATCTCCATATTTTTCCACATATTTTTGAAAAAAAAATTCTGAAAAAGTAAAAAATGGAGGAAATGGGGGTAGGGGGTGGTAATTTAAAAATGCCGTTTTTTGCCAATTTTTTGCAGATTCATATTCCCCGTAACCGAAAAGAGGGATTTGTGTCAAAAAAAAAATTGCTTTTTAAAAGGGTGGTTATTTTGATGGTGGGGACGGGCAGAAGTCTTGCCAGACTCATTTCGACCAATTTTTTCATGTCATGAGAATAAAAATTTGAGCAATACATTTCAAAAATAACTCAAAACAACAATTCACAAAACAGCGAACTTAAAGTTGAGCAAAAGATCCGCAAGTCAATTTTAAAACAACCTACCAGTGAGCGAAAAGAAAAGAAAACTTTCCCAAAAGACTTTCTCAGTTCATTTGAATATATTCCTTATGTAGTTTTATTTTAAATATTTCTTTTTAAAAGACTTTATAATTTTTTCCAGGGAAATTATATTGAACCTTTTGATAAATTTTCCATGCAGACTGTATTGTTGTAAAACCATGATGCACGGTTATTTTCATTTGCTCAACATGTGGATACCTTGCAAATTTGTATATTTGACTTGTTAAAATATTAATTCCAACTATGTATTGAAATATATTTGTATTATCAATATTCTTTTTTTCGCAAAATTTTAAACAATTTTTCTCATTGAGGGCTTTTGTAGCAAGTCATAATAAACCTTTATCGGCTATAATACGACATCATTGTCATGTTGGTCGAATAGGTATAATTATTAGTTTCCCAATGGTTAAAACTACTGGCCATATTTGAATTCTAACTTTCATCAAAGAGAAATCTTACATGAAATATGGTTCTTAGAATTCAGATATGACCAGTTATAAAAACCCTGATTTTTGGGAAGAAAATTAGTGTTTGTTGTCTGTCATTCGATTCCATGACACTCATTCTCTTGAGATATTGGTTATTGCCATGCCAAGTCTTTTATCTAATTCAACAAGGCTATTTTGAATTGTTGTTTAAAACTCTTGTAGCTTAGCTATGGAAGAATCAATATAAATTTTATGTCATAACTCTCCATGACTCTTCTTTTGACTTATTAAAATGTACTGTAAATATTAAATGTATGTAAATAAACTAATTTAGTAAATAATTTCTTTTTCTTCATTTTCTTCAACCTGATGAAATTTATTTCTGTAACTATTGAAGCTGTCATTATAGCAGTGAAAAAGAGTAAGCTTTATTATCTTCAACATACATGCATGTTAAGCGTCTGGTGTATATAACTCACCACAACGTTTATGTAGTCTGAGTAGGATTTATGTATGGTGATAAATACTTATAATTAAGTTATAAGTGGCGGATTTATCACCATAGATTCCTACTCAAGAAATATTTATATTTCTTATAATTTCAAGTCGAACACGGGATAAATAGATAAAATCATCTAATTGTTATAGATAAATTTTCACTATGATAAATTGCCACTTGTCATTCTTCTCAATAGTCACGACGTTATAAATTGGCAACAACACCGGTTATAAACTGGTAATCCACCGTTATAAATTGTAGACTAACTGACGTGGATTCCGAATTCTACTCTGGAGAGTAATCACCGTTATAACCTTAAAGGAGCTTTTCTTGTTGGGCTGGAAATAATCCAGACAACCGCAGGGATGCAGGGAGCCCAAAATGTATACCAGTAGATGGGCTGCAATTGGTCAAGGAAGGTCATGTGATGTCATGGTTGGCAGTATTGCTAAATAAGCAACAGTAGTTTCATGGATGAAAGAAGTTTCTTTGGCCGCATGGTTGAACAGGAAATTGCTGGCAACAGTGCATCTGGATAAGGGATTCAGTGAGGCTTGTGAGCTTATGTGTGGAAGTGTGCATGCATGAGTGTGTGTGTGTATGTGTGTAAGTAGGAAGGATTATATAAGCGCATTCTTGAAGAAAATCAACCAATTCATATGAAGAATACAGTGAAAGGCTTTCTCCATGATAGAAAAGATAGATCACATGACAAACCTGAAGCTGGAGACTTACTAAGAAAAGAATTTAAATCAAGGAAAAACCCACTGACCAATCAGCACCTGACCAGATTTGAAGAGGAACTGTATAGTATAGTTCAGAATGTGAACTTCAGAAAGTACTCTAGAAGACACAATAGACATCAACAGAAAATTAGGAAATTACTTGATGATTTCTTGAAAGTTCCAGGGATACTTGTACCATAGGACAAAACAAGTAACATTTTTATTGTTGATATTGTGTTATTTAAGAATATGATTAGAAAAGAATTACATAGCAAATATAGACATGCAAATAATGACACATCAAAATGAATAAACAGAAGAGGATTACAAATTGCTAGAGATTTAGCTATAGATCATAGAATTGAGCCTTATGTTCCTAGAAAACCTCAGATTATGCTTAAAGACCATAAATCTAAGTTTCTGAATGACCCCACTCAGATTAATTTATCTATCTAAATCAGATATAGGGATTATTAGTAAGAAGATCATTGATAGAGTACTGCCCACACTTAAGTCTAAAATTAAATCAGCTCTCTGGTGGATACCAAAGAGATAATAGGATGGTTAAAGCATCTAGAAATTAACAAAACCAGTAAATTCTTATAACTAGATATATAGAGAGTTCTACGCTACTACAAACCTGATCATCCTCAATAAAGCCCTGATCTATAGTATGGAAAACTCAGTTATGTCCTGACATGGAATAGATATTATACTTGTGGCCCAAACCTCCTTGGTAGATTTCGATGGTATATTATGGAATAGATCAGATAGAGAGAGTGCTTTTGGTATAGCGATGTGGTCATCAAATTCTGCACAAGTCACAGATTTGTTTGGAATATATATGCATTCATTAATCCAGTTTTCCTTTCTGAAAATCACAGGAGGACTATATAGAGATGATGTTCAATTCTTCCTGGACAGAAGTAGTAAAGAACAATTAGAAAGGCATAGGAAACAGTTCTTTAGACTATTTAAGAACTTAAAACTCAACATAACTATAGAAAAAGATTACCATAGTGTAAACTTCTGTTACGCTACCTTCTGTCTTGATACTGGATTATATGAATCCTTTCATAAACCATAGATGACTGTTTCATTCTTTGGCATGAAAATATAGAGAAACTCAAAGAATTCCAAGAAATTTTAAATGGACTGGACGTAAACATCCAATTCACGATGGAATATAGCCAGCAACAACTTCCCTTCCTTGATTAAGAAAGCTCATTAAGAAAAGCTAATAATGTAATAGAAACAGACATATTTTATAAGCCTACAGATTCTAAGCAATATCTTCCATTCAATTCATGCCACCCCAGGCACACCAGGATGAATATCCCCTTCAATCTAGCAAAAAGGATATGCACTATAGTTTCTAATGCAAACACCAGAGACACACGACTACAAGAACTAAAAGATACCCTTATCACCAGGAACTACCACCTTCACTTATTGACATGTGCATTCAACGTGCCCTAACATCCAGGAACTGAGACATCCCAAATCAAAGAAAAACTTACGACCAAAAGCCTTACCATACATCTCCACACACAACCTCTCAACAATGAAGCCTTCGGCACCATCCTCCACAACATACCCCTCCTAAAAAAGACCACAGAATGAACACAATCCTCCAACACACACGATCATAAAAAGCAAGAGACAGCCTAAATCTATGAAAAGTCTCCTAACACAAGCCCGAATACACTCTTCAACACAGAAGCCGACAGTAAAAAAATGTGGAAGACCCAATTGCGGGATATGCGATTATCTAATTGAGGGATCAGAGTTCTCCTTCAAACAGGGACAACGGTTTACAGTGAAAAGCAACTTCACATGTGCTTCGGAGAACCTGATATACACACTAACCTGCTCTGGGTGTCAAGAGCAGTACATAGGCCAAACAAAAAATAGTTTGCGTAAAAGAATGGCCCTGCACAGATCCCAGATAAAAATTCCCCCAAATAGAAAAATAGCTTTCAGCCAACACATAGATACTTGCGCCAACAACAAAACACCAGGCTTCAGGATTTTCCCCCTCTACCAATTTAGGGACGATACAACCTTGAGACAATGAATAAGTAAAGAAACTCTCTTTATTACAAAATACAGGCCACTTCTTAACGGGTCTACGACAAATGATTAATACACCTCAGCTTTAGAATAACAGAAATACACACGCAAATATTACATTCCAAAGAATCCATTACAAATCAGCCCCATTCACAGCTATAATCCATAACGTGCCAACTTCAAGTCATACAACACCTCACTACTTCCACTCATTCATATTCTCCCTTCTCTTTTTTCATCTTCTTCTTCTTCTTCTTCATCATCATCATTATCATCATCATCGTCGTCATCATCATCACCATCATCATCATCTTCTTCTTCTCCTTCTCCTTCTCCTTCTTCTTCATCATCATCATCAACATCGTCATCTTCTTCTCCCTCTTCTGCTTCTTCTTCTGCTTCTTCTTCTTCTTTTTCTTCTTCTTCTTCTTCTTCTTCTTCTTTTTTTTCTTCTTCTTTTTCTTCTTCTTCTTCTTCTTCTGCTCCACCTTCTACCTCTTAACTTTACCACTAATGCTTTTTAGTATAACACCTACGCAAATTCCATAAACAAACCTTTCAATAGAAATATTCTCCTGAATTGAACTGCAACTGCTAGCCGTCACTGACCATTCAAAATACCACAATCAAGGCACTACCAAATTTTTCCACCCCCTCTCCTCATCAACCTTCTTCTTCTACCCTACCAAGAATTCACAACGACCTCGACCTCGAACACACAAGTGCAAACAAGGGAGACAGAGAAAGGCAGAATGCCACTTATATTTGAACACTATACAAATATTCCTTTAAAAAAACTTTTCTTTTAATTTTTCAAAATTTAATTATTTAATCGTTACAGTTGAAAAGGTCTCAAAATGACTGAAACCGGTACTGAAATGTTCTTTATAAAATTATTTTAGCATTTTCTATCTTGACTTGTTTTTTTCATAATATATATAATATATATATATATATATATATAGGGGGAGAGTTCACGAAAAAACAAAAGGTGAAGACAGGTGGTGTACAAAACAAACTGATGTATTAGTATAACACTCAGGAAATGAAAAAGTCTTTTACATTTCAAGCCTACGCTCTTCTACAGAAAAAAGCAAGGAGAGAAAAAAAGGAGTGAAAAAAATGTGTGTAGTGGCTTGATACATAATTCCAAGAGAGTTAGAAGTTGTGAATCTAACAAACTAAGGGATGATATCTATCCAATATACTTTTGATAGAATACCCAATTATTAGTACACAAGTTGTTGTTTTTTTGTTGCATAGCAATTACAATACTGAATGTAATAAATGGACGAGGGTAAGAAGTTGTTTTACAATTAATTTGTACAGTAATGAGAAAATGGAGGGGATCAATAGGTGGTTCATCAACTTTTAGACGATATATTATGTCTTAAACAATTGTAATAATATACATACATGTATAAAAATATCAGTACTTATTAAAGTATATAACGTAGAACAAGAAAGTAGAATGGTTTCTTACAGCTGTTTCAGCCAAGAGGTCTCAGTACCCCACTTTACTTCCATCCCTTCAGTGAACTGAAGTATTTGGTAGATAAAATTAAGGTACCTGGATGTGCCTCTGGGCTTTGTCAGAGAGTTTAGAAAGTTCATAAGGTTAAGTTATAAGTATAAATACATACATATATATACATAAATATATATAAATACATATCCATATATATTTATATATATGTATATGCATACAACAAAATCAATTATTATTGTTATTTTTAGGTGTATTATATTATTCTTATTAGATAAAGTATAAACAGAGGAAAGAGAAATGATAGTGGAATTTCAATAATCAATCTAGCTTAAAGGTATTGTAGTTTTGTAGGAATGAAAAGGTATATAAATGAGGTTGTTGATCTCAATCTAAAAGAGGGTTGTTTCTCACATGGTCAGTTGTATGGAGGTTGTTTCAGAGTAGGAAGCCCACAGAAATTCTCCATATATGCTCCAAAGGAAAAAGTGAAAAGCATTGTATATAGTGAAGTTCTGTAAATGTGATAATATGTGCCTTATGAATACATTTCAACACCATACAGACCAGCAGGCCCACTAGTGGATGGTGCAAAATACCCTCTTGACCCAAGGTAATGTGGTGGTGGAACAATGTTATTGACAGGGCCATTGGAGAAGAGAAATAGGGTTGGATGGACTGGAAGAACGGTGGCAGCAGGGCATCATGTCTGACTGCCAAAAGGGAAGCTAGGAGACAGGTTTATTTAACCAGAGGGGAAGCAGATAAGAAAAATTTTGCCAAAGTTCTGTGCTGTGAGGACCAAAGACTTGAGATATTTCATGCTGCGAGACATGTGTGAGACAGAATCGTAATGTCCTAGGAGAGAAATGTATTTGCATGGATGATGGCTCACTTGCATTAAACGAGGCTGCACTATGAAAGGTTGCTAAATAAAGAGAATGAATGGGAGAAAGAGAGCCTGCCGAATACTGACCCAACAGAGGGACGAGCTATCCAAATTGGCAGTGCCTTGGTAAATAAAACAATTAAGGGTGTGAAAGACCCTGGCCCATCAGGAATCACCGCAGAGATGATCAAAACATCTGGCAGTGTCGGCTATAGCCTAGTCACCCTGTTGGATCAGGTAATGAAAGTCACAGATTGGGTTGTAGCCCAACTAATAGGGAGAAGGTCAGTCCAGATGAAATGCTGTTTGGGTTTCTGCCTGGGAAAAGTACCACTGATGCTATATTTCTAGTAAGGCAGCTGCAGGAGAAATACCTAGCCAAAGATAAACCCCTGTACCTGGCTTTTGTTGACATGGAGAAAGCCTTTGACAGGGTCCCTCGATCTCTTATCTGGTGGTCAATGAGGAAAGTAGGGATAGATGAATGGTTAGTGAGAGCTGTGCCAGCCATGTACAGGGACGCTGTCAGTAAGGTGAGGGTTGGCAATGAGTACAGTGAAGAATTCCAGGTAGAGTTATAGGGGTCCACCAAGGTTCAGTCCTCAGCCCCTTCCTATTTATCATAGTCCTACAGGCAATAACAGAGGAATTCAAGACAGGATGCCCCTGGGAGCTCCTCTATGCGGGTGACCTTGCTCTTATTGCTGAGTCACTATCAGGACTAGTGGAAAAGTTTCAGGTGTGGAAGCAAGGATTAGAACTGAAGGGCCTTTGAGTGAACCTAGCTAAAATCAAAGTTTCAATAAGAAGGCAGGCAAACCACAAATCCTTTTGCTCAATATGTAGAAAAGGCATAGGTAGAAACTTTATAAGATGAACCCAGTGCAAGCTATGGACACATAAGAGGTGCAGCAATATCAAAAGAAGGCTAAGAAGGGAAGATAGTTTTTGTATGTGGAAAATGCTCATGTGCAATAAACACTGAAAATGTGCAGAGAACAACTGCTGTCACATTCCAGAGAGAAAAACTACAAGTAGTTGACAGCTTCTGATACCTAGGTGACCAAGTCAGTAGTGAGGGTAGATGCTCTGAAAGTGTAGCTGCTAGAATAGGAATAGTCTGAGCAAAGTTCAGAGAGCTCCTACCTCTGCCGGTGACAAAGAGCCTCTCGCTCAGAGTAAACGGTAGACTGTATGATGCATGTGTACAAACAGCCATGCTACATGACAGTGAAACATTGGTTGTGACTGCTGAGGACATGCGTAAGCTTGCAAGGAATGAAGTCAGTATGCTCCAATGGATTTGTAAAGTCAGAGTGCATACTCGACAGAGTGTAAGTACCTTGAGAGAAAAGTTGGACCTAAGAAGCATCAGATGTGGTGTGCAAGAGAGACGACTATGCTGGTAAAGGACGAGGACAGCTGTGTGAAAAAGTGTCACTCCCTAGCAGTTAAGGGAACCTGTGGAAGAGGTAGACCCAGGAAGACCTGGGATGAGGTGATGAAGCACGATCTTTGAACATTAGGCCTCACTGAGGCAATGACTAGTGACCGAGACCTTTGAAAATATGCTGTGCTTGAGAAGACTCAGCAAGCCAAGTGAGATCATAACCCATGGCTTATGCCAGCGGTATAACCAGCCTACTTGTGCATTGCTTGCGAAGACTTGTTGAGGCAAGTGAAACAAAATCAAAATCAAATTTGCTGAGTGGCCAATAACAGCATCGCCTGAATGGGCATCCTTGCCAGTGGAACATTAAAATCACCATCCGAACCAGATCATTGCCAGGGCCACTAACTGGCTCCCATGACGGTGGAACATAAATAGCACCATTCAAGGCTGATTGTTACCAGCGTCACCTTACTGGCATGTGAAAAACAACATTCGAGAGTGGTTGTTGCCATTGCTGCTGGACTGGCTCCTGTGCAGGTGGTACTTAAAAAACAGCATTTGAGTGTGGCCATCGCCAGTGCCACCTGACTGGCCCTTGTGCTGGTGACACGTAACAACACCCACTACACTTTCAGAGTGGTTGGCGTTAGGAAGGGCATCTAACTGTAGAAACTCTGCCAGATCAGATTGGAGCTTGGTGCAGCCATCTGACTTGTCTTCAGTCAAACCATCCAACCCATGCCAGAATGGAAAGCGGATATTAAATGATGATGATGATGATATATACATACATACATATATGTATGTATGTATGTATGTATGTATGTATGTATGTATATGTATATGTATATTATGGAGTTCTTCAAGTTTTCATTTACCAAATCCAATATAGATTTTGTTTGGCCTGGGGCTATAATAGCAGACATTTACTCAATAAGCCAAGTTGTGGAACTGGATCTGAACCTTTGTGGCTGGGAGGCAAACTTCTTACTACACACACACACACACACACACAAATATATATAATTTCTTCTGAAGCCACCTAACTCATTAATTTAATATTTATGTTTGACAGAAGTTTTTAAATACATGGTTTAGGGACAGAACTACAATAAGGAACAGGAGTTCAAATCCTGCTAGGGGTGAAAATTTTAAAGCTCTTTGGATCTGACTCTAAATTCAAATATAAAGAACATATGCCATGTCAATGCAATTATTAAATACCAGTTTCAGCTTATTTCTTTGAAAATAGCATAATTTTTGATGATACAAGTGTACAAGTAGATATGCATGTATGTGTGTGTATGTATGAGTATGTGTATGTGTGTGTGTGTTTATAAACTTTTTGCATATTTGTGTGTCTATTTTAATTTACTTACCTTATAGCCATATCCCTGATCAACTTTAATAAAACTTGGCTTTTCTCCACTTTTTAATCCAAAATTGCCGTAGAAGCATCTTAGTTTGCGGTTATATAATAAGTCTTTATAGTCATTGTTCAATCTAATGTGAACTGAAGAATGGTAAGCCCCAGCATAACAAACTTCTACATCCCAACTTGTGGCCTGGATATCTGGAAATAGATTGAAAAAAGAAGAAAAAAATCTCAATTTATTTTCAAAACACTTAAAAGATTTTATAATGTGAATGGTTACATCAAGAAAACTCATATAAAACATTGGAATTGGTTTTAAGAATAACATAAAATCTCAATAATCATGAAAATCGGAAATCTTCCCACATTTTGTCCCAAGAAAATGGTTTTATTTTTTACATGTTTTCTTTAAGAATCAGATATAAATCTCATTGCATCATTATCAAATTTGTTCACAACACCTACTCATATTGAGTCATTAATTGATTTCAAATATTGGCACAAGGCCAGCAATTTCAGGGGAGGGGTAAGTCGATTACATTGACCCCCAGTGTTTAACTGGTACTTATGAACACTGAAAGGATGAAAGCAAGGTTAATCTTAATCATAATATATATTACTTTATTGCCCATAGGGGGCTAAACATAGAAGGAATAAACAAGGACAAACAAAGGGATGAAGTTGATTACATCTACCCCAGTTTGTAACTGGTACTTATTTAATCAACCCTGAAAGGACGAAAGTCAAAGTCAACTTTGGCAAAATCTGAACTCAGAACGTAATGGCAGACGAAATACCTATTTCTTTACTACCCACAAGGGGCTAAACACAGAGAGGACAAACAAGGACAGACAAACGGATTAAGTCGATTACATCGACTCCAGTGCATAACTGGTACTTAATTTATCGACCCCGAAAGGATGAAAGGCAAAGTTGACCTCAGTGAATCTGAACTGAGAATGTAACGGCAGACAAAACAGCGCTAAGCATTTTGCCCACTGTGCTAATGATTCTGCCAGCTCACTTGCCCTTCTTAATCTTAATATTGATATTGATATTACTGTTAATGTTGTGTTAATGTTAAGGTCATAGAGAAAATTACTTTAATTATTATGGCCAAAATTTCTCTACCACTGTCCTCAACATAGCCATTCCATAGCCATACTAACACACACACACACACACAAAGGAAAACAGTGTGTAAATCAGAAAGCTGACAACAGAAAAATAGAAAATTTCTTAAATGATACATCATCATCATCATCTTTATCCTTACCACTACCACCACCACCACCATTACCACTGAAATAAAAGCATACACAAATAGAAGCATACACATATATAAATATATACATGCATATACACACAAAAGGTCAACACACACAAATATACATGTATGTAAACATGTATGTACATGTACACATCAACACACATGTACAAAAATACATGCATTCACATGTGTTACTACACATGTGTATGTGTGTCTGAGTATACAGAAACACTGAAATAGCATTAAAAGATATCATGATGTGTTACAAAGGGCCACAAGTCCTATAAGTCAATAGATCAACCAGGTCCACAGTGATGAGGGATGCACAATGTACTCATTCTTACTAAGACTTTGGTTTTTGCTAGGTGAACTCTAAGGTCCTTCAATTCCAGACCTTGCTTCCACACCTGAAATTTCTTCTCTAGTTCTGGTAGTGATTCAGCTATAAGAACAAGGTCATCAACATAGAGGAGCTCCCATGGTAGCTCATCTTAAACTCCTCTGTTATTGTCTGGAGGACTATGATAAACAAGAAGAGGCTGAAGACTGACTCTTGGTGAACCATTACTTGTACCCTGAATTCATCACTATAATTTTTGCAAACCCTCACCTTACTGACAGCATTCCTGTACATGACATGTACAGCTCTCACCAGCCACAGATCTATCCTTAGCTTTTGCATTGTCCATCAGGTAAGAGACTGGAGACCCTGTCAAAGGCATTCTCCATTTCAACAAAAGCCAAGTACAGAGGTTTATCTTTGGCTAGGTATTTCTCCTGCAGCTGTATTACCAGAAATATAGCATTAATGGTGTTTCTTACTTCTTTATTGTCCACAAGGGGCTAAACATATAGGGGACAAACAAGGACTGACAAAGGGATTAAGTCGATTACATCGACCCCAGTGCATAATTGGGACTTAATTTATCGACCCCAAAAGGATGAAAGGGAAAGTAGACTATGGTGCTGCTACACCAGTCATTGGGTATGACTCCTTCGTGTACCACCTGATTAACTATACAGGTGACTAAATCATAACACATGCTGCCAGATATTTTAAGCATCGCAGTGGTGATTCCTGATGAATTGGGACTTTCTCTGTCTTCATATCCTTCATGGCTTTGTCTAAAACACTACTGTCTCTTCAGATTGCTAGTCCCTCTGTCAGATCAAAATTAGGTGGAATCTTCTTCTCCCATGAGTTCTCTACATTTGTGAGTAAATATGTATTGTGCATATATTTATGTATTGGTACATATCTGTTGAGCGATTCAACTGATAGTCAGATTAATGGCTTGTCGTTTGGATGTGTGGTTTATAATAATTATGTAGGTGAATGTGTATGTAAGTTTATGCATTTTTTTTGTATGCTTATATAGGTGCATATGTGCATGTATGTACACACACTTATATATATGTATGTATAAAAATATGTTTGTGAATACATATATACATATATGTGCTTGTGTGTGGGTGTGGTTGTGACTGTGTATATTTTGGTACGTATATGTATGTGAATATCTTTATATCTGCATGCATATATCGCATATATATATATTATATATATATATATATATACACACACACAGTAATACCTCACTATACAAGGACTCATTTTACGAGACCCTGGGTTTATGAGTTCTATATTTTAGCTCACTTTTGTGTGGTGAGCTGAAATTTTTCAAGCACAAGATCCAGATGTTGAATGAAATGGAAATGTTTCTACTATTATAACAAATGTTTCTGCGTGTTACCGAGAAATTTATAGACAGCAAAAAAAAAAAAGCTTCTTCTCAGCAAACAACTCTAGACTTGTTTCTTAAAGAGAAATCTACAAGACTGTCTTGTGAATTAGCAATCATGTCTACAAGTGACGGTATGCATGAGTCTAGTGAGAGTGAGAGTGATTCAGAAAACGATTATGATAAAAACTATTTTTTATTATAAATGATCTTGACATTCTTTTTACTTAGCATAAAATATTCTTTACATTCTGCTGTTGTTTTATTGCCATTTATTTACGAGTATTATAAATACTTTTTTACCAACAGAGGTAGGAGCTCTCTGGACTTTGCCCAGCCTATTCTTATTCTAGCAGCTACACTCTTGGAGCATCCACCTCCACTACTGAGTTGGTCACCTAGGTAATGGAAGCTATCAACTACTTCTAGTTTTCCCACCTGGCATTTCATGGAGTCTATTCCATTTAGCTTAGTTTTGGCAAATACTTTGCAATGTGTACTTCTTAAAATGCCCCTATGCCTCTTGTCTGTTATCACCTGTTAATTCCATTTCCCAGGGTAATCCAATAGTACGAGTATACACATGGAACTCCTTTCAGCTTAGGATAAATATAATAAAAGCAACAATAAAACGTGGATAGAAATCCACAGGTTTCATTAATGTCTCACAACATATGTTTCTACTCTGCACACCATCATTAGGTAAAAATTTTCCATATTCATATCATTTTACTTAAGTTTGCTCTTAATAATTATAAATTTGAATGTTCTCTTAGTTCCATTGTGGATGCTTCCTCAGCCATTGCATTGATAAGTTTCTGCATGTCAGATTAACTGACCTTAAGGACACTGCTTTACACCAATCAAATAGCTTCATTCCATTGGTGGATGTGACTTATGACTAACCACAGAGAGGCAAAAAACAAAAAACAAATAAGTAAAAGAGCCAGACCTCCTAATCAACTGATGGGTGTTCCATATGAAGAAAAAAACTTTAGGTCATTTCAACATTTTCCATTCAAAAATAATGAAAAGGACAGAAAGGATAATAGTCATGCAAATTAAGTGCAAAGTCTTCTAGTACATTTCCTGGTTATATTTATCTAGTCTTCTTTAGACTAAAATGGAGATAATGATGATCCATCGGCTGTTATAACATCTTTGTTTTCCTCTTCTCCTCTAGACCAAGGGAAAGTAAATCTTTCAATGACATTTTTTGACGCTTGCTTAAATATTATAGTTTTTTATGTTCTGCAATGCCCTGCTGAGCTAGATTGTATACATATTTTAATTATTACTTGCTGGATTTCCACCTACTAATCTCTTAAAGAGATGTGCTGTTCATTTTTAGGAATGCACCCTCCCTATTTACTAACTAATACTTTCTGGTTTAGCTGAACTTTATATATATGTGTGTGTGTATATATATATATGCTGGTGACAAAGGGCTTCTTGCTCAGAGTAAAAGGTAGACTGTATGATGCATGTGTACAAACAGCCATGCTACATGACAGTGAAACATTGGTTGTGACTGCTGAGGACATGCGTAAGCTTGCAAGGAATGAAGTCAGTATGCTCCAATGGATTTGTAAAGTCAGAGTGCATACTCGACAGAGTGTAAGTACCTTGAGAGAAAAGTTGGACCTAAGAAGTATCAGATGTGGTGTGCAAGAGAAACGATTGCGCTGGTATGGTCATGTGGTGAAAATGGATGAGGATAGCTGTGTGAAAAAGTGCCACGCACTAGCAGTGGAGGGAATCTGTGGAAGAGGTAGACACAGGAAAACCTGGGATGAGGTGGTGAAGCATGATTTTCAAACATTAGGCCTCACTGAGGCAATGACTAGTGACTGGGATCTTTGGAAATATGCTGTGCTTGAGAAAACCCAGCAAGCCAAGTGAGACCATAACCTCATGGCCTATGCCAGTGGTGTAACCAGCCCATTTATGTGTACCTTTCCTTCATTGGACACTAAACTCTTCTTGCGAAGACTTTTTGAGGCAAGTGAAATCGAAATCGAAATCGAGTTCGATGAGTGGCATCCATGCTCGTGGAGCACTAAGGGCACCATCAGAGTATGATCGTTGCCAGAGCAGAAAACTGGCTTCCGTGCTGGTGACATGTAAACAGCACCATTTGAGTGTGATCGACGCCAGCGTTGCCTTACTGCCGCTTGTGCTGGTGGCATGAGGAGAATATTCGAGCAAGGTCGTTGCCAGTGCCGCTGGACTTGCTCCTGTGTGGGTGGCACGTAAAAAACACCATTTGAGTGTGGCCGTTGCCAGTACTGCCTAACTGGCCCTCATGCTGGTGGTATGTAAAAAGCACCCACTACAGTCTTGGAGTGATTAGCATTAGGAAGGGCATCCAGCTGTAGAAACTCTGCCAGATCAGATTGGAGCCTGGTGCAGCCATCTGGTTCGCCAGTCCTCAGTCAAATTATCCAACCCATACTAGCATTACCTCTGAAATTGGTTTAGATGCCTTCTATCCACAATGTTCCATTATATAGAACTCAAGCTTAGAAAGAGATACTGAAACTGGTAACTTCACTGATTGAGTAATTCCATATTCCTATTCAGAACTGTACATATTTCGGAGAGTATTTAATAATATTGATGATGAAGAGGTGAGTGGATATTCTATTCATGTCCGAAACTTCTTTATTTAAAATTTTTCTACAGCATATATCTGATCTACATATATTTCGACTGCAGTGACTGCACATTGCTTTGTATGCAAATTTGCATTCTAGTAATTGCAATTTCACTAAGGGCCTGTCACTCATGATGTTTTCCAAGTGAACTGATTCAGACAAGCATCTTGCGTTGGTATTCAGTTGAAGATAATAGTGTTATCAACACACACACACACACACACACACACATATATATATATATATATAGCAAATAAGAAAATGGAGAGGATCCCGTCAGTGATATACAGGGATGAACAAACATTGGACAGGGATTGGACAATAGTTGAGCCCCAAGGCTTCTTCAGAGAGTCCACATGTTAGAAAACTGACATGTGGGAAAGTAAATTAAGATAATAGAGTGAGATAAAATAAAAATAATGGAATAGAAAGGAATGGTAAGAACTTCATTTTAAGGTGCTATTATAATCCTTGGTATTACATCTTATGGTAAATAAATAAAGTCACTCCCAGGAGAAATTTCCACAGGCTGCAGTTTACATCATGTTTACATTATACTGGGGGAAATAGCGAGGGTAATATGTTGTGTGGTGAGTTTAATGGTATGGTCCATGTCACAGGGGTCAGAAGTTAGAGGCTAACTGCTATTTAATAGATATAGCATTATAAAAGGAGTTGGCAGAAATAGCTGAAATTGAATCTGTTAGGGGAGATTTAATACATAAGTATATCAATGCAAAAAGTTAGGTAAAACCTTAGTGCAATGTTACTATTTGTTGCTTATTGACAGAAACCTAATCCTAATACCCCTAAGTGTAGTAGGGTGAAGTCAAACTCAACCCAGAACTTAATGGTCAATTCTTGCAGATAATTAGACCCAGATAAGTGAGGAAAACTGCTCTTAGCTATTCAGACATGTACTTGATATCAAAAATACTGTCTATAATATTTAAAAATGCAGATTCCAGGATAGGTGAATAGAATATAAGTGAGTAACAAGAGGTAAGGTGTCAATCCATTACAGCCATTTCCATTGATTCCTTTAATTGTTTAATGAAAGCATTACATCATTAAAAAGAAACCGTTTTGTCAGATGTATTCATGAACTTCAACATAAAGGACAATTCAACTGATTTAACAAAATATTTGCATTGATTCTGCTACAACTGAATAGTAGCAGAATCAACATAAATATTTCTATTCTGTGGATTTGTAACTATGTTAAATCAGTCGAATTTATGTCGAAGATCATGAATGAATTCATCTCTTCTCTCGATTATATATATTATATATATATATATATTATATATATATATACATACATGTAGTGAAAAAGATTTCAGTAAATGTAAGGAGAAAAGGAAGTTGATAATTTGGATGTCTCTAGGAAAGATGTGTAATAACAAAATAACTTTAGTAGTTTAAATGATCTGAAAGAAAAAGAAGTAAAGATAGATATAGAAATGAAATCTATTTCAAGTTTTTATAATATCTATTTATTTATTTTTGGTGGAAAGAGCTTTATGATCTTTCAAAGCCACTAAAACTAGTGGAAGAAAGGGAAAAATATTTATAGTTAGACCAGATACCTTGACCAAACTCCTACCAGCAGAGTGGACTATGCTAGAGGTACTCAAAGACCAAGTGGTGATATTTATTTGCAATAAAGTGGATTATTATTAAAGATACCAAGGGACTAGAGGGTCATGTTTGCTTGTAATAGAGTGAACTCTGCTAAAGGTACCCCAAAATCATTAAAATGAGAGAAAGGTTTACTCAGAAACAAAAGTGCTCTCTCTGATGGGTTTAAAACTCAATTTCTTTCTATGAAATTTTGTCCAAGATTAGTCCTCATCAGGTTAGAATAAAGAAATATTTGTACAGGGTACTGCAAAATGAGATTGTACACAAAACCATATACTTTAAAATAAGCTTCTCAATCACATAGCCATACTTGCCTTCAGACTAAATACTTTAAATAAACTCAAATCTTTGTAATCCTTATATGTGTAATCAAGTCCTCAATTCATTATCAGAGTTTATAATTAGTTTACAGTATTTCATTATGACATAGAAATAAAGCAGAGCTGTCATTGGCAAGTGAATATGACCTGGTAACATGTAACATACTTTTGCCATTTGTTTCAGATTTTTATGTATGCACAGGTAAACATAGACACCTGTGTGAAACTCCTGTCCTTAATATAGTGTAGCAACATGAATGTGACAGCTAGAGAGAAAGAAGGTAGCACCAATGCTACGCTCCACTGAACTCAGCTGGAAAAAAGTACCAGTTATAAACTCGTACCTATTTTCATCTGAATAGTCTGGAGTGACATGAAATGAAGCATAAAATGATATAATGCATTGTCCAATCGAGGAATTGAACCTATAAACTTATGATTATTAACCCAACATCCTGCTTATTATTAGGTCATGTGACTTTACAATGAAGAAATCATATAATATTGATTTGTTATAATAAAATTAAACTGATTTTAGTTCAATAAATTTAAAAGGAAGTTTTTTTAAAGTAATTGTGATTTGGTGCAAGGTTTGTAATTTTAGAAACAAAACTATATATATATACTAGTATATGTGTAGTTATATTATATATGCTTATGAGAGAGATAGTGAGTTTACAAATGTATGAATTAACACTTTTTTAGTTCTTTCAAATAATTTCTTCCCATAACCTAATAATGATTTATGCAAATTTTCTTTAAATTTTTTGTTTTCCTTCTATCTTACTTGCCATAAGTTTTCTTCCCTCTTCCCTTCTTGCCTTTCTTTAAATTCATTTTTTTATATTTACAATTTGCCCTTACTCTCCCCACTCTCTCTCCCTTTTTCTTTTACTTTGTTTTATCTTCCCTTTCTTTCCCCCTCCCTATCTTTCTATACATCTCCTTCTCTCACAATATCTAGTTTGTTCCAATAATGCCATTTTAAATTCCTAGCGTCCACTGTTTGTATGTAAATATTTTGTGAATGAACAATAATCTGTATGTGTTTAAATAAGTGTGTGTATGTGTATACAATTATGTGTTTGGGTCAATCAGTGTTTTGGGATGTGTATGCTCTTGTGTATGTATATAATTGTTTGTTTATGTGTATAAGTATGTGATTGTAAACATATATTTTAGCGTAAGTATAATTCTATGTCGTTGCTGCAAGAACAAGTAAGAATATATGTGTAGAGATATACATGCATATGTTTGCAAGTATATCCCAGCATAAGTATGTATTTATTTGAATATATATGTATGTATGTTTGCCTGTATGTATATTCTTTTACTTGTTTCAATCATTTATATATGGCCATTCTGGAGCACCACCTTTAGTCGAATAAATTGACCTCAGGACTTATTCTTTGTAAGCCTAGTACTTGTTTTATTGGTCTCTTTTGCTGAACCACTAGCTGATGGGGACATAAACACACCAACATCAGTTGTCAAGCGATGCTAGAGGGACAAACAGAGACACAAACAACAAATACATACATATATATACATATATATATATACATATATATGATGGGCTTCTTTCAGTTTCCATCTACCAAATCCACTCACAAGGCTTTGGTTGGCTTGAAGCTATAGTAGAAGACATTCACCCAAGGTGCCATGTAGTGGGACTGAACCCAGAAATATGTGGTTGAGAAGCAAGCTTCTTACCAGTCAGCCACTCCTGTGCCTTTGTATGTATTTATGTATATGTTTATATATAAAAAGTATATAAAACATATATGAATATAGATATTTATGTATACATAATATATAATATATATATATATATATATATATTTGTATATATGTATATGTATTTGTATATACATGTACCCACTGACTGGCCCCCATGCCAGTGACACGTAAAAAGCACTATGTGAATCTGATCGATGCCAGACCTGCCTGACTGGCTCCTGTGCTGGTGGCACATAAAAAGCACCTACTACACTCTGGGGGTGGCTGGCATTAAGAAGGGCATCCAGCTGTAGAAACATTGCCAGATCAGATTGGAGCCTGGTGTATGTGTCTGTATTTTAATGCATGTGTATGTGTTTGTATACATTTGTTTTTGTAAGTATATAGTGTTTATATATACATGTCACATATTTGAGTGGGTGAATGCATGTGTGCATATGAATATAAATGCGTTATAATTTATAAAACTTTCTATTTCTGTTAACATGTCTGTTTGTTGAGTTTGTTTACAACTTCCTGACAAGACTGATGATTGCTGACCATAATTTATCCTCTCAGACAGTTTTGGAGTGCATCCATCGAAACATATGTAGAAGACTTCAAGATATAATTGGATTAACACCATCCTGAGCGTTCGTCACCTTATTCAATTTTCCTATTTTCTGCTAAATACGACTTACTATCCTGAAATTAATCCTGGATTTTTCCTATAAATTGTAAACTCTCTCTATATATATCCTGTTAGAGAATGTTCTGTGATCCTTCAGTGTCACCAGATATTATGCAAAGAAGTTGTCTTTAAACAGGAAGACCAAGCTCAATTCTGCAAAATTTCTCCAAGAGCCAGGTGATAGCATTAAACCATTTTCTACCATATTTCTGTTGAAATACACTGCTTTTGTCTATTACTTTTGAAAATAATAAAGAATTTAGTAAAATAACTGTGTCGTTATTAAGCTGTTATTTGGAACATAAATTGACATGAAAGTTTGATGTAAGGTTTCCATTTGGATCATTTTAAAACAGGAAGCTTGTATTATTCAACCAGGTGCAATTTCAGGTAGTTTAGTATGAAAAAAATTAAACCAAAAACAGGAGCAGAAATAGAATCTACAAAATCTTTATATATGAAATTCCACTCCATAGTCTTTGGTTGACGTGAGACTATTGTACAAGACAATAATCCAAGGTGTCATACAATAGAAACTGACCTGGAAACAAACTGCTTGATCATACACAGCCATACTCAGTGATTTCATAAATAAATAATAAATATAACAAAAAGAACTTACTTGCAAAATGAAGACAGATGAAGACAAAAATACACCAACAGGAATTAAGTAACATGGTGGTAGATGGAATGAAGTAAATCTTCTTGACAAATACTAATTTTCCTTTTTGTTTTTGCTTTTTAAGATCTTTTGTAAATGAAGTTGATTGGAATTTCTATATCAAATGTTCTTAGAGATGAGTGTCATTGATTTCTGTACTTTCGTCTGTTTAACTGTATTTACAAACTGTAAAGGAGACAAAAATAAGGAATAGTCTTTCATCAGTTAAAATAATACATAATGTTTTGCAATTCTTAGTATTTTGAATGATCGTGTGTTTAAGGAGGTGGGGGGGGCACAAAATTACAAGTTCAAAGGAGGTAGAAGGATTTTGAAGAAATGCATCCCAGCTATTGCAATATATTTGGCAGTTATTACAGAAGTTTTAAAATCTGAATAATTGATACATATACACATAAGATGTGGGTCTGAGACCCAAAGGCAGCCATCATACTTTTTTATTCAAGGGGTCTGTTAACCCAATACTTACATGCTATTATCTATAGATTTCATCTGCTTTAAGTTTTACCCTTCCAAAAAGAGAGCATGTATGTGTATATATATATATATATATATATATATATATATATCTTCAGATGAATATGGTACTTAAGTTGAGGCACCAGAATTTAGCTGAGAGTGAAGTGGAGGAATGAAAACAGATGTGAGATATGCAGGGATATTGCATCTGTAGATCCATTATTTAGGCAGAATGGTATACATATAAGATTCCAATACCTTGTGAGCAAATTCCAATAGTATTTAAAATTGGTCGTTCCAAGTATAGAGATTGTACACAGTAGTATTGAACTGAGAGTTTTATTTAAAGTAACCTAAAAGTAGGGAATGTATTTCTAAGGTCAACTCAAAAACAGGAAGAGAGGAATAAAGAAAAGAAAAAAAAAGAAGAAATATAACCTATACTCTATCAGACTGGGCCTGGTGCAGCCTTCTGGCTTCCCAGGCCCCAGTTGAACCGTCCAACCCATGCTAGCATGGAAAGCGGACGGTAAACAATGATGATGATGATGATGATATACCACACGTACAGATATATTTCTCCCTATATATATATGTGTGTGTTTGTGTGCATATGTGTGTGTAATAGTAAGAGGAGAAAATATGGGCATAGTTTGGTGCTCCTTTATTCCATTTGTTACATATGATTCAGTATTCAGTAATACATGATGTCACACTACAAATGCAACCAATAGAAGCAGCTTAGAGAGCAAGCATGGAGCAAATGTATCATCAGAAAATCGATAAAGAAATACAATTTGGAGACAAGCAGCAACCAAAATTTATACACACTGGAGGCATATCCCAGAGGAGGAGGGGATGAAGGAAAAGGTAAGTAGGTAAGCCAACTAAGATAATCACAGGTGGACTGGTGTTAGAAGGGGTGGAGTTACTCACTGGATAAGAAAGGGAGTTTGATCAATTCTAATTGACCATATTAAGGAGGTAGCAGCTGGCAAAATAAATTAGTACATGTGTGTGTGGGGGGGGGGGCGTGTACATACATATACAATGGGCTTCTTTCAGTTTCTGTCTATTGAATCCACTCACAATATTCTGGTCAGCCTAGGGCTATAATAGAAGACATTTGCCCAAGGTGTTGTGCAGTGGAACTGAACCTGAAACCAGATAGTTGGGAAGCAAACTTCTTAATAAAACAGCTATACCTGCATCTATATCATCATCGTTACCATCTTTATTATAACATCTTTTTTTTTTTTTTCATATTTGCATGGTTTCAACAGAATGTGTTGAGATAGATTTTCTAGGCCTGATGTTCTTCCTGTCACCAACCCTTGCCTAGTTCCAAGGAAGGTCGTATTTCTTTATGGTCTGACATATTTTCACAGTAGACTGGAAGTGAAAGGTTTTTTGACTTTTCCATAATGTCAAGACAAAGAGACACATACATACATACATGATGGCTTCCCCCTCATTATCGAGTATTGCATGAAGCTTAACTGTTATTGGTGCTGTGATCGAATGTGACTTTTTAGCCCAGCTAAAAATCTACAATGTCTTGTACAGAATTGGCAGCTAAAAACCTTTACCGGTAATAGCCGGCTGTAGATGTAACTGGGCTTCATGTACCTTTGCATGTCGTTTAAGTCCTCCTGCTGAATTACACTCTCTTCCACATGCCTGACAGATATTATTAGAATGGTGTGAAGCACCACCACCAGTGGCCAGGTTGACACTCATCTGTCTCGCTTTATGACTATGAAGATGACTCTTTAGTCCAGCTTTACTGAAGCATACATACATACATACATACATACATACATACATACATACATACATACATACACGCACACATACATGCATGCATACATACATGCATACACACACACACACATCCATATACATACATTTATTGATAATAATAATGAAGGTAGAACAAATAAAGTATTTCTTCCTTGTTTTATTGATATACAGGTAAAGAAAACCTTCAAGTTTTCCAACGAAATGAAATGAACTATGAAGTAAAAAAAAAATTTTAATGTTATAATGTATCAGAAACTCCGTCAAACGCTTGAGAATGGTTTGTTTCAGGAGTATTCTACATTCTTTGACTTTATTTAATCTTATTTCAATCCATTTCATTTCCTTTCTTTTCTGATTCTGTATATCAATAGACCAAAGAATTCCTTCATTCTCTCTTGTTAATCTTATTATTATTACCAATATATTATTCTGTATACTACCATCATCATAATTGTCAGGTCTTTAGTAGAAGACACTTGCCCAAGGTACCACATGGAGGGACTGAACACCATGCTATACACTTGGAAACCTGTTTTAAAATTGAAAATCTGTATTCATGATTGAATATTTAATATCTGACTCCCACCAGAACATTTTTGGTCTATATCCTGTTGCAGGAATATCCTTGAGCAAGGCACTTCACTAATCTCATTTCTCTCTCCTCCCCTCCCTCCCTCACTCTTTCTCTTTCCAGGTCTTCAT
Source organism: Octopus sinensis (assembly GCF_006345805.1). NCBI lineage: Eukaryota > Metazoa > Mollusca > Cephalopoda > Octopoda > Octopodidae > Octopus > Octopus sinensis. The sequence continues at coordinate 52,314,451 of NC_043008.1, forward strand.
ACTTCACTTGGGCACTCAAATGACCCCAGTTTTAATTATACTAAATTAGGGATTTAATATACATCAAAGATCCTGTATGGACAGACAGAGACACTTGTGTCTCATTTCAATGACATCATATCACATGGTACTTATATTGAGGCACTTCATCATGACACAATACAAAGAAGTCTTGTACTGATTCATGGCATTGTTGAAATACTCCACTCCTTTCATTTCAATCCTCCCATTTGTTTCCTTCTATCAATCACCAATTTCACACCCACTTTACCATACTTGCATGAGTCAAACAGAATGTTTTGAGGCTGGTTTCCTAAAGCTGAATGTTCTTTCTGTCACTAAGACTCAACCACCTCCCAGGAAGGCAATATTTCTCGATTGCCAGATGTTTTCCCGTGAAGGACTGGAAACAAAGGACAACACTTTTGTGACAATAACATTCATTTATAACTAATACTTGATGTCAAGCCAAAGAGGTGCAAGTATTCAAACACGCACACAAACACACACACACACATACAAAACACCTACACATACACATATACACAACACACAACGTGCACACTCATACAACACCTGCTTTCTCATATTCATTGGTCAGGTTTCCCTTCATGGCAGAATTAATAGTCAAGACTATTTAAGTATTTTATTTGATCAAATTCATCCTATGGCTGTAGAACTGTTTCCATAGGGAAACACAATCTTTCAGGATGATAATGCGCCAATTCACACTGCTAAAGTTGTTAATGTATGACACAAGGAACATTCTAGTTAAGTTGAACGTCTTATCTGGCCACCACAGTTCCCAGATCTCAATATTAATGAACATTTATGGTGCATTTTAGAAAAACCAGTAAGGAGTCAATATCCTCCACCATCACCACTATAAGAACTGGAGACTGTTTTAGCTAAAGAATGAACAAAAATTCCTTTGGAAACAATTCAAACTTTGTACGAGTCCATACCTCATAGAATTGAAGCTATAATTACTGCCAAAGGCAGTCCTATCTGATATCAAAATAAATTTGTTTGAAATTTTAAGGTGTTTCCATTATTTTGTCCAACCCCTGTAAGTATGTATGGGTAGGTGCATGTATGGATGCACATGTGTCTATGTGTACATGAGTGCATGGGCGCATATGTGTGCGAATATATATGCATATATACATGTATATGCATGTATTCCTTTCCTGAGCATCCAATAACACTATACTTGTTACACGTCCTCGCGTTGTTGTGCTTTTTCTTTGTGTTTTCATGTTTGGATTAACTATATATATCCACATATAATATAAGGAAAATGGAGAGTTTGAACACAGTAAAATATCAATTTATTTATATAATAGTCAATTTCATATTGCCTACATACATATCAATTTCTTACCTTCATTCATATTTTGCAATTAAGATTGCATTATGCATTTAAAAGGTAAGCTTCATGTATTCCTTTTTGGGTGGTATAGGAATGTCTTTTATTGATATGTCTGTGTCAATTCTCTCCATTTTACTAGTGGTATCGCTTATTTAAGCTGTGTGTATATAACGAGTCTTTATGAAGTTTCGAATGGAAAGTGGTTGCTCTTTCACAGGGATGTATTTTGTCCAAGTATACACCGGTTTAGCTCCATATTGATAAATGTACTTGGAATTCATTAATCTGTGTTAGTATTATTGTTAATATTTATGAAATTCCAGGAGTCGTTATAGATGTCTTCATCCATTCAAAATAGGAGAATAAAATCTTAATAACATAAAATAAGGAAAATGGAGAGTTTGAACACAAAAAAAAAATCAATTTATTTATACAATAGTCAATGTTAACACTAATACTAACACAGATTAAGGAATTCCAAGTATATTAATCAATACAGAGCTAAACTGGTGTACACTTAGATAAAATACACCCCTGTGAAAGAGCAACTTCTTTCCATTCAAAACTATATATATATACATGCATATGTGTGTGTATGTGTACGTGTATGCATATATATGTAGATGTATATGTGGGTATGTATGTATGTATGTGTGTCATCATCATCATCATCATCGTTTAACGTCCGCTTTCCATGGGTTGGGCAGTTTAACTGGGGTCTGGGAAGCCGGAAGGCTGTACCAGGCCAGTCAGATCTGGCGGTGTTTCTACAGCTGGATGCTCTTCTTAACGCCAACCACTCTGTGAGTGTAGTGGGCGCTTTCTATGTGCCACCGACACAGGTGCCAGGCAGGGCTGTCACGGCCACGATCGAATGGTGTTTGTTACGTGCCACCAGCACGGAGGCCAGTCGATGCGGTGCTGGCTACGGCCACATTCGGATGGTTCTCCTATGTGCCACCGGCACTGGTACCACAAACTAGAAATTCCATTGATGTGGATCGATTACGATTTGATTTGATTCTTCAATTTTGATTTTCACTTGCCTCAACAGGTCTTCACAAGTAGAGTTATGTGTCCCAAGAAGGAAGGTATGCACAGGTGGACTGACTACGTCCCAGGTAGGGGCCACGGGTTATGGCCTCACTTGTCCTGCTGGGTCTTCTCGCGCACAGCATACTTCCAAAGGTCTTGGTCTCTGGTCATTTCCTCGGTGAGACCTAAAGAGCGAAGGTCGTGTTTCACCACCTCATCCCAGGTTTTACTGGGTCTACCTCTTCCACAGGTTCCCTCAACTACTAGAGTGTGGCACTTTTTCACACATCTATCTTCATCAATTTTTACCACGTGTCTATACCAGCGTAGATGTCTCTCTTGCACACAACTGATGCTTCTTAGGTCCAACTTTTCTCTCAATGCACTTACACTCTGTCGGGTATGAACACTGACATTACACATCCATCGGAGCATACTGGCTTCATATCTTGTGAGCTTATGCATATCCTCAGCAGTCACAGCCCATGTTTCACTGCCATGTAGCATGACTGTTCGTACACATGCGTCATACAGTCTGCCTTTTACTCTGAGCGAGAGGCCTTTTGTCGCCAGCAGAAGTAAGAGCTCTCTGAACTTTGCCCAGGCTATTCTTACTCTAGCAGTTACACTATCAGCACACCCACCCCCACTACTGACTTGATCACCTAGGTAACGGAAACTATCAACTATTTCTAGTTTTTCTCCCTGGAATGTGGCGGAAGATGGTCTCAGAGCATTTTCAGTGTTTATTGCACCAGAGCATCTGCCACATACAAAAACTATATTCCTAGTCAGCCTTCCCTTGACATTGCTGCACCTCATATGTGTCCATAGCTTACACTTGGTGCATCTTATAGAGTTCCTACCTACGCCTTTTCTACAGATTGAGCAGGGCCATCTACCTGAAGACGTTTGAGATTTGTCTACCTTCCTACTTATTAGGACTTTGGTTTTAGCTAGATTGACTCTGAGGCCCTTCAATTCTAATCCTTGCTTCCACACCTGAAACTTCTCCTCGAGTTCTGATAGTGATTCAGCAATTAGAGCAAGGTCATCAGCATAGAGGAGCTCCCAAGGGCATCTGTCTTGAATTCCTCCGTTATTGCCTGGAGGACTATGATAAATAGGAGGGGGCTGAGGACTGAGCCTTAGTGGACCCCAACGTCCACCCGGACTTCTTCACTGTACACGTTGCCAACCCTCACCTTACTAACAGCATCCCTGTACATGGCACGCACAGCTCTCACTAACCATTCATCTATCCCTAGTTTCCTCATTGCCCACCAGATAAGGGAACGGGGGACCCTGTCAAAGGCTTTCTCCAAGTCAACGAAAGCAAGGAACAGAGTTTTATCTTTGGCTAGGTATTTCTCCTGCAGCTGTCTTACCAGAAATATGGCATCAGTGGTGCTTTTCCCTGGCACGAAACCAAACTGCATCTCGTCCAGGTTGACTCTCTCTCTAATCAGTTGGGCTATGACCCTTTCCGTAACCTTCATTACCTGATCCAACAGCTTGATACCTCTGTAATTATTTGTATCTAGGGCATCACCTTTACCTTTGTAGCAGTTGACTATTATGCTACTACACCAGTCATTGGGTATAACTCCTTCGTGTATCACCTGGTTAACTATACGGGTGACTAGGCTATAGCCGACACTGCCAGATATTTTGTGCATCTCAGCAGTAATTCCTGATGGGCCTGGGGCTTTCCCTGTCTTCATGCTTCTAATTGCCTTAACTGCCATGGAACTGTCAACTCGGATAGCTGGTCCATCTATTGGGTCGACATTCGGCAGACTCTCTTTATCCCATTCATTCTCTTTGTTGAGCAACCTTTCATAGTGGCATCTCCAAACCTCTCTCTTTGCATCCTCATTTAGCGCAAGTGAACCATCATCCATGCGAACACATTTCTCTCCTACCACATCACAGTTCTCTCTCGCACACTGTCTTGCAACACGAAACACCTCACATCTTTTTTCCTCACGGCGCAGAACATTGGCAAATTTTTTCTTATCCGCTTCCCCTCTGGCTAAATATACCTGTCTCCTCACTTCTCTTTTCGCAGTCTGATACAATTCCCTACTACCGCCATTCCTCCAGTCCTTCCAAGCCAGTCTCTTGTCTCTAATAGCCCTGTCTACAACATTGTTCCACCACCACGTTACCCTGGGATGAGATGGGACTTTGCTCCATCCACAGATCTGGTCAGTGGCACTCAGCAGATTGTCCCATAGAAACCTCCAGCTGGTTTCCACATTATGTGATGCCATATCCCCTTCTATTTCGTCGAAAGCTTCGAGTAGGACTTCTCTAAATCTCCGTCCATTTACAGGATCTTTAAGTTTCCAGACCCTTCTCCTCCGAGCTGGTCTTCTTCTGGGCAGCCATTTGGCCCTCATCCAGAAGTCGCTAACTACTAATCTATGTTGAGGAGTACATTCCTCGCCTGGAAAGGTTTGGCATTTATAAGCAGCCCTCTTTCCCTCTCTCTGGCAAGGATGTAGTCAATCTGGCTAGTGTGCCTGCCAGAACGGTACGTGACTAGGTGAAAGGTGGGTTTCCTGAAGTTGGTATTGCAAATCATAAAGTCATTTGCATCGCAGAACTCCAGCAGCCTAGTTCCCTCCTCATTGCGAGAACCAAAACCGTAGCCCCCATGTATGCCATGGAAGCTCCCGACATGCCATCCAACATGTCCATTGAAGTCACCTGCCACGAAGAGAAGGTCACTGTCATTTGTCAACGAGGTAGTCTGTAATAGGGTGTCATAGAATCGGTTTTTTGTCCTTCTGGTAGCCCCGGCTGAGGGGCATATGACGAGATAATGGTTGCTGACCTATGATAAAGCACTAGTCTAATCTTAAGTATTCTGTCACATACTCTGACTACCTCGACTACCTGTGTATATATATATATATATATATAATATATATATATATATATCTACATCTACATTTGAGTATATGAGTATGTATGTATAAGTACGCAGGCACAGACATAAGCAACATCTGCATACATGTAAATACATGCATAAATATGTGCCTACATGAATATAAACATGTATACATGCACCATTTTGACGACATCTTAAAAGCATTGGGAGAACACTGACGTCATATACCTTGATGTCAGTAAGGCATTTGACGGAGTGGACCACAAAATCCTGCTGAAGAAACTGTCCAACACTGGAGTCCGTAGAAAGCTGTTGCAATGGATAAAGTGTTTCTTGAAGAATAGAAGCCAACATGTTGTGTTTGAGAGAATAGGATCCAGCTTAGCTAAAGTCAATAGTGGTATCCCACAAGGTACTGTGTTGGGCCCACTCCTCTTCATTATTTACATCAACGACATAGTAGACGTCATCAAACATTCTACATTGAAAATCTTTGCAAATGATTCCAAACTCCAGAAAGCCATAAGCAGCATAGGAGACCAAGCATGACTTCAGTAAGATCTGTTTGCTATTGTCCAATGGGCAGAAAAAAACAATATGCTTCTAAATGAAGATAAGTTTGATTTGATCCAATTTAGAAAAGAGGAGACTCTGAAATTACCATATGCTCTTCACTCAGGTGACTCCCTAGTGTCATCCAACAACACCAGAGACCTTGGAGTAATTGTTGATAACAACCTAAGCTGGAGTTCCCACATAAACATCGAGGTTGACTTGATCTGCAAGATGTGCTCCAGGATTCTGAGAACTTTCCAGTCTAGAGATGCCTATACCATTGTAGTGATGCTACTGTGTAGGGTTCGGCGCGCATGCGCAGAATGGGACTACTTCCGGGTGGCCACCGGAAGTCTTCCCCATGCGCATGTGCGGGAAAACATCTCTCGAGCCCGCGAACCTCAAATCTCTCTCTTCGGCTCAAGACAGCCCTGCGATCGGTCACGGTTTTCCTGGCTCTGACAGCCAAACACCAGTTTCAACCAACTTCAACCAACCTCAACGACCAACACCAGCAGTATCTCAGAGGCTGTCTATTCCCCCATCAGACAACGTACAACCATGAATCAATAAACCAAGTTGTCTGTTCACCTTTAACCTGAGTTTCGTCTGTTTGTTTTCTACAAGAATTTTTGTATGTGACTAGAAAGGATCTCGACACCTACCAGTGCTTCGATGATAGATCCTTTCACGTTACAATTGGTGACCCCTAGTTGAGAAAAAGAACAGGATAGAAGAAGACACAGCGAACAGGTTTTTTTTTGGGGCCGAAGAGCGCGGAAATTCACATTTATTTTCCTATTTTCTCCTTTTCAGCACGGCGAGGTGGGTCAAATAACCTTATTCATCGCACACAGTACAAAAAAAAAAAAGAAAGAAAAAGAAAACACACACACATTCATTTTTTTCCTTTCTGTATTTTGTTTTCCTTGTACACACTTATTCCTTTTTTTTTTTTTTTGCTACCCACGAGGTGCACACACAAACACAGTTTTGAATTGCCTTCTCGGTTCCACGTGTTCTCTCTCGTTTCTCGACCATACCTTCTGCCCCCTTCTCACAGACTCCTTCCGACAAAGGCATGGCTTCAGGTTTGCCTTCATTTACGGGGGATGCGGGGCTGTGGTTTGCACAAGTGGAATCACACTTTGCCGCGCATACCATTCCGCCACAACAGCAGTTACATCTACTGTTTTCAAGTTTGCCCTCCCGGCTCGCAACATCGGTCAGGGATCTCATTGTGAGTCCCCATCCTGACGCCACATATGCGTCAGTAAAGGCGGAGATCCTCCGTCGCAACACGCGCTCAGAGGAAAGTCAGTTTAATGAACTGATGGCCGACGAGCAGTTAGGGGACAGAACTCCATCCCAATTTCTGCGCCATCTAAGAGAGCTAAGCGGCAACGCCGCTGACGCGCCGCTCTTACGTAAGATATTTTCTCAAGGCTGCCTGCCCACGTGCAGACAATGTTGGCCACGGCACTGGATGCTGTGTCTGTGGACCAGATCGCCACGATGGCCGACAAAGTGTTGGAGTTTTCGCGCCCATCTCCCTCGCGGGGCCTGTACGCATGCACAGAGCCCCCCCCCGACCCCTCCGACGAACGATAAACTGGCGCGAGAACATCGACGCGCTTACGCGGAGGATCGATGATCTGTGCCGTGCGATCGGACGCCAATCTCGTAGTCGCAGTAGCTCTATTTCCCGCAGTCGGAGTGACTCTGTTTCTCGTTCCGGCTGGTGCTGGTACCATTCGAGATATGCCGAAAAGGCAGATCGGTGTACCCAGCCGTGCACTTTCAAGCCCTCGGAAAACTAAATCCGGAGGAGGTGAGCACGTCACCTTCTTCCATCTCGTTTCCCAAACATCGTGCATTCTATGTAAAAGATCTGGTGTCGGAGAAATTCTTCATGGTAGACCCGCTCCTGTTGCAGCATCTGGCCCCTTCGTCTGGCTGCAGACAAGCCCAAGCGCTCTTCGATTGTCTTGCATGCTATTGACTCGTCTCCCAAACCACTTACGGTCAGGTTTCGCTGCGCCTCAACCTCAACCTTCGTCGAGATTTTCGATGGGTTTTCGTCATCCCTGACATCCCACATCCTATTCTCGGCGCTGATTTCCTGGATAGGTTTAACCTATTGGTGGATGTCAGGCGTCGGAGCTTCTTGATAGCACGACGTCGCTCTCTACACCGACTGGGAGTTCCACCACTGCGGTCCTTAGCCCGACATTCTTTGTTGCCACCTCTGGAGACCCATTTCACTCTCTTTTGGTTTCATTTCCGGAGCTAGTGGACATTGCCTTTAAACCGGAAAATCCTACCCACTCGACCCTCCATTTCATCACCACCAATGGGCCACCTGTATTCTCACGCCCCCGGCGCCTAGCGCCAGACCGACTAAAAACGGCCAGAGCCGAGTTTGAGCACATGCTTCAACTTGGCCTTATACGCCCCTCCACCAGCCCATGGGCATCTCCCCTTCATTTGGCGCGAAAGGGCGAGTCTGATTTTCGCCCGGTTGGAGACTATCGACGCCTCAATGCCGTCACAATAGCCGATCGCTATCCGATTAGAAATCTCCGGGACTTTACAGCAAATCTCCATGGTTGTACCATTTTTTCGAAGGTCGATCTGATACGCGCTTACCACCAAATACCGGTCAACCCAGCCGACGTTCCAAAACTGCTATCACTACCCACTACCGTTTGGGTGTTTTGAGTTTTTGTACATGAGTTTCGGTTTGCGGAATGCTACTAGCACCTTCCAGCGTTTCATTGATGAGGTTGTCCGCGGTCTTGATTTTGTGTTTGCCTATGTCGATGACATACTCATTGCGAGCGACACACGAGAAAATCATCTCCGGCACCTTTCTCAACTCTTCCAGCGTCTTCGCGCGTATAGCATACGCATAAACCCCGACAAGTGTGTTTTCGGACGCTCTTCCCTAGATTTTCTAGGGCATCATATTGATTCGACTGGAATCAGCCCCCTCTCGTCAAAAGTCGATGCCATTCAACGCATCGCACCCCCCACTTCCTTGCGCCAGCTCAGGCATTATCTAGGGATGGTCAATTTCTACCGACGCTTCATTCCCGGTTGTGCAGATAAGCTGCTACCTCTCACCAGGCTGTTAAAGGACTCTCCAAGAAAAGACAGTCAAGTCACCCTCTCTGTTGAGGCAGTGACAGCCTTTGAGTCCATTAAGAAGGAGCTGGCTTCTGTTTCTTTGCTTGCACATCCAGTTCCTGGTGCTTCTCTCTCTTTGACTGTGGACGCATCGGACACTGCGATTGGCGCTGTGTTACAACACACAGTGGATGACCATGTTCGACCTCTAGCCTTCTTTTCCCGTCAACTGCAACCAGCTGAACGACGATACAGCACCTTTGATCGTGAGCTCCTAGCGATCTATCTATCGGTTCGTCATTTCCAGCATCAACTTGAAGGGCGAGATTTTGTGATCTATACGGATCACAAGCCCCTTACGTTTGCCCTGTTTTCAAAAACGGACAAACTCTCACCCCGTGCTTTTCGGCACCTGGATTTTATCTCTCATTTACTAGCAACATTCGACACATACCTGGAAAAGAGAACGTTCCTGCTGACGCTCTCTCTCGCCTTCCAGTTTGCGCCCTTTCGTCTCCTGCTGCTATCGACTTAGCTGCCATATCGCAGGAGCAGCCACCTTTGGCGTCGTTAGATTTAACTTCTCCCAAGTTCTCCTGTTGCCAGTTTTCCTACCTTCCGCTTCCGTCAGCCGAAGGCACCATTCTTTGTGACACTTCAACTGGATCTCCCAGGCCACTGGTGCCTGAGACCCATCAACGCTCAGTGTTTGAAGCACTGCACTCCTTATCACATCCTGGCATCGCTGCCACCCTCAAGCTAATCACTGCTCGGTTTTTCTGGCCGAATATGCGTCGCACAATTACCTCTTGGACACGAACCTGCTCCAAGTGTCAACGATCCAAATTCAACGGCACGTTCGTGCCCCGCTTGGACAATTCCCCCCACGGAGGCCCGTTTTCGCCATGTCCACATCGATCTGGTTGGACCATGCCTGTGAGTCGCGGTTCTCTTATCTATTAACTTGTGTCGATCGTTTCTCCCGCTGGCCAGAAGCATTCCGATAGCAGACATTTCTGCTGAAACTGTTGCGCGAGCTTTCGTTTCAAACTGGATTTCTCGCTTCGGAGTCCCGTCCCGATTGACAACTGATCGTGGACGACAGTTTGAGGCCTCGCTATTTCGCGAATTGTCGCGAATTTTGGGTATGCACCATATCCACACCACAAGCTACCATCCAGCGTCTAATGGATTGGTTGAGCGGTTCCATAGACAGCTCAAGGCCGCTCTTCGTGCCTCTTCGGACCCACAGTCCTGGATCGAATTTCTGCCCATTGTGCTTCTCGGCTGTCGGACTGCTGTTAAGGCAGACCTGGGGTTTTCTGCTGCAGAGCTGCTGTATGGTACCACACTGGCATTGCCCGGTACGATGTTGGTGCCAGACACTTCCCCGCCCCATGATCCGGCGACCTATGTCACCAGACTGCGGGAATATTTTTCAAACCTTCCGCCCATGCTTCCCAGAAAGCAATCTCCACCGTCCCATCTTCCACCGGATATGAACACCTGGTCGCATGTTTTTGTTCGGGACGATTCTGTGAAGGGCCCACTTGTTTCTCCCTATAAAGGACTTTTCGTGTGCTTTCTCGCACACCAAAGGTTTTCACGATTGAGATAAATGGTCGTTCGGAGACCGTTTCCGTGGACCGTTTAAAAAAGGCACATTTTGAGACGTCTTCATCTTTTGATGACAACCTTGACACCACCCAACCTATGCACTTTAACAACACTTTCACCTGCACAAACGCCTTCACCTGCACAAACGCCTTCACCTGCACAAACACCTTCACCGGCTCCTACAACACCACCCTCGCCGTCAACGGGTGCCCGAGCACACCGTATGTTACAAATCGGGGCAGAACAGTGCATTGGCCCAAGAAATTCAAAAACAATTTACATTTAACTTTAAAATGTTTCTTATTGTATAAGTATGTACCAAGTCTTCTGGGGGATCGGCAAGCCTTCTGTTTTCTGCAGCACCACCACAATATTCTGGTTACCGTACTTCGCACTCGGAGGGGAGCCCTGTAGTGATGCTACTGTGTAGGGTTCGGCGCGCATGCGCAGAATGGGACTACTTCCGGGTGGCCACCGGAAGTCTTCCCCATGCGCATGTGCGGGAAAACATCTCTCGAGCCCGCGAACCTCAAATCTCTCTCTTCGGCTCAAGACAGCCCTGCGATCGGTCACGGTTTTCCTGGCTCTGACAGCCAAACACCAGTTTCAACCAACTTCAACCAACCTCAACGACCAACACCAGCAGTATCTCAGAGGCTGTCTATTCCCCCATCAGACAACGTACAACCATGAATCAATAAACCAAGTTGTCTGTTCACCTTTAACCTGAGTTTCGTCTGTTTGTTTTCTACAAGAATTTTTGTATGTGACTAGAAAGGATCTGACACTAACAGTGCTCTGATACCACGATTTTTTCACGTTACACCATCATCCTTCTCTACTCTCCTTTTGCTTGACCCCCACCTTGAATACTGTTGTCCACTGTGGTCCCCCCCCCCCACCATATGAAGCAACTCATTATGAAAATAGAAGCACTCCAGAGGTCAATAACAAGAATGATAGACAGTATAAGAGGCATTGATTATTGGGGTCGACTAAAAAACTCAGTCTCTACTCTCTACAATGCCGCCGAGAGCGCTACATCATTTATGTTATGTGGAAAATATTCCATCAATATTGCACAAATGATGTTGGCATCAGTTTTAAAATCCTTCCAAGACTTGGCCCATATGCTACCCGTCCACTACAAAAATAGTGCCCGCTCCTGCCAGGGTTCACTAGTACTTTGGCTTTGTAGATGATCCCTCTGGTTTGCATGAATGATAAAGTACAAATGTATTGAGAGAAAAATTGGGCATAAGAGGAATCAGATGTAGTCTACAAGAGAGAAGATTGCAGTGGCATATACCAAGAATGTATAGGGATCTGGACAATTGGATGAAGTAGTGTGTGCTGATCTCTAAATGGTTCCATCAGAAAAGAATTATCCAGAAAAATATAGAAGAAATTAGTGAAAGCTGATCATAGGAGTTTGAACCTCACCTGTATATATAGAGAATACCAAACAAGTTCCCTATGGATACCGTATTTATTACAACAAGTGGCTTGTAAACGTATCTAATGAGCGAAAGTGAGTTAGATACGTTTACAAGCCACGAGTTGTAATAAATACAGTATCCATAGGGAATGAGTTTGGTATTTTATTTATTACACACGAATAAACGACCATATTTTATTAACCCAATAACTAAATTCTTCACATCGTGTTGAAGCGCGCATGAATACAGCTTGATTTCACATCAGTGACGTGACAATGTGTAACTGTAAAAGATGTCATGCCGCAGGAAGATAGTTCGACTTTATAGCGCTGTATGTTCCAAGAGGTTGAACAACGGATAACACTCTTCCCCCATCTTTACCATCAATCTTAACAAAATTATTCACCTTAATATCGACAACAGTAGCCATCTTGTTGATAGATCTACCTGCACCGCAAGAGTATCGACAAGCAGACGAAATATGTTGTGATTTTTTTGGCTACAAAATATTGAATTACCACCAGAAATGTTTATATTTTATGTGTATATGACTTTAAGTGATATCTGGTATAAAAAAGATAGTATGTTTGTTTAATTACATGGCTACATTCTTCCTGATCATGAAAGTAATGAATGAAGTTTAGTTGTAACTTATGAATGACAAAAGTAGTGCCATCACCGTGACCTCGGGTCATCACCATGGATTGACCAATCAGAAGCAGCACTCGCAGTATCTGACATATGTTAGATACCAAAAATATCTCAAAGTGTTCTCACTCACATGTGTGTAATAAATATATATATATATATTCTTTTACTCTTTTACTCTTTTACTTGTTTCAGTCATTTGACTGTGGCCATGCTGGAGCACCGCCTTTAGTTGAGCAACTCGACCCCGGGACTTATTCTTTTTTTTTTGTAAGCCCAGTACTTATTCTATCGGTCTCTTTTTGCCGAACCGCTACGTGACGGTTGTCAAGCAATGCTAGGGGAACAAACACAGACACACAAACACACACACATACATATATATATATATATATATATATATTATATATATATATATATATATATAATATATATACATATATACGACAGGCTTCTTTCAGTTTCCGTCTACCAAATCCACTCACAAGGCATTGGTCAGCCAAGATGTCACACAGTGGGATTGAACCCGGAACCATGTGGCTGGTTAGCAAGCTACTTACCACACAGCCACTCCTATATATATATATATATATATATATATATATATATATATATATATATATGTTACTAGAACAGCCAACTGGCTTCCGTGCCGGTGGCACGTAAAAGGTCACCTTACTGGCACCTGTGTGTAAAAATATTTGAGCGAGGTCGTTGGTAGTACCGCCTGACTGGCCCCCATGCTGGTGATATGTAAAAAGCACCCACTACACTCTCAGAGTGGTTGGCATTAGGAAGCACATCCAGCTGTAGAAACTCTGCCAAATCAAGATTGGAGCCTGGTGCAGCCATCTGGTTCGCCAGCCCTCAGTCAAAATCGTCCAACCCATGCTAGCATGGAAAGCAGACGATGATGATGATACACACACACACACACCACACACACACACACACATATGTATATATATACATACATACATACATATATACATATACATACATATTAAAGCATTTGATGTTAAACGCTTTAATACAAAGTCAAGATATTCCAGGCCCTTGTTTGAGAGCTCCTTTATGCTGATGATGCAGTTCTCATTGCTCACACTGAGGAGGACATGCAGGCTATATTGGGTCTCTTCTCTAGGGCTTGTATTGCTTTTGGACTTACCATCAGTCTAAAGAAAACAAATGTCATGTTCTCTCAGCCACCAGGCTAACTCTATGTGGAATCTAACATCTTCATACAGGGTATAAGATTAGATGTCGTTCACTCATTCATCTACCTTGGCAGCACTGTCTCTAGATATGGATCCCTTGATTCTAAAATAAACCTGAGAATTGAAAAAGCCAGCAAAGCATTTGTAAGGCTTGGAAATCGTGTGGTCTGATAGAGGTATCACCTTCAAAACCGAGCTTAATATCTATGAGTTTTGTATTTTAACAGTCCTCCTGTACTCTTCTGAGACCTGGACAACATATCGGTGCCACATCAAGGCTTTAGAAAGATTTCATGAGATTTACCTAAGGAGGATACTAGACATCAAATGGAAGTATTAAACACCAGATACTTTTATTCTTCAGCAAGCTAACGCATCCTGTATTGAAATGATCCTCATACACAATCAGATGCTTTGGGTTGGGCACCTTGCTAGGATGCAGGATGACAGGTTGCCAAAGCAGTTGTTTTACACGGAGTTGCAGCGTGGAAAACGTCTGAGACATAAACCTAAGAAACATTTTTGGATGCTGACAAAAGCAGCCTTAAGGCTCTTAATGTGAAAGTTGAAGACTGGGAGCAGATGACACAAGATTGATCAGTTTGGAAACAAATGATCTTCAATAAATGTAAAGCATTTGAAGCTAGAAGAATTGAAAAGTCTATCTTGAAATGAGCACTTCATAGACAGGGCTTGACTACAATAATATTTGTAAGATCTGCAGTAGAGTTTGTGAGCAGGACTTGCTAGTCATATACGATATCTCATGACAGTATTTAGTAATTGACAAGATGGCCTTCCTCTGTAAAGAATTGGCAATGATATATATATATATATATATATAGCTAGGTATTAAATAACCACCTAAGGGGTATCAAATATCTGAAGAATTTACTGGTTTTTTCTACCTATACCAATAACAATGTTATGAACTATTGCTCTTAACAAATAGGTAAATAAATAAATAAACATAGAGTTTATCAATATATAAATATAAATTAGAAATGGAAACCAAGACAAGAAATTAGCATAAATAGCAATAAAATAGCAACTAAATTTCTTATTATTGCTAACGCTTTTCAAAAAAACGCTTTTTGAGAGCAAGCTTAATCATAAATAAATAATCTAACTGAAATTTCTAAAATTAAATCTATTAGTATCTAGTTCTATATATGTATGTAAATCAAAGAAATCAACCCCAGGACTTATTCCTTGCAAGCCTCTGTGTGTGTGTGTGGTGTGTGTGTGTGTGGTGTGTGTGTGGTGTGTGTGTGTGTGTGTATGTGTGTGTGTGTGTGGTGTGTGTGTGTGTGTACATGGTAAATACATAACAAATATGCAAAATTGCTTTGGCATTAGAACTCTGAGTGGCCAAACCTGCATTTACAAAATTATAAAGAAAGGAGAAACACACAGAAATAAATAGTGAAAATGATTTGAGAAAAGTTGATCAATGACTTACATTTCTGTCTCCAACAATTTGTCCCTTGCTTCCTTGTTCCCCTCTTTTTTATATATACCTTGTAAATCTGTACTTGTTAAGATATATATACATATATATACATGTGGTTCTCCTTCTGTCTCTTTCTCTCTCAGCTTTGAATAAATTAATAAACTATGTATGTATGTATATGTGTGTGTGTGTGTGGTGTGTGTGTGTATAATTAGTGAGTAGATCATAAATTCAGAAAGAAGCACACTCTAAAATACTTTAGAGCAGTTATAATTCATATAGTTGTTGGTTATAACTTATATGCAATATATGCAGGTAGATATTAATTGAAAATACAATAAAGAATATAATGATAAAAAATTTTCTGAAAAGAAGAAATAATTTTGAAACTAAGAGAGAAACAAACAGAGAGCAGTTGTATGTAATTGTGAATGTTTGGAAATGAGTGAGAACAAAATTTTGTTAGTTGAGGTGAGGCAACACTTAATTCAACAGTCAGCTACTTATGAATTTGTCATATTATGTTTAATACAAAAGGCATAGAGCATAAAACGGAAAAAGGAAAAATAGGATGATGTTTATAAATTGTTCTAGAGATGAACTGTCAGAATGTACACACATATAAATAGATAGAAATATATGAACACATGCATACATACACCAAAAGCAATATCTCACATGCACATTCTCACACTCAAACAATGACTTTCAAACATAAACAATTATACACTAACCCACACTCACGCTTACACTCACACTAAAACACTCATATACTCACTCATACTCAGCTACTAAGCACACATGCACACATATACACATGCACACATACACAAAAGCACACACACACACACACATTTGCACACACAAACACACATGTGTACCTTTTCTACTGCTAAAAGAAATAATATATACATGCATATATGTGTGTGCGTGTGTGTGCATATACGTATATACACATTGGGTTGTCAGATAAATTCATCTCTTTCTTCCCAATGTTATTTGAATTAACACAAAAAGTATCTTTATCGCAGTGTTTGTCAGTGTTTTGTGGCTCTATTCTTCTTATGTTCATCGTTTTTGAAATTTGAATAAACTTCACTTCTTTTCTGACTTATGATGATGGAGCACCAAGTAGAGAAAAAGCTGAGCATTTTTGACCCTGCTTCTCTATATTTTCATTTAAAATTCCAAAGCAGCTAAAGCCACTCATATGGAGAAAGTGCTATTACTGATAAAACTGCACAGAAATGATTTTCACACTTCAAGGTGCAGTGGGAGGGGACCTCGCAGACACTCCATATTGTGGCCAACCTGTTCAGTTGAATGATGACTGATTGAACAAGCTCATCTGTAAGGATCCATGCCAATCCATTTGGGAAGTTGCCCAGTAGATGGAACGCTCTCCTGATTTGATCATCCATCACCTTCCCTTGATGAAAAATGCCCCAAAATTTTGGTTCATGAGTGCCACATACTTGAAATGAAAGAGACAAACACCAACACTCCTCTATCATTTCCAGTTTCCTTGCTTAATATTGAGCTACTTGTGGACACAAACAGAGACCTCTTTACCACATCATCACTGGTGATGTAAAATGGTGTCTTTGAGTCAGAATAAAGCAGAGGAGAGAATGGCTGAGCCCTAGCAATCAAGCAACACCTCGAGCCAAGGCACGGTGGTGATGGTGGTGGGTTTGGTAGTGGTAATGGGGGTGATGATGATGATGATGAATTTGTAAAAAATAAATTCAAACATTTAAAAAAATTTTTAGATTTCTTTTCAAGTTAAAAATAATGAGGAATTATTCAATATATTATTCAAAAATTATTCTCATCAAGTGTTCCAGTATGGCCAAGCTAATGACTGAAACAAGTAAAACAAGATAACATAGTATATTTTTTCAGATTTTCATGGTGATGACATGGCTAACTTAAAAAACGAAAATGTCCAAAGTATAGAAGAAAAAACCCAAAATTGCTCGACATTGAAAATTTTGTCTGCATGTATATATGATATCAGGATTATAAACAGGCTGAGGAAAGGTTTTCATCTATAACTGCCAATATCCCTCACTATCTTGGATTCTTGTATTTGCATTTACATATAGATCTTCAGAGAGTTGCACTACATAATCTAATTCTTGACTCCGTTTACTTCTCTGAATTGAGCTGGTATTTTGCAGGGTGCAAACAGCTATTATTTTCAGTGCTGAGTTTAGGAGTTGACATGTTACATCATCATCATCATCATCGTCGTTTAACGTCCGTTCTCCATGCTAGCATGGGTTGGACGGTTCGACCGGGGTTCTGGGAAGCCGGAAGGCTGCACCAGGCTCCAGTCTAATTTGGCAATGTTTCTACAGCTGGATGCCCTTCCTTACCACTACTTATATTCTTATTTCTGGTCATCTCGCATCTGCAATAAGCAATACATACATATATATATATACTTTTAATAGAGACTATAATAATGAAGTAATAATCCAGGAATGTCTCTGTATATGGTGGAAAACTTTTCTGTTATTCTTTCATAAAGTGAAAAGATTTTTTAAATCATAGAATAATTTTCATTTTTATCGTTCCTTCCTTCATAATTGTAATACTTTAACTCTAAACAAAAAGGTAAGCTAAAAGCAAAATGAAGTATACACAAACATTCACACAAACACTCAAACAGACAAACATGCTCACATGATAAGCTTCTTCAATTTACAACAAACACCACTTTACAATTTTAATTCAAATTTTTTTTAAATACCATTCGATACATTATTCAATATTCATATTTTATATCTCTGAAGAGCAGAAGGGTTGTCTGTAAGTGCTTATCTATAGAGGACTTCATTATAGGGACAACCCTTATTGCGAAAAGATGCCTAAGAACTTAATTCAAAACTTTTAAACTTTTAAACTTTTAAATTTATTTCATACATCATATTTATATTTTTGATATTTATTTATTTATATATATTTAATACATAAAGTCTTTCATATGAGTATATCTTTGTGATAAATTCGATATCGACTTCCTTATATCATTAATAATAATATATTATTAATAAAAATATATGTATATATCGCTCATATTAAATATATAAATACTTTAATAGTATTAATATTATTTATACAATGGAGCACTTAATATAAATTCAGTATATAATATTCTTACTGAATATATTTACCTAATGATTTATATATATATGTATATATATATATATATACAAAACCTTTGACAGAGTAACAGTCATATATACAGCTGGAACATAGAACCCATATATGCATGTATATATACATATCTATGTAGGTATGTACATATATGTTTGTATATATGCATATATTTATATATTATTTATATCATTAAATGATCAAACACCATGCATCCTTTTTCAAGTAAGTTTTATCTTAATAATTACGATGCACACTCTTCTTCTTTACTATCTCTTCTCTGTCTATCTCTCTCCCTCTCTTGTTCTTCATCCTGTCTGGCTTTCTCTCCCACCCTTCCCTATTCTTCTCCTCTCCCCTTCACCGTTCTCTCTCTCTCTCACTCCTCCTCCTCGACTCTCTCATTGCTGACACGTGATGAGAGGGAAACCATTTTTCCGACTACTACCTTCACAAAGACTAAACGGACTTAACCTGTCTCTTCATAAGCTCATCTCTTTAAGCGTTCAGAATAATTTTTCCATCGTCTTGGCTTAACAACCCTCATCGTTTGTTTTTACTGTTTTGTTCTCACTGTTCTGTCTTTTAGTGTTTTTACTTTTTTATTGTTTTTACTGTTTTGTTCTCATTGTCCTGTTCTTGTTACCACTGTCACCCTCTGCAAAAAATCCTAAATTTTAATTCATTTGCTTTGCGGGAAGGACTGTTTCAATGAAGTCACGTCTTGTCCTTACCTTTGAAATGCGGAGTAGATGAAACAGGGACAACTGAAGAAGGGGAATATTCTTTATGTTGCATGTCTCGTTTTTCTGTTTTATTTCATTGTTTGAAAAAAAGTTTGCTTCTATGTTTTTGTTTTTATGTTTTCGTTTCTCATTGTGTTCAAAGTTCTTTTGATGTCCTGTACTCATATATGCATGTATATATACATATATATATATGTAGGTATGTACATATATGTATGTATATATGCATTATATATATATATATATATATATATATATTTAGTGAAGGGAAGAAATGGAGCTGAACGAAGATTCTACATAATTCCTTTTATTATTTTCTACACATGTTTCAAAGGCCGCAAAATTCCAAATTCGGATTGAATAAGGAGACCATTTGCAGCATTCTCTTCAGGAAAAACCAGGAATTTAAAAATCTAAAACAAAATCCAAAACAAATGCGCAGCAAGGTAGAACAAAGCGCTCCCTAGGAGCCCATGAAAGCACAAAACTGTCTCTCACTGTACGTTGACGTCTGCAGACATTTTCATTGGCCTCCACCACCACCCCCAAGACGTCAACGTACAGTGAGAGACAGTTTTGTGCTTTCATGGGCTCCTAGGGAGCGCTTTGTTCTACCTTGCTGCGCATTTGTTTTGGATTTTGTTTTAGATTTTTAAATTCCTGGTTTTTCCTGAAGAGAATGCTGCAAATGGTCTCCTTATTCAATCCGAATTTGGAATTTTGCGGCCTTTGAAACATGTGTAGAAAATAATAAAAGGAATTATGTAGAATCTTCGTTCAGCTCCATTTCTTCCCTTCACTAAATATATTGAACTTCAATTATCCGCGCTAAGGCACGGTTGAGACAACCCAAGGTCGTAACTTCAACCGTGTTTTTTCTGTTGTGATTTTTGCTACCCAGGATCGGTTAAATTTTGAATAATCCTTAACAAGATAATTCATTTATCCATTTCAATATATATATATATATATATATGTTGAGAGAATTTACAAAAAAACAAACGATGAAGACTGGTGTGTAAACAACAAACAGATGTATTGGTTTAATGCTCGGGAAGTGAGACAGTCTTTTACATTTCCAGCCTATGCTCTTCGACAGAAAGGAACACAGAATTAAACAGGGAGAGAAAATAGAAAAAGGTTTAGTGGCTATTAAGACCATTTGTACCTGCTAGTATTTTGGAGCATCAAGTCTAATCAAATCAGGACTGGCTCCTGCATTAGAATGATCTTATGGATGTCTACCAGGTCAGTTGGAGCTTTAAAGTGTCCATGCCTCGGGAAGCAAGACGTTCAGAGAGTGATAGAATCCTGGTGGTGGGAATTTATCTGTTTGCACATTTCTGAACAGTTTCCAGGAGATTGATATGACAAGAAAGTTAGGGGTTCCAGGTTGGTGATGCAAACTCTAAATGTGGTCATACCAGAGTCATGTACATCTTTAGATAGATTGCTAGAGAGCAGCTGACAAAGATCTTACTGAATAATGCTAAGACACTTTCAGGTTTCTTGACAATCTCAGAGATGTGGTTTGTCCGACACAAATTGCTGTTGATGGTAATACCTGGGTCGCATTCATTAACAGACTTCTTAAGATTGGTCTTGTTGAGGGAGTATGTAAAAGCTGAGTTTTTTCCCCAGAATGCATGGTGAAACACTCGCCCTCAGTGAACTTGTTGCTTGTTGGTAATCCATCATTGCATTGCATCCAAGTCTAATTACAAGAACGATCTATAGTTTATAGGATCTCATCATCATCATCATCATTTAACGTCCGTTTTCCATGCTAGCATGGGTTGGACGGTTTGACTGGGGTCTGGGAAGCCAGGAGGCTGCACCAGGCTCCATTCTGATCTGGCAGTGTTTCTACAGCTTGATGCCCTTCCTGATGTCAACCACTCTGTGAGTGTAGTGGGTGCTTTTTACATTCCACTGGCACAGGGGCCAGGGGAGGCTGGCAATAGCCACGATCGGTTGGTGCTTTTTACATGCCACCAGCACGGAAGCCAGTCATCTGATGTCATTTCATAAGGTGAAGAATGATATCCTACAACAGTGACTACTTCTTTCCATCCAAGAATGAAGGACTTTAACCAGTAATAGAGATCATCTTTTATACCCATTGCAGAGAGTTTGGTCCTGAGTAGTTTGTGTGGCACAGAATTGAAGGCTTTAGCAAAGTCAATTGAAGGCTTCGACTAGCCTCTCTCCTAAATTGCTGGCTTTGTGCCAAAATTGGAAACCAAATAGTAATAATGTATTCTACTGTAAGCACAAGGCCTGAAATTTGGGGGAGGGAGTTGGTTACATGAAACCCAGTGCTCAGTGGTCATTGAACCCCAAAAGAATAAAGGCAAAGCTAACTTCAGGGGAATTTGAACTACAAACCTGAAGACAGATGAAGTACCACTAAGCATTTTTTCTGGAAAGCTAGTAGTTCTCTCCACTCTCAATTTAATAATAATAATAATAGCAACAACAACAACGATCATGATGATGACAATGATCCTTTCTGTTATAGGCACAAGGTTTGAAATTTGGGGGAGGGGGCTAGTCAGTTATATTGACCCCCAGTACTCAACTGGTACTGAATATATCAACCCTGAAAGGATGAAAGGTGAAGTCAACATCGGTGGAACTTGTACTCAGAACATGAAAACAGGTGAAATACTGCCAAGCTTTTCAGCCAGTGTGCTAACGATCTTGCCAACTCAATGCCTTAATAATAATAATGATGGTGGTGTTGTTGTTGTTGGTGGTGGTGTGGTGGTGATGATAATGACGATGATGATGAATTAATTAAAAAATAAATTAAAACAAAAAGAATCATTTTTGAAACATTTTTTTAATCTTTAGATTTCTTTTTAAGTTAAAAATACATCTTTTAGAAAATATTTATCGTCAAGACGGTGCCCCAGCATGGACGCAGTCTAAGACTGAAAAAAGTGAAAAAAGGTAATGTAGTATATTTTTCAAATTTTCATGTTAATAACATGGCTGACTTAAAAAAGGAAAATTTCCCAAATATAGAAGAAAAAGACCAAATTGCTCAACACTGAAATTATTGTCAGCATGTATATATGATAGATTGTGTGTAAAGTTATTCAACATCAGGATTATAAACAGGCTAAGGAAGGGTTTTTATTTATAGTCCCCAATATCCTTCACTATCATGGAGTCTCGGTGGCATTTTTAAGCTTGGATTCATGTTTGCATAAATTTCTTCAGAGTTTCGCAGGACACAGCCTGATTCTTGACTTGCATATGGCAGGTTCCAACAGCCATTATCTTCACCACTGACTTTTAGAGTTGATGTGTTACCTTTCTGTTTGTTCTTATTTTTTGTCATTTTGCATCTGCAATAACCAATATATATATATATATATATATATATATATACATACATATATCTATGTATATACTTTTAATAGAAACATTCAGAGTTAGCCTTAGAACTATAGTTATGAAATAATAATAATAATAATTCAGAAATATGTCTGTATGTGGTGCAAAACATTTAAGTTATCCCTTAACAAAGTTCAAAGATTTTTTTAAAAATTCATTTTTATTTAATCCTTCCCTTCTATTTACATGCTTCAACTCTTAAAATATAAGCAAAAAACAAAATGAAGTATACAAACATATACACATACACAAACACAATAAGCTTGTTTTGTGATGTGCTACTTATAGTCTCAGGCCAACCGGAGCCTAGCAAGTGGATATGGTAGATGGAAACAGAAAGAAGCCCATTATAATATATATATATATATAATATATATATATATATATATATATATATATATATATATATATATATATACATTAATATATATATAGCAAACAAAAGGGTCCATGTACAGATCCCTGTGGTACATCTGATGTCATTACTATATATATATATATTATATATATATATATATATATTAGATAATAAGGGTAGAAATTGATATTCATCAATTAAAATCAGTAGCTTAGCATATTTAAAAAATCCGAAGATTTGACGTCTATGTTTAGCATATTATGTGTCCACTTCAGTGGTCATTCCTCTTAATTTTGTATATATATATATATGTTGTGTTTTCTCTTTGTGTTTTTATGTTTGGACTATATATATATATGCATACGGATAAGATAATTTCTTAAGTAACTAGAAGACGGATTTGGTATTTATCTTTATTTTGTACAATGATCATTTCAACCCATCCTGTTACTGTCCCTTATGAGGGAACTCCGTTCAACATGAGTTGCATCCACTTTGCAATATGGATCTCATCAGGTACACCATATTGTGTCTCATCAGGTGCACCCATACTTAATGTTGGGCCTCACTAAAGATCTTGGTTGTCTTGCTGTTATTTGTCCGTTTGGTTAGGGAATGAAACATTGAAATTTTTATAGAAAGATAATAATAATTGAAAATTGTACAAACATTTGTAAATATAGACAAATAACTGTTGATAAAAAAAAATTGTATGTTAAGTGAATGGATGGACAGGGATAGATTGAGTTACATCGACTTTAAGACAAATGAATGGTACAAGAAAAGGGAGGGAACGGTATATGCAGGCAAGAATGTCTTGAGGGCAAAAGATTATTTAGCAAGCTAGCTTAAGTCGTGATGCATATACATACATTCACACTCACACTCTCATATATACTCACACACAAGGGATGTTGGCCCACTCACCTATAAGGTCAATTTCAGCCGTAGTTCTTATAATTTATGGTTGGAAAACAAACTCACCATTAGCCTGTCATCACAATCACCTCAAGACCAGAGCAGTTCACAGGCAGTCTGACTCGCTCCACATCTATATCACCAAGGGTGAATCACACACCCCTACACCTATATATACGTACCTACATGCATACATACACTCACACTTACATTTACACATTTATATACACATGTCCATATACTCTTTACTCTCTCTTTTACTCTTTTACTTGTTTCAGTCATTTGACTGCGGCCATGCTGGAGCACCGCCTTTTAGTCGAGCAAATCGACCCCGGGACTTGTTCTTTGTAAGCCCAGTACTTATTCTATCGATCTCTTTTGCCGAACCACTAAGTGACGGGGACGTAAACACACCAGCATCGGTTGTCAAGCAATGCTAGGAGGACAAACACACACACATACACACATATATATATACATATATACGACAGGCTTCTTTCAGTTTCCGTTTACCAAATCCACTCACAAGGCTTTAGTCGGCCCGGGGCTATAGCAGAAGACACTTGCCCAAGATGCCACACAGTGGGACTGAACCCGGAACCATGTGGTTGGTAAACAAGCTACATACCACACAGCCACTCCTGCGCCTATGTATATGTTTATACATATGTATATGTTTATACATACATATTCATACACATACCCACCTACATACATATATTTTTATATACATACATATGCACTCACACTCGCACACACACACAAACGCATGCATGTGTGGCCCATATACATGCACGTATGCAAACACCCGCACATACCCCTGCTCCACCCTCCTCACACACACACTCACATATGTATATATATATATATATCTATACACACCTACACGCACACATATATTTGCACACATACACATTCCTGCATCTCGTTAGTCTTTCAAACTGTAACTAATTGTTGGCATATATCAATATATTATCATTATTATTATCATTATTATTATTATTATTATTATTATTATTAGTAGTAGTAGTAGTAGTAGTAGTAGTAGTAGTAGTAGTAGTGTTGTTGTTGTTGTTAATATACAGCTGCATTGTAAGATTACATATCTGAACTTATATGAACACATTAATATCTGTACACAAGTGTAAAGATATAGAAAGGCATATTTTTGCCTCTCTAAATAGTTCATCTGTTACAATGGTTTAGAGCAGTGCTTTTCAAACTTTTTGCTGGAGCAGAACCCCAAGGAAACATTCCACTGGCTCAAGGAACCCCTGTGCAATAATTTAATAGTCTTATGCACACATATCTGCACAGGAGAATTAAAAATTACTGCCGATTTTAGCAGTTTTGTAACTTCTTGCGGAACGCCTGGACTATACTGGCGGAACCCTAAGGTTCTGCGGAACCCTGGTTGAAAACCACTGGTTTAGAGGCTATGCTCTAGTACTTTTTAGTTCGCATACTTTAATGACTCATGGT
Organism: Octopus sinensis; assembly: GCF_006345805.1. Classification (NCBI taxonomy): domain Eukaryota; kingdom Metazoa; phylum Mollusca; class Cephalopoda; order Octopoda; family Octopodidae; genus Octopus; species Octopus sinensis. Next base: position 52,339,889 of record NC_043008.1, read on the forward strand.
TGCATTCCAAAGGTATCATTTCAAAGGTAACATATATAAATATAACTGAATCTGACCATACTTAACACAATAAAGCAAATTTTTGTCTATTTTGTTAATCAGTCTATTAAGCTGTATGCTAGTTACTTACTGTTGATGTGGAGGCGCAATGGCCCAGTGGTTAGGGCAGCGGACTCGCGGTCATAGGATCGCGGTTTCGATTCCCAGACCGGGCGTTGTGAGTGTTTATTGAGCGAAAACACCTAAAGCTACACGAGGTTCCGGCAGGGGGTGGTGGTCCCTGCTGTACTCTTTCACCACATCTTTCTCTCACTCTTACTTCCTGTTTCTGTTGTACCTGTATTTCAAAGGGCTGGCTTTGTCACTCTCTGTGTCACGCTGAATATCCCCGAGAACTACGTTAAGGGTACACGTGTCTGTGGAGTGCTCAGCCACTTACACGTTAATTTCATGAGCAGGCTGTTCCGTTGATCGGATCAACCGGAACCCTCGTCGTCGTAACCGACAGAGTGCTTACATCCACTTACTGTGGCATTCTGTAAGTGTCCTATGCAAACGTACCTAAATATATATAACATTCTTATCTTGTCCTTCTTTAGTATAGGCTCCATAGTTGCAGTTCATCAGGTTCTCAATTAAGGCGAGGGGAGCGTTAATCTGAGTTGTCAGGGTTATGGTTTGTATTGGTTAGATGTATTAGCATTGTACTGCATGAACAGGTGTTTGGCTGTATGCATACATCTGGGCAGTCGCTCAGCAATCTATTAATATCTCACTCTTTTGTCAACAATATTGACAGTAATTCCTCAGAACATAGCCAGCATTTCTGGGATAGTGTGTTGTAGGGATTCACATATATAACTATTAACCAGGTCAGATTATATTTTACCTTCTCTTCCTTGAGTCACCAGATGGAATTGGCCAATGATGTTGATAGCAGTTTAAGAATTTTTTTGAAAATATCAGCCAATATATATGCAGGGACCTCCTCTAGTATTTATGGTGCACTTGTATATGCCATTTTGGGTCTTGCATTGGTTACCCAGAGGACATTTTGAACTGTCCCTGCATGAGCATAGGATGCCATAGTATGTCATGAGCATAGAATGTCAGTTTTTGTTTGAGTGTGCACAGCTGATATCTGTCCAGTTGGTTCTATTTATATTTGGGCTTGTGGCTACCCTATTATTATTTTTATTATTTCTGGGTGTGTTTGTGTTGTTGTTTGAGTTATTGAGGCTACTATGTGTTGGTTGATTAGTAATGTTGTTGCAGTTGTTTTTTCTCTATTGGTTAGTGTTATTGCTTGAGTCATTGTTACTGTGATGCATTATGCAGTTGGAATTTGCACTGTCTCTAAGGTTGTTATGTGTGTCTCCATCAAATTTTGAGGGCCTATTTTCGATGCTGCCTGCGCACTGCCTTAGTTTGCGGTTGTTAATTTTATGAATGTGGTGTTCCATATTCAATGAGTTAGCATACGAGTTTTACAGTGTGCCGTCACAACATAAAACTGTTGTATGCTAACTCATGTACCTATACACACACACACACACATACACACACTCCCACACACATATTCAGATTATTTAATGTAAACATTGTTAATATATATTTAACGTACGCGAATCGTTTAAATGCTGGTAACTGCAGTTTTTCATCCGGAAAGATCCCTTTTAAGACATATAGTGTTAAATATGAAGTTGAGAGGTATGGGAGGTAAAACTGCACCTGTTTAACATCAAAATATTATTTATTTATTGAATTATGTAATGAATTTCATGTACTAAATTCACATTATTATAATCAATTGGAAATAATTCATTTTTTTATATTTCATAATTTATATTTATAATTCTACTTTTGGCATAAAAAATCCTCATGTTCAATTTGTTTTTTTTCCTCCCATAGGGCTAATTTTCAAAAATTTCATCGCTTCATTCATTTTGTTACTCACTTTATTTTATCTTGCTCATATTATGTCCAAATCCTTGTTTTTCATGCCATATGTTTAAATAGTGGCTTTCACTCTGTTTGGATATTTTACATGGCCTTTATCTATTCATGGTGTGCCTACTCAACCACCTCACCTCCACCACCTGTACAGGTGGTATTTCTCCTCAAGCCCCTAATAGAAGTATTTTTCCTCAAACCTTATTAGTAGAAGTCTTTCTCCTAGAACCTCTATCTGAAACCTATATGGCATGCTCTCCCCCTCACTTCCATCCCTATCTAGTGGTTATCTCCTAGTAAACATGGTGAATCTGAAGTGAATAAAATGACAGTGAAGAAAATGCTGGTTGAAACCTATTTGTACTTATATGATACATCTGTCAAACATGCATGCAAGCTTTATTTTCAGATGCAAAATGCTGTTCCCCATCCCTATGTCTCCCTAGCCTACACCTTCCATACCCTTAGAATGGGCAAATTCAATATGGGCATACTGAAAGGTAGGTCTAGTGAGATTGTTGACATGCTTGGACAGAGGTGTGTAGATGTGTGTTGCATCCAAGAAAGGTGGAGTGGAGGTTCTGCTAGGTTCCTCACAGGCAAAGAGCATCAGTATAAAATCTAGGTTCAAAACATTGTGAATGGATTTGGTAGAGAGAAACTGAAAGAAGCCTATCATATACACATCATCCTTATCATCATCATCATTGTTTAACGTCTGTTTTCCATGCTAGCATGGGTTGGACGATTTGACTGAGGACTGGCAGAGTTTCTACAGCTGGATGCCCTTCCTAATGCCAACCACTCTGAGGGTGTAGTGGGTGCTTTTATGTGCCACTGGCACAAGGGCCAGTCAGGCGGTACTGGCAATGGCCACGCTCAAATGGTGTTTTTACGTGTCACCTGCACAGGAGCCAGTCCAGTGGCACTGGCAACAACCTCGCTCAAATGTTTTTTCATGTGCCACCGGCACAAGTGCCAGTAAGGCAATGCTGGTAACGATCAAGCTCAAATGGTGCTTTTTACATGCCACCAGCATGGAAGCCAGTTAGCTGCTCTGGCAACGATCATGCTTGGATGGTGCACGGGTGCCAGTCATCAAATTTGATTGCAATTTCACTTGCCTCAACAGGTCTTCGCAAGCAGAGTTTAGTGTCCAATGAAAGAAGGGTACGCATAAGTGGGCTGGTTACACCCCTGGCATAGGCCATGAGGTTATGTTCTCACTTGGCTTGCCGGGTCTTCTCAAGCACAGCATATTTCTAAAAGTTTTGGTCACTAGTCATTGCCTCGGTGAGGCCTAATGTTTGAAGGTCGTGTTTCACCACTTCATCCCAGGTCTTCCTGGGTCTACCTCTTCCACAGGTTCCCTCAAAACATTTATGTATATATCTGTGTGTGAGTTCGTGCTTGAGTTTGTCCACCACCAATCTGTGTTGGCTTGTTTACATCCCTATAACAATGAACACCAGACTTTAAAAAATATAATAAATACTGGGCTCAATTCGTTTGACTAAACCCCTAAAGGCAGTGTCCCTGCATGATCACAGTTCAGTGACTGTAAAAGGTATGGGAGGTAAAAACTTCAAAGTCCACTTGCCTTTCTTGTATTGGTTGTACAGTTTGACAGAAGCAAGTAGGCAGGAGCCATACCAGGCCACATTGTTTTGGCATGGTTTCTACTGCTGGATGCCCTTCTAATACCAGAGTGTACTAGGTGATTTTCACGTGACGCCAGCATCAACAGGGTCACCAAGTACCTTGCAAAGCGAAAACTCCTCAGCTGGAGAGTAGCATTAAGGGAAGCAGATGGCTTTGTACCAATTAATGAGAGATTAAAGGTGTAAAAGACAGGGACAGCTGCTTTGCTGTAGAGTAGATACATCCATACTTCAGTTGGAAAAGAAAGGAGAGTGAGTTAGAGAGTAATTTAAAGAGACTGTGTGAGTCAGAAGGTAAAGTTAGAAGGTAAAATAAAGAGAGCAGCAGTGAGAGAGCTGGAAATGTGTCAACACATGTTATTGTGGGACATTTGGGGCAGGACAGAGGTGACTGTGACAATGAGTAAAATTGCGATAAGCTTCATATTTCTGTTAGGACACTGAATAAGTGACACATGCATTACATAAGAGTGAAATGGTGTGTATGCATTACTGAAAGGAACATAAGGAAATAGTGAAATGTCATCGATGTTGTTTTCCTGTTATTTTTACATACACACAAACACACAGATATACACAAACACATATATGCATGCACACATACACATGCATACACAAGTACTTTGGTAATGTCCTGTTTGTTATTTATTAAGAAAACATACACAAATATACACACAGATATACACACAGATATACACACAGATATGCTCACAAGCAGACACACACATATAGCCACAAACACCCATACAAACGCAAGAAGGAAATAAAATGAGAGTAGAGATTAGTAATAAAGGAGTTTTACCTGGCAACGAATGCGATGCTGATGATGATCAAGAAGAACACGATGACAGCAAGGAGGACAATAACTGAAGAAGAAAACAACAAAATAGTCAATCAAACAATATCTTATGTATACATAAGTGGCTTCTAATAAATTTAATGTAGCAATAAAAAACGTATTTAACATCATTCAAAATTACAAAAGTAATTGAAAGAAGGTTCATTAGCTGTAGTGATAACTGCTGTCAAAATCAAGTGAGATAATTCCAAGAGGAAAATAATAAAAAATTGAATTGAGACATGCTGTAGAAGTGTGTCTGGTCATTGGTAAGGATGGGAGGTAACTCTAGATACATTTTAGTCTTATTAAACCTCTTCGTAAAATATACTGGTATTCATTCTTATCAAACCTCACACTCTCCCTACTGCATAATTCTAATTGTTTAAATGTTGAAGTTGTCACTCCTGTTTTTAACAAGGATTATCATTAATACTAATGATTTTTCTTTTCATCATGAGTGTAATTTTAACTCTTAACTTCTTGTACTATGACCCACTACCATAAGGAAATGTACAAACCTTGTTTACATTCCTTTGGAGGGCAGTAGTGAACTGTCTAATGTAAACCCTTATCCTTTCTTCTATCATTCAGGTTTGTTTTGTCACAGAATAATTATAAGACTAGGCTTTTGACTTGGAAAATTTTCCATATGATTTTAAGAGTTAATTAATCAAATATTGGGGATGGGGAAGTTAATGTATTAAATTTGTAAACTTCACTTAACTCCCTGTCTTTCATTCAGACATTGTAGCTGTAGTTTTCAAACAGCCAAATACCAGCTTAATAATGACAAATATACCAAAAATAGATGAACTCATTCAAACATTCTTGGTAGGGAAGACCGGATCTAGTTGTTACATCTTTTCATTTTTTTGCTATGGCAACCACATAAATGAACACAGCTGAAGCTTCTTTTCAGATTTAATTAGTAAAACATCTTTATTAATTGTTATCACCAGCCAAAAACAGAAATTGCATAACATTAATTAGACAGGTTCTAATTAATGAGGTGGTGTCAGCTGTAACAATTTCCCCGAGTGCAGGGTATGTTGTGAGACTTACTCGGGTGCTTTGTTACAACTGTTGATAACTCGGAATTATGTTAACAAACAAGTTTAAAATGAATACGTCTCCTTCTTGCAGCTAGGAAGTATTATTTTAATTTATTAAGTGTGCTTTGAACCACCTCATATCCTAATGTGATACTGAGAGTCCTCATCATCCAGTTTCCCCATTGTTACATGTGCCATCTAGTTGGAATCATCTTCCATTAACTTCCCACCACACAGATCACACAGAAAGTCCTGTCGTCTATCGGTACTGTCAGTGTGTACCCAGTCTTTTACAGATCATGCACTGCACTCATTATTCACTTGGAAGGGAGTTGGAATACCAATCTGAGCAGACAAGGCATTTCCAATCGGCGACTTGCTTGCTGTGAGGCTGCTTCCTTTTTGCCTTTGCCCATTTCAGTTGACTTTCCTTTCCCCTTTGTTGCCTTTTCTGTACTAGTTGCTTTCTTAGGTTTGGATTTCTGTTCATTTATTTCATCCCCTATGCGCTTTTTTACGCCAACATCCCATAATGAATTTTTTTCGACCACAACTTTTCTGGCAGCACTTTCCATGACATCAGGAGGGGTATCCACACCTTGTAGTCTTCCTTTTGTAATTTCTAAGCATGGTGTGTTAAACTGAAATAGAAGGGGTAAGTTGTTACATGCCTGGGGTAAGTTGATACACTGTAACAATTAGCCCCGACCATGGATTTCTGGGGATTACCACATACACAGCACTAGCAATGCATGGCATCCAGGACACACCTTCATGTATCGAAAGCAACTTCCAACACTTTCTAATGAGCCACAAACTACTTCAGTAATACCACTTGTGCTTTAGGAAATAACTTTGTGGCAAAATTTCACCTTTGGAGTAAAAAATCGTTTTTTGAGCCATACCTTTCCTGGTGACATCCCACCAGTGCAATACACATGTGCAGTCATCATGCTATGGAGTTGGCCTTCATGAGGTAGAGACCCAAGTGCCACCTATTTCTCACAGCTGGAAATAATGGGCTTGTAACAACTTACCCATGTAACAACTACTAGATCCGGTCTCCTCTACAGTCATTAAATTGCCAATCAAATTTAGAGCTGAGTTTTGAGAAAAGATCCACTCACAATTATAAAATCGTGTTTGAGGAGAATTAACTGGCATCCATAACTAACAAACCATGACAGAACATGACCCCTATTTTCAATACATGACATTAAGTGGGTATCATTTAAGTGACACTCAGATAATAAATACAGAATTTCTAACTTCTAAATTCACTCAGAGGCACTTGATCTTCAGCCCCAGGATAGTGATGACAACATTTGTCCAAGGTAACATGTAGAGGGACTGAACTTGAAAACATGCAGTTGCAGAATGAAAAGATTTATAAAGAAAGTATGTTTGATGATATATGAAGAAATATATAATTAACAATTTTCCTGAGAAGACATGATTTGAATGACTATATTTTCTCTCCTTTCTTGATAATGAACGTTTACCTAGCTTGCTAGCTGTTTGTGATGGCAATCATCTGTTAATTACTGTTTTAGTATATAGATGCTGGCACAAAATTTGTCTAATCATCTGCAGGAAGCTCGATGTTTGTTACTGATACTTCTGTGACATTTAACACTATACGTCTACATGTGATCCTTTCTCAAGAAAAATGCCACAGCATTGTGACTTAGTTTTATATAGAAACATGTATGTGTGTGTGTGAGTATGTATATGTATATATATCTATGTCTGTATATATCTATATATCTATATCTATATCTATATATATATATATATATATATATATATATTTATATATATAAAGTTAATCCAAACAAGAAAGCACAAAAAAACACAACGCGAGGATGTGGGACAAATATAGTATTATTGGACGCTCAGGAAAGAAGGTAAAAAGGAGGGTTTAACGTTTCGAGCGGAGCTCTTCATCGGAAACATAGGAGAAGGAAAGATCCAGAGAAGGGAAGACAGAGGAAAAAAAATTCGCCAACGGTACACACGAGGTCACATATATATACACATACACACACACACACACACACACACACACCACACACACACACACACATATTCTTTTATACTCAAGGCACAAGGCCCGAAATTTTGCAGGGAGGGGGACGGTTGATTAGTATGCAACTGGTACTTATTTTATCGACTCCAAAAGGATGAGAGGCAAAGTCAACCTCAGTGGAATTTGAACTCAGAACATAAAAACAAATGAAATAATGGTAAGCATTTTGGGGTGGTAATTTTTTTTTTTTTGCCACCAAATTCAGCATATATCTGTGTATATGAATGTATGTCAGAAACACCAGCTGGATATACACATGCATGCAAACAGAATAATTACCTATTGTCATGTTGCGGCTCATATGAGATGGTTTCTCTTCTTTCCCTAAAAAGTAAAGAGTAAATTTTAGTTGAAAATTCACAAAAGTATTTTTGGAACACACAAACATTATCAGTGATCTGAGAAGTCCAATCCTGTTTCATATGAGGAGCCATTCAGATTGGAAGAAACTCTTGGACATAAGAAGTAGCTGATGACAATTTCAAGGATCTCATCATTTTGATGTCCATTTTTCAATACTCGCATGAGGCAAACAGAATATGTTGAGGCAGATTTTCTATGACTGGATCCCTCCCTGTCAATATATATATATATAATATATATATATATATATATATATATATATACTCGAAATAAGCAACAAGAATGACTGCGGTAATTTGGTACGATCGTTTCGTACTACATCATTTTATTAAATGTTGTGTCACAACAGTTTTAAAATGTAGTATGAAACGATCGTACCAAATTACTTGTTGCTTATTTTGATTATAATCACCCCACGGATTTTTATGGATAACACCATACAGAATTCTTGTGCATCTAAATTAAGTACCATATTCATTTGAATCTAAATTTTTGCTGAACTTATATATATATATATATATATATATACATATATATATATGTATGTATTGTCCAACACATGCAAGCATTGAATGACGTTATGTATGTGTGTGTGTGTGTGTGTGTGTGTGTGTGTGTGTGTGTGTGTGTGTGTGTGTGTGTGTGTGTGTGTGTGTGTGTGTGTGTGAGTGTGTGTGTGTATGCATATAGTCAATGACTGTTGAAAAGGTTGCAAGCTGCAATGAAAATTTTAGTATAAGTAAATAAATAAATGAGTGTTAAATTAATAAGGCACTAAAAGGGAATGATTCTCCCAAGACACAATAAATTATGTTTCAACACACGAAATCACATAAAAAAATCTTGCAAACCAAATACAAAAACGAAATATATATATATAGGTGAGAGAGTTGGTATGTGAAAGCACGTGGTTGGATGTATAAAAGACAAAAAAAAGTGAAAAAACTACAGAAGGCTTGTATTTTATGGTTAAAGAATATATTTAAATCGTTATGTTAGACAAATGTTAAAATTTTATAAAATTTTATAACATTTGTCTAACATAACGATTTAAATATATTCTTTAACCATAAAATACAAGCCTTCTGTAGTTTTTTTCACTCTTTTATGCATAGCATATATCCAAAGGTCTCGGTCACTTGTCATTGCCTCTGTGAGGCCCAGCATTCAAATATCATATTTCACTACCTCATCCCATGTCTTCCTGGATCTACCTCTACTGCAGGTTCCCTTCAATGTTAGGGTGTGACACTTCTTCACACAGCTGTCCTCATTCACATGCAACACATGTCCATACAGTCACCTCTGTTGTACACCATGACTGATGCTTTTTATGTCCAACTCTTCTCTCAGGGAGCTAACACTCTGTCATGTATGTGCACTGGCATTACATATCCAGTGGAAGATACAAGCTTTATTTCTTTAAGCCTATGCATGTTCTCAGCAGTCACAGCCCATCTTTCACTGCCATGTAGCATGGCTGTTAGCACACAGGCATCATACAGTGTATCTTTCCCCCTGAGCAAGAAGCCCTTTGTTACTAGCAAGGGAATATCTCTCTGAACTTATTCTAGCAGCTATGCTCTCAGAGCATCCACCCTGATTTGGTCACCTAGGTAATGGAAGCTATCTATTACTTCTAGATTTTCCCCCTTGCATGTGATGGAATCTGTTTTCTGTACATCTTCAGTGCTTATTGCACCTGTGCATCTGCCACGCACAAAAACTATCTTTCCTGTTAATCTTCCTTTGATATTGTTGCACCTCTTATGAGTCCATAGCTTACACCAGGTGCATTTTATGGATTTTCTACCTACGCCTTTTCTACAGATCAAGATGGCCATCTGCCTGAAGGGATTTGTGATTTGTCTACATTCAAATGAGTACCAGCTGAGCATTGGTGTGGCTTTCTCTCCCTCAAAGTATCACATCCTGGATGTATTAAAAGGCCAAAGACTGGGAGAGTCAAGAAGATGACTATGTTTGCTCATGACTACATAAGCTTGTAAAATGATCAATTAAAGAAAACATAGTACATGTTACCAAGCCATACTTGTACATGGGTAATGGCTCTTCAATTCCTTACCCTCTTTCATCAGACTAAATAGATATTGAAATGAAATGACAAGAACAAATATTCAGTTATGTTTTAAAGAAATACAGAACACCAAGAGATCAATGAATGGTATAAAGAACTTTCAGTTGTTTTAAGGAATTTTCCCTTGTTTTTCTCTAGAGCAGTGGTTTTGAAATTGACAAAGATCAGCTCTGCCTAAATATTCATAAAACATTTTGCCCCACCAAGAATATAAAACTAAGTTTCAATGCTTCTTTCTTTTGTGGCACAATTTTTGTATTTGCATCAGTCATTAGACTGAAACCATACTGGAGCACTACTTGAAGAGTTTAATTGAACAATACAACCCTAGCACTGTCTTTTTTAAAGTCTGGTATTAGTTTTTTAGCCTATCTTACTGAACTGTTAAGTTACATTGATGTAAACAATTCAACACAGGTTGTAACAAGGTTGTGAACAAACCAACGCTGGCTTGAAGAATCTTTCCTATGACACTCTAATTGAATATCTTTAGTACCAGGGCCATGACCTCTCAATGCAAAAAAGTAAAGGCCTGACCTGGAGAGAGTCCCTGATCTCTGATCTACACACCCTGTCAAGTTTCTCCAGAGATCCTTTGGAGGAACTTCATTTTGGCCACTTGTATTTGCAGTCATACTCTTTTGGTCATTACCTAACATTCATGACCATAGACGAGAAGAGGCATGAAAACCAAATTGGAGATAGCGAGTTTGGCTGTTTTACCAATTTCTCCATTTGATTTAATTAAACATGATAGTTTGTTCTAGAACTCTTCCTTTCCAATAATGACATCTCTCCACTTCTTGCTACTATGACTTTTAAATACTCTATCACCTCAAACCATAATGTTTATCTTTCCACATTGTTCTACACTGAAAAGTCCAGATGATTTTATTCTTGATTCCTGGACATTAACAAAATCACTTCCTGATTGGATTTCCTCTGGAAAATACTCCTCAGTTGACTGTTCACTACATTATCCACCCAACCAGTTTATGTTTGTGAATGTGTGATGAAAGTATGGGCATATGTATGAGTCTGTGTGTGTCTCTGAATGGGTGTGTATGAGTGTGTCTGTGTATGATATTGGTGTCTGACATTAAAAAAAAAACAACATTTAATAAAGACAATTTCAGATACACCATATACCTTTTGTTATTCGGATAAATTCAATCACCGAGTCATCCTGAAGTTTGCTTCCTCCATTTGTTCTGAACTTAATCTCTGTGAAATTGTTGATCAAACTTATCTGAAATGATAGATTTGAAATATCATTAATATAACTCACCTGATTGAACACTGATTATGATTTGCTTCAGTTTCTTGTCAAGGTGTTGATGTTGTTTGTCCTTGCATCTCTCTATTTGTGTCAACGTTTCATGGGGGAGACACTTTAAATACTTTCCATCCCACCTCCCTCCGAGTCAACCACCCAATCAGTTGAGCAACCAATAATATTTATGTCACCAAAGTTTGATAAATAGATTATACTGCTTGACTTTTCTCCTAACCAGACATATCCATCAATGGGTTATTAGAATTTTTGATTTTAATTAAAAGAGTGGATATGGATTTAGTTCTGAGGATCATTAGAACAGTCAACAATTTACACTACTCCCACTGCTTTCAGCCATAAGATGTACCATTTGGGGTACCTATATGCAGTGAAGCAGAAAAGACCAGTAAGAATTAAACAATATTGGAGATGAATTTTCAGTTGTTCAGGTGGTAGGGTGGCACTTTGTGAGAGAGGGGGTTTAGCTGATCACATTGACACAAGCGTCGCTGCCGCTGCCAATATCGTCGTCATCAACATCATCATCACCACCACCACCACCACCACTAATGCTGCCACTACTACAACTATCACCACTCCTTCCACCACCTCCAGCAGCAACAACAGTATCACCCCACCACTGCTTTCATCACCACTTCCATCACTATCATATTTAGCATTCGTTTTCCAAGCTGGCATAGGTCAAATGGTTTGAGAGGATCTAACAAATTGGAAGGCTTCATCATGCACTAGTGCCTACTTTGGCATGGTTTCTATGGTTTGGATGCCCTTCCTAATGCCAACTATATTACAGAATGGATTGAGTGCTTATGCCATGGCACCAATCCTGATGATGATTACCTTGTATCTTGCAAAGTTAAGGCCTTAAACTGGCTCCGATAACAGAGGGAAACAGAAAAGACAATGGGAGATGATTCTAGGCAGAGGAATCATCATCATCATCATTTAACGTCCATTTTCAATGCTAGCATGGATTGGACGGTTCGACCGGGGTCTGGGAAGCCAGGAGGCTGCACCAGGCACCAGTCTGATCTGGCAGTGTTTCTACAGCTGGATGCCCTTCCTAACGCCAACCACTCCGTGAGTGTAGTGGGTGCTTTTTATGTGCCAGCAGCACAGGTGCCAGGGGAGGCTGACAATAGCCACGATCAGTTGGTGCTTTTTACGTGCCACTGGCACGGAAGCCAGTCAATGAGGCGCTGGCATCAGCCACGTTCGGATGGTGCTTTTTACGTGCCACTGGCACGGAAGCCATTCAATGCGGCGCTGGCATCAGCCACGTTCGGATGGTGCTTTTTACGTGCCACCGGCACAGGTACCACAACTACAATTTCCATTTGAATGTGGATGATAAATAGGAGGGGAGGATGGGGGCAGGAATAAGGCAGTGAACAGGGTTGAAGGAAAGGGTCAGTGATAAGGTTGAGAAAAAAGGAGAGTCAGAATTGAAAGGGGATAGGGTGGGTTGTGTGTGTGTAGTGAGGGACAGGTCTAGGGCTGTCCATCATTATTCTTTATTTTTTTATTCTTTTACTCGTTTCAGTCATTTGACTGTGGCCATGCTGGAGTAATTCCTTGAAGGATTTTAGTCAAACAAATTGAACTCAGGACATTTTTTAAGCCTAGTACTTATTTTATTTGTTTCTTTTGCTGAACTGCTTAGTTACAGGGATGTAAACACCCCAACTACAGGTTGTCAAGAGGTGATGGGGCAACAAACACAGACACAAAGGCATACACACACGCATACACACACGCACACATGCACACATGCACACATACACACACATATATACATATAAAATCCAGTTTCTGTTTATCATATCCACTCACACGACTTTGGTCAGCCAAGGGCTGGAGTAGAAGACACTAGCCCAAGGTGCCACACAGTGGGACTGAACCCAGAACCATGTGGTTGGGAAGCAAGCTTCATACAACACAGCCATACCTGTGCCTATTATAAGAATATTTTAGAAAAGAACTAGAAAGGAAGTTAGTTTGACTAAGAATCTGGATCCAGCCATTTTGAAGTATCAAATTTACTCCCTTAAAACATGCAGTCTGCCTCCTAATCATCTTTAGATATTTTAAAATAGATTAAGAAAATATATTTACTTCATTGATTTTCAGAGATTTATAAAAGAAACTGAGTTTTAGACTTGTGATTTCATCAACTTCGTATGTCTTCAGACTAAAATGCTTAATATAATTGAGTCCATATTCACTAAAATGATTCCATGTTAAGTTTCTGGAGACAGATGATAAGTTGCCTTGAAATATTTCTATGACAAATTTTTGCTTATGTTTTTCAGAGGAAATAACTTTCAACAGCCAATTTTTGCCTGAAATATAAATTTAAAAAATATGTTATTCAGTGTGTGTGTGTTTCTTTTTGTGTGTGTATGTGTGCATGTGTGTATACGTACATACATAAATGCATATATACATATATCCACAACACATATATACATATATCCATAACACCCTGTAGGTATTCTCCAACAACCCTACTTATCTCCATTTTAAATTTTAATCTTTAACTAACTCCCCCATCTTACTTTAAGGAACACAATAATTTAATAATACATATATGAGCATACAAGCGGATACGTGTGGGTGTATATGTAAATGTGTGTATAGTCATCTTATGTATGTATGTATTTGTATGTTGGTACATGTAAATATATGTGTGTGTGAAGAAGAAGAAGAAGAAGAAGAAGAAGAAGAAGAAGAAGAAGAAGAAAAGAAGAAGAAGAAGAAAAGAAGAAGAAGAAGAAAAGAAGAAGAAGAAGAAGAAGAAGAAGAAGAAAGTAAATGAAATCAAGATATTCTTGACAGGCTTAAATCTTATCTCTGTTCTTACTATTAATCTTATTTTTTATTTATATATTTATCTATATATATACACACACACATTCAAAATCATCATTTACTGTCTGTTGTCCATGCTGGCATGGGTTGGACAATTTGACTTTCATGCTTATTCGTTCATTCCACTCTTCGTTCTTTCTTTCCCTCTCTCTCACATTTCTTTACCTTGTCTTCTTACTCACTTTCCCTCCACTTTTCACTTCACTATGTCCCTGTCATTTTTCCTTGCCCCTCCTTAATTCTTCTGTCCATCTGCTTCTACAACTCTCTCTCTCTCTTCTCTTTTCCCTCCTTAATACTTTTGTTCCTCTGCTTCTATTTTTCTCTCTCTTCTCTTCCCATGTGACCGATAGGCCAGACTTCTCACTCTTTTGGGGTCTGACCACCATCTGTGCAACATCGATATTCTTCCCTGTGTTTGTGAAATTTTTGTATCTCTGCCATAAGGCTTCATTTCCACACACCCCAGCTTAATTCAATTCATCCCCAGTCGAAAGACATCTCTTGTTATGTTCTGTTATTATTATTTTTATTGTATTTATATTTGTGTAACATTGTCTGTTTTTCCATCCTTGTTTTTGTATACATTTGATGCTTTCTTCCAAGGAATCTAATGCTCTTAGCTTAGTTTTTTTCCTTAGGGAGGGCCAGATTGGAGCAATCTCAAGATTAATCAGCCAAAGTTGCGAGGATGATCTGGTTCTTGACTGAGGATAGAAAGCTTCGAATGACCCGTCCTTGTATTTTGTATCATCTATCTGGATGTTTTGTTGTCCCTTTTTGTATCACCTAGTTGTCCGGATGTTTTGCGTTCTTGTCCCATTTTGTATTTCATATATATATATATATATATATATATATATAAATGGAGTTAAACGCAGGTGTTATTCAAATTCTTTTACTTCCAACACATGTTTTGAAGATATCACTGGTATTATTCCAAAGGAATAAAATGGTGTAAAACAGTGTAATCTTCTCTTCAGGGAAATGAAGAAATGAAACTTGTCAATAAGACATTTTAACAGAAAATGATGGATATGTATAGTGATTAACTGAACACTATTAAGTTTGTTTCAAAAAAACGTTAGAGCATATAACATCAAAGGTAGCCTATAGAAGTGTGCCTACATATATATTTGTATCATCATCATCATTATTATTATCAATGTTTAATGTACATTTTCCAGCTGGCATGTGTTGGATGATTTGATAGGAGCTGGTCAGTCAGAGAGCTGTCCAAATTCTCAGTTTTGGCATGGTCTCTAAGGCTGGATACCCTTCCTAACACCAACCACTTTACAGAAAGCACTGGGTACTCAGTGAGGCCCTGTGTCTGAAGATCCTTTCTCACTCCTTCATCCCATGTCTTTCACAGGTACCCTCCACAATTAGAGCTTGGCACTTCTCTATGCAGCTGTCCACATCCATATGCATCACCATACCATCACAGTCTTCTCTCTTGCACATATTTCAAACTTCTTATACCCAGTTTTCCTCTTAAATCCTTTACACCCTGTTGTATGTGCACACTGACATTATCCATCCAACAGTGTATGCTGGCTTCATAGCTTTCAAGCCTTCATAAATCCTTTACCTGCACATTTTCCACACACAAAGTCTATTTTCTCTGTTAACCTTCTTGTAACACCTCTTACATGTCCAAAGCTTGCACTGGGTATACCTTATAGAGTTTTTACCAATGTCCTTCTTACATATTGAGCAGGGCCATCTACCTGAAGGGACTTGTGATTTGTCTGTTTTCCAATTTCCTAAGACTTTGGCTCTTGCTTCCACGACTGAAACTTTCACACTAGTTCTGTTAGTGATTCAGCAAGAAGAACAAGGAGCATGAGGAGCTCCTAAGGATAACTTGTCTTAAATTCTGGTTATGGCCTGGAGGACTATGATAAACAAGAGGGTGCTGAGAATCGATCACTGATGATCTCCTACCTGTACACCAAATTCCTTGCTATGCTCACTGAGGACTTTCACATCACTGACAGCATTCCTTGTGACATCTTGTAAAGTTCTCAACAATCACTCATTTATCTCTACCTTCCACAGTGCCCACCAGATCAGGAGCAAATTGGGGAGTGGGCCAAATTCTGTATCATCTGTCAACAATCCAAAATCCATCAGCACACCAAAGCACAATTCTTAGCAGCTATAAACCCCTACAGGTTCATTTCAGCCATGTCAACATTGACCACATAGGCTCCCTACCACCTTCACAAGGTTGCTCGTATTCACTAACCTTGGTGGACCACTTCACTCAGTGGCTTGACATAATAACTCTCTGTGGCATGGAAACGAAAGAAATCAGCCAAGCCTTCATCACAAACTGGATCACCCTTTTCAGTGTCCCAGACAGCATCTCATCCAATTGTGGACCCATTCACCTCAAACCTGTGGATTGACATGTGTGGGCTTTTTGGTATCACAATGAAACGTACAACAGCCTACCACCTCCATGCCAACAGCTTAGTGGAGAAATTTCACTGCCACTTGAAGGAATCCCTCACAACCAGACTTAACAGGCCCAACTAGTTTGATTAACATCCATGGGAAATGTTGGGAATCCACATTGCCCCAAAGGAAAACCTCAACGCTTCTTTCTCAGAAATAGAGTAAGGTGCCCCACTTACTGTACTGGGAGAGTTCTTTTGACACAAAGTCAGACCCAGATATCGAAAGATATCTCGTGCAACTGAGAGACAATGTGAGTCAGTTACACCCTATTCCCATGTCAACACATGATACCTAGGTCATCCATATCAAATGATCTCCACAAGGCAAAGTTTGTGATTGTTTGTTGTGACACACAATAAAAATCCCTTCAGTTACCCTATGGTGGCCTATATGAAGTGTTACATCCGGGAGACAAATCATTTCAACTCCTGATTGGCAGATGACAAGACACTGTTTCCATTAATAGATTGACAGCCCCAAACAAGTAGTTCAACCACCAAATAAAGGCTTTCCTAAGCAAGTCACTCAAGCCCCTGACAATGAACTGTCACCAAAAGAGCCAATAGCCATATGCACTGACAGGATGGTTAAAATACCTTCCTGGTTCCGATGACAGTCAACAGTTCTGAGGGGAAGCTATATATAGGGCACTGCCCATGGACTGATAACAGATGAACTGTAAACAGGAACTTCACTGCAGCCTAGCTACTAGGCTAGTTCACAAAGAAAGGACTTCCTGTGAGGCAGTAAAGGAGTCTGGGGATTTGGGTGACCGATTGTACTCACCCTCACAATGCTTAACTGATTGAAGCAAAGTAAACAACACACCAACATACTCTTGGTCCTGATTATTTTTAATGTATTGCTTAACAAAGCTATGTGTGTTTGATTTAGTTGTTCAATGAAAACTTACGTTTCAGCACTTTGCAGGAATACTGAAGATGTGATTTTGTCCTGTTTATGTTAAAACAACCATATTCTTCACCAGTAAGTATTCTTGTCATGGCAATCTGAAAAATTTTAAAAGAAAATTTTAAGCAGATTAGTTTTATTATATATTTAAATTAACATAGCTGCACTCAATGAAAATTGTTTTGTAGGATCGTCATTGAAGAAAGGAAAGGTGGATATGCCTTTTTCTGGTTTGGAATAAATGAGAATGAGCTATGCCACTCTGGTGTTGGTCTCTCTATCAAGGTAGGAATAATTTGATCCTTTCCCTCTCTATCCAAAGGTATTTCTGATCACATCACGACACTAACATTACAAATTGATTGCAACACTTTTGTCAGTTGCTATGCTCCAATCACGGCCATCTCTAAACAGATAAATCATGACTTTTACAACCAACTTCATAATGTCATCTCCAGTTGTTAACATAGGGATAAACTTATTTTTATGCTGACTGTAGTGCTCACGCTGGTACTGATTATCAGACATGTACTTGGTTGTCATGGTGTAGGTTGAATGAACTCTAACAGTCAGCACATGCTCTCCATCTACAAGGAATTTTATCTAAGCTTCACAAATACCTTCTTTCAACAGCAAAATTGTTGCAAGACATCCTGGATGCATCCTAGATCTAAGGATTGACATCTCATAGACCATGTTTTCACTAAGAAGCAAGACATAAGGGACTTTTACATTACACATTCCTTTCATAGCACCTACTATCTCTCTGACCATTCCCTTCTTCATAGTAAGGCTATGCTCCATCAAAAAACACACGAGACTACAAAAGTTATCAGTGGCCTAAACATATTAGTGTTCTGCCTTTGAAAACTACTGAAAAGCAAGCTGAACTCTCTAACAAGCTGGGCACTGCACTGAAAACTGTTGATATCAGTGTTAACATTCAATAATCTTGGAAGGCTCTGCATGATACATCACACTCTGCCTCCCTAGAGTTTCTCAGACTTCCTGCTTATAAACATCAATATTAGTTCAATGATAACAGTACAGATGTTCCACAATTGATAGATAAAAGGCACAGCTCTCATAAAAGATGGATCAATGATAAGAGCTCATCCAGTAAAAGAATGCATATAAGAAATTCAAAGGCTAGGTCCAGTGTACTCTTAGACAGATGAAGAAAGCCAGGTTGTTATCCGAGGCTACTGAACTCCAAGATGCAGCAGACAGATAGGACCCTAAAGCTTTCTATAATGGCCTCAAGAAAGTGTACAGTCATCAAGAGCATGGTGTTACTGCAATTTTTTTCATCCAATGGAGAGACACTGTTAACTGACAAATCTGACATCCTGAAATGATAAAACAACCACTTTGAACTCTACCTCAGTCACTGATGATGATGTCATAATGTCTATTCCACATTATGCTGAAATACTGGAATTGTCTCTGGAGTCAACCTTCCTGGAAGTTGTGAATTCCGTTGAACAACTCTCTTCTGTAAAGCACCTGGCAAGCATGCTGTCCTGCCTGAACTCTAAAGCATGGTGGACAGAAGTTTCTCAAAAATTTACACAACCTTTTCATAAATATTTTAAGAGTAGGTCATACATCACAGACTTTAAGGATGCCTCAGTTCAATACCTCTATAAGAACAAAAGTGTTTGTGATAATCATTGTGGGATATCTCTTTTGTAAATTGCTGGTAAGACTCTCAATAGATTCATTCTTGACAGGATCATCTAACATATCATAAATGACATCTATCCAGAATCACAGTGCAGATTTCACTCTGGCTGTGGTACTGATGACTCTTTTCCTTCCTTCAGGTTACTGAGAAGGTACATGCTGTGCAAGAGTATGATGCTCCCTGACAAGAATGGACTGGACCACTACATAAAAATAATGGCAGTCTGAGCAAGTGAGGCAATTTGTGTTGGAGGGTAGTTTGTGCTAGCTCCACAGTCGTGGGTTAATAGTCAAAGTTGGAGTTCAAAGTTTACAGTTTGAGTTAGCGAGTTGGACTGTTGGTTCATAAAAGATTGTTGTGATGTTGTGTGTGGTTACTACCGTTTGTTTCGATTATATTGTTATTATGCTGTTGCAGTGTATTTGTTTATCCATAAAGATATAACAGTATGTGAGAAAAATCAGGAACTGTTCATTGTGTTCATTGACCTTACTAAGGCCTTCGAGATTTTTAACTAGCAAGCAATTTGGAAAGTTTTGAAATAACATAGTACACCTGACAAGATTTTGAATGTTATTTTCTTTCATGAGGGAATGAAAGCTATTGTTGTGTTCAGCAGGGAATCTTCAATTTCTTTTGATGTTACAAATAGTGCAAAGCAAGGTTGTGTCATGTTCCCTGTTTTCCTTGCACTCTTCTTTTCAGTGATGCTGAAGTATGCTCTTAGTGTCATAGAAAATGGTGTTAAATTCCAGTTTCAAACAAGTGGTTGGTTATTAAATCACTGGCTTTTAAAAGCCAAAACACTGCTACATACCATTATCATTCATAATCTACTTTTCACAGACAATACTGCACTAGTAGCAACTTCCTTAGAAGAAGCTCAGGAACTTATAAACCAGTTTTCTACTGAATATAAAGCCTTCAGCTTGACCATCAGCATAAAGAAGATGGAAGGGATCAACAAACATTGCCCTACTCCTGAACAAATTTGAGGTGTCAAGCAGAGGCTACTGGTTCACAATTTCCCCAACACTTATACAGGTTGTATACATGAAACTGTGTGGCCAAGTGGATAGGATGCTGCACTCACTATCATGAAATCGAGGTTTCAATTCCTGGATCAGGTGATGCTTATGTTCTTGAGCAAATCACATAGCACTATGATTACTTTGATGTCTTATGTGTAGCACAATGTGCACCCGTAAAGGCAACATCGGGTTTATGGAGGGAGTGTGCTCATGTACTGCACAAACATTTGATAACTATAAACAGATCATCTGTGCAAATTGTTCAGCAAGAAATGAATTGCAGATCACTCATTTGTTGTCTATGACAGGAGAGTCCACTATATGTATGTATGCGTATGTCTGTGCATATGTATGTATGTACATGTGTATGTACGTACATACGTATGTATATGGATATATGAACATACATACATACATACATATATAAAAATGTGTAGGTCAAATCCTAAACAAAGGACTGACCCTTTAGTGACCAGCAAGTTTGAGTGTTTCCCATTAATCATCCAGAGTAAGAGATGCAAACACAAAGGGATTTCAGGTTTGTTTGACAAGCAACAAGTGAGTGGATTCACTTTTGAATCACAGACAGAGCCAAGCAAGGTCCCTACAAATGTAGACACATTTATAAACATATACACATGCACACACACACATGTGCACGCGCGCACACACACACACACACACACACACACATAGAGAGAGAAACACATACACACATGCACAAACACTCACTGATACACATACAAAATAACTCCAGTTAATGAGGGGAAGCATCTTTGTAATAAGTTGACTTGCAAGAAATAGATGCCAAATCTTCTTTGAATAACACCCTACTGTCTTAGAAAGAAGGACTAAGTGAATGAAAGTCTTGGATGAATGCATTTGGGAAAACATGATGGCCATTCCTGGAATGTCTCTAACCCAAAGTTTTCTCAATCAAGGCTGACCAGAACTTTAACAACAACAATAACAGTAGCAACAATTACAATAAATAAGTAAACAAATAATTAAAATAAAAATACAGTCACAGAATTCAAGAAAGTAAAAATTCTCACTTTGGATATGTCCATAGATTTGATATTATCTCCAAAGGATACTTTAACCACACCAGTGCTGATATTTTCGTAACTGGTAACAGCAAAGAATTTGGGGAGATAAGCAAGCCTTTTGAATGTTAGATGTCGATAACCTTCTCTCTCAGGCACGTGAAAATTTAATGTCATTTCCGTACTATTAATTTGCTCGGAATTAGAAGTTAGTTCTATTCTCCACGTTGAATCTAGAGAAGAAAGAAGAAAATTTTAAAAAGTAATAGAAAAGACGGTATAGTAGTTGTGGTACATTAACAAAAGAAATGTGCTGTAAAAAAAAAGGTGAATTAATTGACATTTTGAGATCTGAGTAATTCCACAACAGAAGATGATTGATTTTCTTAACATTAACCTTTTTGTTACAATATTTCTGTTGGAAAATAATGTCTTGGTTTCAATTAATTTAGAGATTAATGAAGAATTTATGTTACTTTTAAGCTGATGTTTGGAATATAAGTCGACATGGAATTTTGATTAAAGGAATTAATTTAGATCACTTAAAAAAAAAAAAGAATTTGTTTCATAGAACTTGGATTAGTTTCAGGCAGGTTTCTATCAAATGAATTAAGAAATAAAGAAATGGTAGTTCTAGCATTTATAGTTAAATTATGTTTAATGAGTTGGTTAATTAATAAAAGAAAGAATTATCATAAAAAGTATTTATTAATAACATTAAACATTTGTAATATATATAATGTACAATTTGTTGTTTGTACATTGTACATTTCATGTTATATGAGAAATAATGAATAATGTATAATGAATAATGAATATGTTAAAAGATGATAGCAAGAATATCTCGTATAAATCAGAGCATAGTTGTCAGTTACAATTAGAATAATTTCTTGAAGCGAAAGTTGAGGGAATATCTAAAGACACAAGGCTTCTAGTGTAACAAGAAAGGTCTATGTAGAGAACTAAGTTCCAAGATTTTTATGAACCCACCAAAGCATTTTAGAATAATCCATGATGCCTTTAGGTGCAAAAATTAAGATTTTCTTTGTGTCTGTCTCTTTCTCTCATAAACTGATGTCAAAGACGACTGGCTGGAAAAATGTCAGTATGTGTTGCAATAGAGTAAAATGACTCAGGTCAGTATTACCAAGTATAGTATTATTTTTCATCTGTGGATTTTTACTTTTAAACTTAATCTTTCCAGGTTCAGATTTGAGAAAGGCTATCTGTGTGGCACCTTGGGTATGTATCTTCTGGCTGAGCAAAACTTGACAGTGGATTTGGTGGACAGATTTTGAAAGAAACCTGTCATGTGTATGTGGAAAGGGTGCTTGTGTCTCCTTGTCTGAACAATAGTTGTAAATGAGCACCACCATCATACAAGTGGTGTTTTTCATTTTAAATCTGATGTAAAGAGACTAATTTTCTATATCTGGTTTGAAATCTGGTATTGGTGATGGGAAGATTTAACTCTTGATAGTAATATCAGTACAATAGCATGGGTCATTTAATATTCATTTTGCTCTCTCTCCTTCTTAACAACAACATCTGGTAAAAGCCACAGAGGCAGCAAAGCAGAACTATTTCATAATTTCTAACAAAGTGAAATAAGAAATATCTTTTATCAACTTACTATTTGTCAATGAACATTCATGATAATAAGTACTTTGATTAAGAGTATACATGCAGGAGTATATGCTGGAAGTTTCCATATTCTTCAGGTTGACCTAAAGCAAAAGTAAAAGGAAAAACAACAAAATTAATGAGAGAGAGGAGGAGCAACAGACTTGTGACATAGAGGGCTACTGGGAGATCCTGCAGGACAGCCTGCAGAGTCCCACAAACTAAATCTGTGGCTGATGCAAAGTTCCATCCAGACCTAAGTCCTATCTGGGAATTACATGGGTTTAGATAGGTGACAATTTGTTCTTGATCCAGCAATTACAAAGGTGAGAAATACTTAACTTAGCCATCAACTCAGCAATTTTATCTCTACTTCAACTGAAATATTCTTTCATATATTGATGGCCTTATAAATAATCAAACAAGACCATGTTTACAGGAGCTGAGCTGTTCAGATTCTTTACTTATTAAGAAAATTAAACAACACCATCACTCCTTCCCATGTTCTCTCTCACATTCCATTCCCAGTTTTCAGAGTTGGCACTGTCAGTGAAAACAGATTGAAGAGGTCTAGTGAGATTGTTGAGATGCTTGAATGGCAGCATGTTGATGTATGCTGCATCCAAGAGGTAAGATGGAGAGGAGCTTCAGCCAGATTCCTCACAGGTAAGACACATAGGTGTGAAATCTTCTGGGAAGGTAACAGTGATGGGGTAGGTAGTGTGGGCATACTTCTTGCTGAGAAATGGGTGGATAATGTCATAGAGGTAGTCAGAGTGTATGATAGAGTGCTTAAGCTCAAGCTAGTCTTGCATAATAGTACAGCGACAATTATCTCTACCTATGCCCCACAAGCAGGCCTACCAAATGAACAGAAGTACCACTTTTATGAAACTATTCTGTAGGCGACCTCAAAGATGAGTGACAATGATCTCAGCTTTGTGGCTGGGGATTTCAATTGGCATGCTGGACAGCAGACTGGTATCTTCCATGGTGTCCATGAGGCCATGGAATTAGTCCCCAAAATGAAGAAGGAACAAGGCTACTGGAGTTCTGGGATGCAAATGACCTATTGATATGCAACACCAACTTCAGGAAGCCAGCTAGCCACCTGGTAACCTACCAATCAGGGGACTGTGCTTGCCAGATTGATTACATTCTCACCAGACAGTGGGATGCATGGTTGCTCTTAAACACAAAGACCCTCCCTGGGGAAGAATGTACCCACAGGCACAGACTAGTCATTAGTGATTTTAGACTCCAGGCCAGAAGGATGCCAAGAAGCAGAACAATCTGGAAAAGAAGGATTTGGAAGTTTTTGAATCCCTCACATGGTCAGAGATTTAGGGACATCTTAATTAAGAAATTTGATGAGAGGGAGGAGGAGCTACAGACTTGTGACATAGCGGGCTACTGGGAATTCCTGTGGGGCAGCTTGCAGAGTGCAACAGACCAAATCTGTGGCTGGTGCAAAGTCCCATCCAGGCCTAGGGTAACGTCATGGTGGAAGAATGCAGTAGACAAGGTCATCAGAGCAAAGAAACAGGCCTGGAAAACCTGGAAGAGTGGGGTTAGCAGGTAACTGTATCAGACTACCAGAAGGGAAACTAGAGGACAGATATATCAAGTCAGGGGAGAAGCAGAAAAGAAATTTGCCTATGTTCAGTGATGTGAGGACCAAAGAACTAAAGTGTTTCGGATTGCAAGACTGTGTGTAAGAGAAAATCATGATGTCACAGGAGAGAAATGTGTCCACATGGATGATGGTGCACTTGCATTTAATGATTCTGCTAAGAAAGAGGCTTGGAAATGTCATTATGAAAGACTGCTGAATGTGGAGAGTGAATGGGAGGAGAGTCCGCCAAATGTTAATCCAATTCAGGTACCAGCTACCTGATTTGACAGTTACTTGGTGGATAAATCAATTAGGGATATGAAGGCATGGAAAGCCTCCAGACCACCAGGAATTGGCTGCTGAGATGCTTAAAATATCTAGTGGTGTTGGTCATGATCTAGTCACCCATATTGTAAATAGGACTGCATAGGCTTGAAAGAAATGAAGCCAGTATGCTTCACTGGATGTACATGTTTGACAGAGTGTAAGCAACTTGAGAGAAAAGTTAGGCATAAGAAGCATCAGATGTGGTGTGCAAGAGGGATGGCTGCACTGGTATGGTCATGTGATGCATATGGATGAGAACAGCTGCATAAAGAAGTGCTGATCTCTGACTATGGAGGGAACCTGTGGTAGAGGTAGACCAAGGAAAACATGAGACGAAGTGGTGAAGCACGACCTTTGAACTTTGGGCCTCACAGAGGCAATGATTTGTGACCGAGACCTTTGGTGATATGCTGTGTTTGAAGACCTGTCAAGACAAGTGAAATTGTAGTCTTAGCTGATACTGGTGTCATGTAACTGGAACCTGTGCTGGTGGAAAGTACAGAACACCTTTTAGGCATTGGGCCTGACAGGGGCAAAGTGGCTGAGTTTCATTCAAGCATTAAGCCACACAGAAGCAAAGTGGCTGAGTTCATTTCGAGTGTTGGGCTTCACAGAGGCAATGACCAAGAACTTTGACATTATATCATGGCAGATACTGGTGTCATGCAAATGGCACCCATGCCCGTGGCATGTAAAAGCACCCATTACACTCTCAGAGTGGTTGGCATTAGGAAGGGCATCCAACTGTAGAAATCATGCCAAATCATATTGGTGTCTGGTGCAGCCTTCCAGCTTACCAGCCCTGATCAAACCATCCAACCCATGCCAGCATGGACAACATATGCTAAATGATGATGGTGATAAAGGAACTATATTAATCCACAGATGATGGCAGCAAGGAGTGAGCCTGGTCTTGTCATCACAGAGGTAGTGATGGAAACCGGTACCTACATTTCATCCATCTTATGCACTGAGTTCAAATTCCACTAATGTCAACTTTGCCTTTCTTCCTTTCAGGTTTGATGAAATAAGTAAGAGCAATAGAGTTGATTTAATCGACTTACCACCTCCCCTGAAATTGCTGGCCTTGTGCCACTATGTGAAACCAATATTTCAACATGTTAACATAGCACGAAAAGGCATAATTAATGATGCTTCTTTTGATCAAGAAAAAAGAAACAGATTGTAGGATTGAGAATACAGACTTGAAAAAGCATTTTGCTATTATTCATTTTGCTAAACAACAAAAAGGATAAATGGTAAATTTAGACCTGGCATGAAGTGAACACAGAAGAGTGAGTCATTCATTCAAACCACCTGCTTTATAAAAAGAAATTATCAATACACATCTGTGTTTTTCTGAATTATGTATGTGCATACATGTATTTCATTTAATCAAATCCAGAAAACCTGAAAACAAGTAATACTTTGAAGTCAAGTGAACCAGTTATACGTGTTTCTAAATGAGAGAAAATAAAGGGTTTACTTACAACTGTATTTGACCAAAATTTTCCTGTAGTCTCTATTTCTATTCTTGACCTTGTATTCATTTCCCTTGGAAGGAAGAATGATGTATTTGATGTTTTAGAATTCTTTCTAATAGTAATATATTTTTCACCATGAGGCTTTATTTCAAAAGGAAACCTGCGTTTGTCATTTGTCTCACTATGTATAACTTCAAGGTTCCATTGTGTCCCTAGAAAGTAATAAAAAAAAACTTGATGTTAATGGCAACAAAATTTCAAAATTAATAAATTTAAAAGGATAATTGTTTTATAATGAGTGAAAACCATTTTTTTCTTGGCTTTTCCACCATAGATTTATTACAGTTCTTTTCATTTCAAAGTTATTTATTTATTTATATACCAAACCATGGAAGGAGAGTCATTAAAACTTTGAATAATCACACATATATACAAGGAGGTACCCAAAAGAAGCCGGAATTTTACAATATTATTTTATTCACTTAGTTTTACATGTTTACGCTTTTATTGCCTTCAAAGTATTCTCCATCTGAAGCAATACATCAGTCCAGATGCATTTTCCACTGTTTGAAGCAGTGCTGGAACTGATGCAAAGAGATGCGTTTTAATGCCACCATCATTTTTCTTCACTTCTTCCACATCTGCAAATTCTGTTGGACCAGCTTTTGTTACCTGTGATGATCTTTGCAAAAAGATCCAAATCAGCTTCCAATTCTTCTTTCTGTTCACGACACACATTCAGTCGAGAATGCTTTTGATCCACAAATTTTGCTGCAACTCTTTTCATTCGCAACTCCTCTCTCAAAATTTGTTAACTTCAGCTCCAGGATACACAAATAATATCAACAAGTTTGTCAATATTTCATTGATGGTTTTCCAAGATCAGTTCATGAATTTTCTTGATGTTTTCATTCATTTGGGACGTTGATGGTCGTCTTGGATGAGATTGTTCCTCAAGGGACAAGTGATCATCCCTAAAGCATGAAAGCCACTCATAAACTTGTGTTTTGTTCGTGGCAGTGGCCTTGTAAGCTGCTTGAAGCATGACAACTACTTCAGCCACTATTTTCTCCAGCAGTAAGCAGAATTTCAAGGAATCAGGCTGGTCCTTCATTTCAGGCATCAGAGAAAGTGACAGACAGGGGAGAAGAACTGCAAAACAAAGAAGTACCACATTGCAGTATGACCTTAGCAGACAATGCTAGTTGGCAGACTGAAGCCTGAAGGTTTGCATCACGTGGCTTCTAGCAGTGAAAACCTGAAATACAATGGGCTTGTCCTGCAGAGAACATTTCCAGTTACTTTTGGGTACCCCTCATATTGTATGCAAAGTATCTTTGGTAGTTTGGCACCAAATGCACTAGAGCAGTGTTTTTCAAATTATTCTAAATAGCACTCCATTTCTGTTCCCAATAGTTTTTCAATGTACTCCACTCCACTTTTAATGCATATACATTAGAAATACACAGGCACGACTGTGTACTCAGAAAACTCACATTGCAGCCATGTGGTTGCTGGTTCAATGCCACTGAAGAGCATCTTAGACAAGTGTCTTCTACTATAGCTCTGCCCTGACCAGAGACTTCTGAGTGGATTTGATAGACAGAAACTGAAAGAATATGTGCGTGTATGTATATATATATATATATATATATATATATATATAATGTGACCGCATGTGTGCTGTTGACGATTTTTTTTCCTCTGTCTTCTCTTCTCTGGATCTTTCCTTCTCCTATGTTTCCGACGAAGAGCTCCGCTCGAAACGTTAAACCCTCCTTCTTCCCTTTCTTCTTGAGCATCCAATAATACTATATTTGTTCCACGTCCTCGCATTGTTGTGTTTTCTCTTTGTGTTTTCATGTTTGGATTAACTATATATATATATATAATATATATATATATATAATATATATATATATATATATATATATACCTTATAGATATTTTAGAACTAGCAAATTTGCTTGTTGGAAGATCAATGGCAGATTGTCACTTATTTGTTTATATATTGTAAACAGGGATGAATGACTGTCATCTGACAGGACTGAGGAAGGGTAAGACTCTGAAACCAGTTCTGGTCTACAGGTCTTTCCATGCTGGAGGAGAGTGGTTCGTTCCCTTACACATGATATATCAGACACAGGTTTTGTGTTGTAAACCAGCTGGAAAAGATATTTTCCTGGAGTTAAAATGTAGTAATATAGTTCTGTATGGAACAGCCATGCTAAAGTGGCAACAAGAATTACTGTGTGTGTGTGTGTGTGTGTGTGTGTGTGTGTGTGTTGGGTCATCCCATAAATAATGTGTTTTCTTTTATACTTCTTTCATTTTTCAAAATTAAAATAAACAAAGTTCTTTTTTAGTCCAACATATACTCTCCTTCATTTTCTACAATGCACTTTCATGTATCTGGTAGACTTGCAAGGCACCTCTTCCAAAATTCACTTGTCTGTGATGAAAAATACTCCTCAAGTACTGTTCTGACCTCATCTACAGAATTCATTTTTTTCTGTTCAAATGATTTTAATGACTGCAGAATAAAGGATAATCAAATTGGGCAATATCCGGCAAATATGGTGGGTGGGGCATCGTTTCCCATTCAAACTGGAATGTTATCCTCACAGTATGTAACTGAACATTATCCTGATAGAAGGACACCTTTCATTTTGAAACCAAAGTTGGTTGATTTACGTCTAGTGCTGATTTAAGCCACTCAAGCTGCTCACATTAGATCTCCTTTGTCATCATTTGGTTTGGGTTTAAAAGTTCAAAGTGGACTAAACCATTTATATCCCATCAAACAGATAACAACACCTTACGTGTATGAAGACCTTCATTTGCTTATGGTGCCGGTGTTTCTCCTTTCCCTACCCACTGTCATTGGCACTCAACGTTTTTATAGAGAAACCATTTCTCATCACTAGTCACTATTCGGTCCAAAAGCAGTTCATTCTTGAGACTTGACAGCAAAGAAAAGCACACATTCACTCTCTGCATGTGATTAAACTTGGAAAGTTTGTGGGGAACCTGTTGGCCCAATTTACTGACTTTTCTGATAGCAGCAGGTGTTGATGAATGGTTGAATGACCAAAAATAAGCTACTCTGCTAGTTCCTCAACAGCTACACTGAGATTTTTTTCCACTGGGGTTTGCAGAACATCCTCATTGAGCTCTACAGATCTTCCAGGATGAGTCTCATCTTCTAGGTTTTAGTTTCCGGAGTTACCATTGACACTGGCTTATGCTTGCTGTACAGTCCCCATATACTGCATTAATATTCCTTGCAGTTTCTACTCCATATTTGCCTTTATTGAACTCATAAAGCAAAATATACCAAATATGCTCCTTTGTCACTTCAATTATAGCTCTGTAAAAATATCTGTTAAAATCAAATTGCACTCTTCAAAACTTGCACTAAGAATAAGGACAAAGTAAAATTACTACTTACTTTTATAGCAAGTTGGCGCAGGTAGTTTATCCTGTCCCCCCACCTCCGACTTTCAGTTTATGGAACTGAAAAAAACGCATTATTTATGGGATGACCCAATATAGTAGAATAAGAAATAGAAAGTCCTTGGTATTATATATTCAAAAAATTGAATAGAAATGCCTTTTCTGATCATTTTTCCACTTTAATAATTAGATGTTTAGACAGCTAATTATCAAAGTGGAAAATTGTCAGAATAGGCATTTCTATTCATTTTTCCATATATATATATATATATATATATATTATATATATATATATATATATATATATATATATATTATATATATATATATATATATATATATATGTATATATATATATATATATGTATATATGTATATATTCCTTGAAATTCTGCTTACTGTGAGAGAAAATAGTGGCTGAAGTAGTTGTCATGCTTCAAACATTACAAGGCCATTACATGACTCAGTGGTTAGAGCGTCGAGCTTCCGATCATGAGGTTGTGAGTTCGATTCCCGGACTGGGCTGCGTGTTGTGTTCTTGAGCAAGACACTTTATTTCACGTTGCTCCAGTTCACTCAGCTGTAGAAATGAGTTGCGACATCACTGGTGCCAAGCTGTATCGGCCCCTTCGCCTTTCCCTTGGACAACATCAGAGGGGAGGCTGGTATGCATGGGCGACTGCTGGCCTTCCATCAAAAAAAACCTTGCCCGGACTTGTGCCTCGGAATGTAACTTTCTAGGTGCAATCCCATGGTCATTCATGACCGAAGGGGGTCTCCTCCTCCTCCTCCTATATATGTATGATGTATGTGTATTATGTCAGGTCACTTCGAGTGCTATTGGTAACATGTAACCCAGTACAACATGTTGCATGGTCGGGTCATCAGCGACTAAACCGGCAACCCCACCAAGCTTGCTTGGTGAGGAGGGTGTTTATTGGACACCCTGCGGGATGAAAAACAAAACCCGTCAAAGGGCGGAGGAACTCTTAACAGTCAATGGCCATCCAATAAATGTCTTAAGGATGTATCATGCACGGGGACATAGAAATAATCGGACTGAATACCCAATCGTGCGGTTAAACCATTGGGAGTGAAGGACTCCTAGCCTTTGTTAGGGCATCCTTCTAGGAGAAAGTAACTCAGGTAACTGGGATAACTCCGACATAAAACCTGCGGCTCAGTGGCTACCGATGATGTTGACTTGTTCTTCTTTTCGGATTATGGCTGCTGTTGCTTAGTGAGTGGGATTGACTCAGTGCACAGCCTTTCTTCACTTTAAAAAAAATCTTCTTGCACAGGCATTGCATGATAACA
This sequence comes from Octopus sinensis, assembly GCF_006345805.1. Classification (NCBI taxonomy): domain Eukaryota; kingdom Metazoa; phylum Mollusca; class Cephalopoda; order Octopoda; family Octopodidae; genus Octopus; species Octopus sinensis. The sequence continues at coordinate 52,371,081 of NC_043008.1, forward strand.
ACATTGATTAAGCTTCATGCAATGGCCATACTCGATAACGAGGGACCAGCCACCATGTATGTGTGTATATATATATATATATATATATATATATATATGAATATATGTATATAAACAAAGTCGAATACATACACAAGATGTCTGTGTTGTTAGTTTATTGGTGGCTGCATTTTATAGGCACAAAAAAAATATAATCTCAATGAATTGTACCCGTATGTCAAAGGGCCAGCCTTGCCACACTCTATGTCATGATGAATCTTCCTGAGAACCATGTTATAAGGGTAAACGTGTCTGTGGAGTGCTCAGCTACATGCAGTTAATTTCACAAGCAGGCTGTTCCATTGAGCAGACCATCTGGGACCCTCGTCGTCATAACTAATGGAGTGTCATCTCCATATATATATGTATATAAATATACACTTGCTGAATAGCCCATCATTGTCAGGCAATTTTTACAACAGAATGTCTCATATAGTTTTTTATTTATTCCATGTCAGACCATGCCTTCCCCGACAGATAGACCTCTTGATCAGGACAGATTTGTGCAATTTTTCACAAAAAAACTTCATTGAAGATTATTTTCCTTTTAAACTTATTTACATGTCTGTTCAACCATTTCACATGACTTTATTCATTAAAACTTATTAAATTTATCACCCCTTTCCCTTGAGAGTCACTAACAAATACAACTAGAATTTCCTTTTGTTTCTCCATCTAAACACAAAATTTCAAATAAAGAACTTTTTTATCTACATCATTCAGTACATCAACCCTAAAATTATTTGTCCAAAATTCTTTAACGCTTAGCATCATAACTACTTCAGCCATTTAAAAATAATATTACTTATATATCCATTTTCATGTGTGTGTGTGTGTGTGTGTGTGTGTGTATGTGTGTGCATGCACATGCATATGTGAGAGAGAGAGGGAGAGAATGAGAGAAAAGTGTTTCTTAAGGAATTTATAAAAGAAAGAAAAGTTAAAAAGAAATCAGTCACAAACAGTTCTAAAGCAAAAATCTTACATTTTTCTAATTTTAATTCTCTAGAACAAGCTGACTGGCACTCGACAATGTATTTTTCATGATGGCCTTCAATTTGAACAGTTGCCTAGAATAAAAAAATTCAACAGAGTTCACAACAGTGCAAAGTAGTCTGTTAATGATGACGGTGATGGTGGTGATCACCACCATCATCATGCTATCGATGACAATAATGGCAGCATACAGCTAGTACTCCGTTTCATATTTAAAATCAGTTTGGAATAGCCTACACACACATGCATGCACACACACACACACACACACACCACACACACACACACACACACACACTTACACATGAGTGCATGTTGCTGGTAAATGGCTGAAGGCAATGGTATCTGTGTGAAAGTTTATCATACAACCATTTGAAATATACACAGTAAATGTATTTAATATATCAGTATTTGGATTTGTGATTATACGACTGTATGACTTATGTTTATAATAATCTAATTTGTTCTTGATTGGATAATATTTTTATAATGCATCGCGAGCATAGAAGCAGTACGTTGATTTGGATGGATGCTGAGTCAAAATACCTGCTACTAATGCGTCCTGTATCAGGGCATCGCACTCTTTAATCATACTCCCTTCAGTATCCTGCCACTTATATTATAACATTTTAACCTCAAGGGTATTCCCTGATACTTGCCACCATCTATATCTCTCTTTTCCTTTACTCAACCATCCCATTTATATTCTGATCCCTGTTCCATTGTGAGCATTTTGCCACTGTCTCTGTCCTAATGTCTCCCACTCTCTCCTCCTGCACTTCTCTCAGGTTGGGCAACCGTGTATTTTCTTTGTGGTAGCACAGCAGTTTCTGTCTTCTTTCTCTCTCCAGCTGGGTAACCTTGTACTTCCTCTACTGCAAGACACCTGTATCTGTCGCACTATAACCTTTCCCTCATCACCTCTTCCAATGCCTCTTCCCCGCTTGAAAGTTTTTTTTTATGTTTTACAAGTACTTGGTGACCCTGTCAGTGCAAGTGCCACTTAAAAGCACCCAGTCTGCACTGTAAAGTGGTTGGTGTTTGGAAATACATTCAGCAGTAAAAACCTTGCCAAAACTCACCTTGCTTGTGCTTATGCCACATAAAATGCACTACTTGCCTCACCTGTGCCTGTGCCATGTAAAAAGCACTAAGTCCACTCTGCTGAGTGGTTGGTGTTAGGAAGGGCATCCGGTTGTAAAAATCCTGCCAAAACAGTCACAGAAGTTTGGGGCAGGCTTCAGCCTGGCCAGTTGTTGTGAAGCCCTCCCACCCATGCTAGATTAGAAGGCAGGTGTTAAACAATGATGATGATATATATATATATATATATATATATATACAGGTATGTTTGTATGTACGTATGTGTGTGTGTGTATATATATATATATATATATATATATATATACTTCAGAGTGTAATTACACATTAGCCCTAGTGATTTTCTTTCTCCTTCTTTGGACTTTTCCATTTCTCTTTTCTGACAAAGAACCATACTTGAAACCTTAAAAATTCTCTTCTTTGACCAAACATCAAACTAATATAATTCTTGTCCATGTTCTCACATTCGTTTTATTCTCTTTTCTTTTTAAATGTTTTATTTGTTTGTTTATTTTAGTTGTTTCTTCATTGAATTGACTAAATGTATACACACTCATGTGAGACATGAACCCTTTACAAACGTCATGTAAAGGGTCCTTGAATGCTTCCATCAGAGATGCCTGAAACATATTCTGAATGTTGGCTGGACCTTAAAAATTCCAGATACACAGGTCCTGAGGAAAGCCAATATCCCAAGTATTGAGGCAACAGTGCACAAACACTGGTTATGTTGGACTGGACACATTGTTAGAATGAATGATAGAAAGATCCCTAAACAGATGCTATGTGGGAAACTTGTTGGTTGAAAGTGACCCCAGCAGAAGCCAAAACTGCGATTTAAGTACTGTGTAAAGTCCTCATTAAAGGCCTGTGAAATGCAGGAGGCTGACTTGGATAGCAATGCTTACCATTGCCATGGATAAGGGAGACAGGTAAAGGAAGGAGTCCATTCCTTTTAAAGAGCACATGTTCTTTATGAAGAATTTAAGCTCAAAACGCACTGCTAGTTTAATGAGTGGGGAAGCTTGGTCTGCAATATTTGCAGTCATGTATGTTTGTCAAGAGCAGGGCTTGTTAGTCACCAACAGAGGAGCTGCAAATGTAAAGTATAAGGTAGTCTTGAACACAAAATATTCCTGAAAGTCAGTAAGGGTTTTTCTCAGTCATGAGTGGATGGCCATCGTTATCATGTATGTATACATTTACTCTACTAAAAAGTATGGAGCGATCTTTCAGTTTAATGTTGAATTGCTTTCACAGATATTATTTGTCAGAAAATGATGATGATGACAACCATGATGATGATGATGATGATGATGATGATGATGATGATGATGATGGTGATGGTCTTCTTCGAGTTTCCTTCTACCAAATCCACTCACAAGGCTTTGTTTGGCCTGGTGCTATAGTAGTAGGCACTTGCAATGGGATTGAACCTGAAGCCAGGTGGTTGGGAAGCAAACTTTTTACCATACAAATATGCCTGTGGTTACCCCCCCCCCACAAACTTAAATATATAATTCTTTTCTAGCTTTCTAACTAATTAATTTAATATTATTGTTTACAGAAGTTCTTAATCACATAGTTCAGTGACAGAACTAATAAAAAGGGGTCAAGAGTTCAAATCCAGTTAGGAATGAAAATTTTGAAGCTCTTTGAATCCAAAACTATATTTAGATATAAAGAACATATGTCATGTCAATGCAGTTCCTGAATACCAGTTTCAACTTATTTCTTCGAAAATAGCATAACTTTTGATAATGCAGGTGTACAAGTAGATGCGTATGTTTGTATGTGTATGTATGTGAGTGAATATTTGTTTTAATTTACTTACCCTATAGCTTTGTGTCACATCAACATGAAGAGTATTTGGCTTTACTGTACTCTCTAATTCAAATTGAAATTTGATTTCATTTTTATTTTTAAAGTTTAATTTTTTCTGGATATTGTTCAAAGAAATGTCAACTTCCCTGTTATGTACTTGAGACAAGAAAATGGTTACTTTCCATTTTGTAGCCTGGATATCTGGCAAATAGATTGAGAAAAGAAAAAAAAAAGTTAACATTTTATTTTTAAAACAACCCTGAATTTTTATAATGGGAATGGTTACATTAAGTAAACTCATAAAACACTGGAATTGGTTTTGTAAATAACATGAAAATCGGAATAATCACGTAAATTTGAATTCTTCCCACATTTTGTCTGATGAAAATGTTTTTTACATGTTTTCTTCATGAATTGGGCATAAATTTGATTGAATCAATGTCTAACTTTGTTTTACCACTCATATTTCACTGGCAAGTTTATGATAGCCTGCTTTGAAGGTTACATCTATGCAACCCAAGGCCAAAAGATGCCCACTAAGTGCCTGCAACATAAAAGACAGAAAACATTGACAGACAACAAACGTAGGCTTTGCAAGACCAAGGCCAAAGACATCGACCACATTATTGCCAACTGTGAGAGAATTTCTTCGAAATATTATCTTCCCATGAGGCATGATATGGTGGTTAGAACAGTCTGGAACAGGATAACGGAAAAGCGAATACCTGCAAATAAAGTTGGTCAAATTGAGACCAAGTCAAAATATACAGGTGGAACTTGAAAATTAACACAGCCACAATGTTAAAACACAACCATCCAGATATCGTTGCATGGAACCACAAAGAAATGATATGTTCTGGTGTGAAAATCAGCTTCCCTCTGGACACAGATGTGATAGAAAAATATGAGAGAAAGAGGAAATCTATGGACCACTGATAAGGAGTTTGCAAATGGAACCACAAAGAAATTATATGTTCTGGTGTGAAAATCAGCTTCCCTCTGGACACAGATGTGATAGAAAAATATGAGAGAAAGAGGAAATCTATGGACCATTGATAAGGAGTTTGCAAATCCAGTACCCAAAATACACACCATTATTATTGGAACATCAGGATACATACTGACCAGTCTGGAGCAAAGCATGACTGAACTTGAGATCTTGAGGAAAGAATACAAATTCATATGCTACAAGTGATTGCAATATCTAGGACTATAAAAATTTGCAAGACCTTCTTAACATTTAAAGAATTATGATTAAAACAAGATACTTTCCTTCACAACCTTGCTACTAAGTTGGTGGTTGGTCAACATACACTCTAAATTAAAAAGAGAAAGGAAAGAGAAAGACCGACCAACAGATACAGATATATAGACAAACACAACACATACATAGCCATACAAATATACATACCTACCTACCTACCTACCTACCTACCTACCTACCTACATACATACATACATACATACATACATACATACATATACACCATGATGTTGTTTATATACACTGAAAAAGCTTTCAATGAATGTAAAGGAGTAAAAGAAGCTACTAAGTTGGACATCTCTCTTGAGACGTGTCATAACAAAATATCTTTCGTTTTTTAAAATAATTTAAAAGAAAAAGGAAGTAAGAAATGGAAATTGAAATATACTTCATATCTTTTTGGTCTTTCAAAGCCACTAAGACTAGTGGAAGCGAGGGAAAAATATTTATTCTCTGACTGAACACCTAGACCAAATTCCTCGCAGAAGAGAGGACTCTGGTAAAGATACTCAAAGTGGTATTCATTTGCAACAAAGTAGACTGTATTAAATACACCCAAGGACCAGGTGGTGATGTTTGCTGGCAACAGAGGGAACTTTGCTAAAGGTACCCAGGAACCAGATGGTGGCATTAAACTTAAGCAGGGCTAGATTTATATATAAGCTAAACAAGCTATAATTTAGAGCCTCTACTTTCTTGAGGCCTTGAAAAAATGGGTAAAAAAAACGGTGTGTACTGTACACAGTATACATTTTCAAAATATAAGATAAAGAAGAACTAAATGTCATAGTTTTGAACTACCATAGTTTTACAGATGATGTATTTTGCTTATACTTCCTGTCAGCGCCATCTGTTGACGATTTTATGAACTACATCATGTCAGTGGTTTCAACATACTTGTTCATCATCCATGGACTGTCAGAGATGGCACATTGTTCAAATTCTGTCACGGTCGATTTTGCCTTTCATCCTTTCAGGGTCGATAAATAAAGTACTAGTTGCATACTGGGATTGATCTAATCAACTAGCCACCCCACCAAAAAACAAATTTGGAACTCTGTGCCTAGAGCAGAAAAGAGATCATACATTATTTACATTGTTGATGTGTCAGTATTATACTAACATCGATTGCGTACCCATCTGCGTGAAACAACGGCAACTACACGTAGCACTGTGTCATTTCCATATACGTCTTCAGCTCTGGGTATTTACATATTCAATTATTGTTACAATACTTTGACTAAACAAATACAATAATACTTCCATATTAATTGTCATCCAACGTGATAGTTTCAGTTGCATTTTCGTACATAGAAGCTAAGACAAGGCTTGTAGGAGACTGGCAGCTACAATTACAAGTTCTTTTTTTTTTTTTTATGAGTATGATAAAAATGGTGACATGAACTACAGAATAGAAATGATGAACAAGTAAATGAAATAAATAAAGATGAATTTTCAATAACTATAATGTGTTAACAAATAGTTTAAAAATACTGATAACAAGTTGACTAGTGGTTACCTACTGCTCAAAGTAATTGTGCTGTGTAAAATTATTGTGGTACACTTTATATTTCCTATTTAATTATTTGATATTTTGAAAAAAAATTATATATCTTTAGGGTACTTTTTGGTTATCTCACCCCCATTAAAAAATTACCATTAAAAATTGGGTTACCTCCCCACTAAAAAAATGAATTTGTGGTGACAAGAGATTGGATTAAAAGTGTTAGATCCTTTTGATTCAATACTTCCTAATAAGTAGGAAAGCAGGTAAACCACAAATCCCTTTGGGTAGATGGCCCGGCTCGGTCTGTAAAAAAGGCGTGGGTAGAAACTCCATAAGATGTACCTAGAGTAAGCTATGGACACATAAGTGGTGCAGCAATATCAAAGGAAGGCTAACTGGGAAGATAGTTTTTGTATGTGGCAGATGTTCAGGAGCGATAAACATTGAAAATGTGCAGAGAACAACTTCCATCACATTCCAGGGAAAAAAACTAGAAGTAGTTGATAGCTTCCATTACCTAGGTGACCAGTAAGAGCACCATCCAAGTGGGATTGTTGCCAGAGCGGCTAACTGGTGTTCATGCCAGTGGCACCTAAAAAGCACCAAAGGAGCGTGATCGTTACCAGCATTGCCTTACTGGCACTTGTGCCGTGGTGGCACGTAAAAAAAAACACCATTTGGGCATGGCCGTTGCCAGTACTGCCTGACTGGCTCTGGTGCTGGCGGTATGTAAAAGCACCCACTATACTCTCAGAGTGGTTGGCATTAGGAAGGGCATCCAGCTGTAGGAACACTGCCAGATCAAGATTGGAGCCTGGTGCAGCCATCTGGTTTGCCAGTCCTCAGTGAAATCGTCCAACCCATGCTAGCATGGAAAGCGGACATTAAATGATGATGATGATGATGACTTCAACATATTGTTCATGTTTGGCCTCCTCAGTAGGCAGGGTATGATTTGTTATAAAAATGTTATTAGATTTAATAACAGGAATAATTTTTTCAGTTTTCATGCTTATTAATTCTTTCAGTTTTCAGATTTATTGATATTTTTCATTTTTGTTTTGTTTTATTGGGGGTTAAACAATTTCTTTAGGTGGGGGAAATAACCAAAAGTACCGATATTTTTCATAAAACAGTAGGAGATAACCCAACTTTTTAATGAGGGTGAGATCACCAAAAAGTACCATCTTTAGTACAATATTAGATAAATTAATTAATTACTTTATAGAAATAATAATATAATTAAGCATTTGTTATAGAAATTATGTTAAAGAAACGTCGTACAGTTGGCAGCGAAACTTGACAGGAATGGGAAGAAAATCAGATGAAGATGATCCTCATGTAATCGGAGAGTCGACTTTTGTTTGTCAATTTGCTTGTACTAAGTGTAAAATTTTACCATATTTAAAATAATTTAAGACCAGTGCTTCTAAAATGTAAGACTAAGTATTATAGTGGATTTTTTAGTGTGTGGTAACTTACTTTCGAATTTATGAATTTTTTTTATGTTGGGTTAGTTTAGGTTATTTTAGGTGAGTTTGGGGAACCTAACAGCGAAGACCCGACAAATGAAGTGAGTTTATGGCTCACAGGATGGCCTGCTGTGCTAACCTTGGATCGCAAGGTGACCTGCTGTGCTTAAGGAGACCTATTGAGTCAAGTACATCAACATCAAAATAAAAAATCAAATGGATATTGTTGTTGTGATACCTGTGCTGGTGGCATGTTGGGCCTCACAGAGGCTACCTTAGATGTAGCAATGGCTATACATCATACATTCACAACATAGTCTACAATGTGAATGTATGATGTTTACTCTTTCAGATAATAAAAGTATTATAAACGAACATTTGAATGAACAAGCTTTAATCAGTATTCATTCACTGTTTAACACTGTAATTACAGTTTTAGGTCTACTAATTTATTTCATATGACACATAATTTATTTTGGTCCAATTAAATATTACTTTAAAAAATATTCATCTGTATACTTTGTAGGCCTGTATTATTATTTGCTAATATGGTTACAGGTAGGAGCAAAGAATGGGGAAACATTTTTTCCTGCATTGTATTTATAATTATTGTAGTTGATCAATGATCATCATTCCATATTTCTCATGCATTTTACTATTAATAATTTATAAATATTAAATATGTAATGGCGGTGCTCCAGCATGGCCACAGCTCTGAGCTGAAACTATAGGAAAAAAGAAAAAAAAAGTTATATATTATAAATATATGTTTATAGTTATTCAAAATTTTTTGCCCACAGCGAAGATCCGACAAATGAAGTGAGTTCATGGCTTGCAGGATGGCCTGCTGTGCTTACCTTGGATTGTAGAGCAGCCTGCTGTGCTTGAGGAGACTTATTGAGTCAAGTACATCAACATCAAAATAAAAAATCAAATGGATATTGTTGTTGTGATACCTGTACTGGTGGCATGCTGGACCTCACAGAGGCAATGACGAAAGACCGAGACCTATGAGATATGCTGTGACTGCAAAGACCCGACAAGTTAAGTGTGTTCATGGGACGGCCTGCCGTGCTAACCTTGGATCGTAAGGTGACCTGCTGTGCTTGAGGAAACCTATTGAGTCAAGTACATCAACATCAAAATAAAAATCAAATGGAAATTGTAGTTGTAATACCCGTGCCGGTGGTACTTAAAAACCACCATCCGAATGTGGCCGTTGCCAGCACCGCCTTGACTGGCATCTGTGCCAGTGACACGTAAAAAGCACCAACCAATCGTGGTCATTGCCAGCCTCCCCTGGCCCCTGTGCTGGTGGCACGTAAAAAGCACCCACTACACTCACGGAGTGGTTGGCGTTAGGAAGGGCATCCAGCTGTAGAAACACTGGCAGATCAGACTGAGACCTGGTGCTACCTCCTGGCTTTCCAGACCCTGGTCGAACCGTCCAACCCATGCTAGCATGGAAAACGGACGTTAAACGATGATGATGATGATGAGTTTACAAAGTGTCAGCCAGAAGTTTATAAAATTGGAGTTCAAAAGAGAAAGAAGCAGAAAACTGAAGAAGAGCTTAGCAAGTTACCAAATTTAGAAAGTTTCTTAACAAAGATAGATAAGGGTCCTGATAAACCCAAAGCCTCTACCACAGTGAATAAGTCATGAGTTATCCATCCCATGACTGATACAGAACCTCGTATGTCTAGTTCTATAGAATCAGCTTCAATGAATGAAACAAGAAATATTAAGATTTACAAACCAGAGAGTAGTACAAGCACAGAAGATTCAACATAAAAAACAAAAAAACAGAATGATGTTGGGCTATGGGCCAATTTAAGCAAAGATGACATTGTATACTGGGTAGAAAAAGGCCTGTCAGGGTGTCAGCACTCAAATGGTTCATTTGAAAAGTCAAAGAAGTCTTTTGAAAACCAAGACAGATATTGCTCAAAAAGCTTGTACTGACCCAAACAAGCTAATGGTGAAAAATACTGCAGAGAATGGTTAGTATATTCACCAGAAACTGGTTGTGTATACTGTTTGTGTGCAAACTCTTTTCAGATTCTTCTACAGCATTATCATCAGATGGATTTTGTGATTGGCACAACACCTATTTAATTCAAAGTCATGAAAACTCTGTAGAATGTTGACATGAACCTTGTTGGAGAACTTCAGCATTTTCATCAATATGTTAAATATAGTCAAAGCCATGGTTCACAGGAACATAATTGTCTGACACATCAGGATCTGTATCGAGTAATATTTAATGATCATGTCCAATGGGCATTCCCTAATGTAGAAGCAATTTTGAGAATGTATCATAGTTTGATGATTGCAAATTGCTCTAAATTAGAAAGATCTTTTTCTCAGCTGAAGAGGATAAAAAATGAATTTAGAACAACATTGACTCAAAAGATAATTATGTTCCCTCACTCTCATGTGCATAGAAAGCGACAAACTATGCAGTTTATCATTTGATGAAATCATCAATGATTTTACTCTGGCAAAGGCAAAAAAGAAAATATTTTAATTTAGATCATGTTGTGTTGTGTTTGTATACACAGTGTACAGTAAATCTTGAAATTATACAATATAATGGGTATTGCATAGATGCATTAATTCCTTACAGCAAGTTTCTAGAGATTAGATTATAAGCCTTTGTAAATTGTGCTTTTAAAAGAACTTTTATTTTTTTACCAAGTGTTTGCATTAAGTTTGTTATGAATAAAAAAATAATTTTGAGTCAGAGATTAATAACTATTTCACTATTAATATACCTCTTAATTGTATTTCAATTTAACAATTATTTTGATAAAATGCATATTTTATCAAGTGCAAATGGCTTCTGATATCTATAGGTCCTAAAGATCGCATAGTATATTAAACACAAGAAACACCGACAATTTGTTGCTAACATAGGACGTCTGGACATATAAAGAGCCTCATTATTTCAAATAGTTTAGGGCCTCATCAAGTCTAAATCCAGCCCTGAAATTAAGAGAAGATTAAGTTTTCCACTCAGTAACAGAAATGCTCCCTCTGATGGGCTTCTACTTGATGTCTCTCTTCCAAATTTTGTCCAGGATATACTGGTCCACTTATGGCTATGATAGAAAATATTTACTCAAGGTGCTGCAAAATGGGATTGAACTCAAAACCATGTACTTACAAAACAAGCTTCTCGATCACATAGCCCATACTTGCCTTCAGACTAAACACTTTAAATAAACTCAAATCTTTATAATCCTTATATGTGTAATCAAGTCCTTAATTCATTATCAGAGTTTATAATTAGTTTACAGTATTTCATTATGACATAGAAATAAAGCAGAGCTGTCATTGGCAAGTGAATATGACCTGGTAACATGTAACATACTTTTGCCATTTGTTTCAGATTTTTATGTATGCACAGGTAAACATAGACACCCTCTGAGATCTCCTGCCCTTAATACAGTGTAACATCATGAATGTGACAGCTGGAGGAAAAGAAGGCTGCACCAACGCTTGGCTCCAGTGAACTCAGCTGGAGAAAAAGTGCCAGTTATAGATTGGTACATATTCTCAGCTGAACAGTATGGAGTGACATGAAATGGAGCACCTTGCTCAAGGATACTATGTATTGCCCAGTCCAGGAACTGAAATTACAAACTTATGGTTGTGAACCTACCATCCTGGCCATTAGGTAATGGGACTTCACAATGAAGAAATAATCTTTTCTACTCTAGGCACAAGGATGAAAGGCAAAGTTGACCTCGGCGGAATTTGAACTCAGAATGTAAAGACAGACAAAATACTGCTAAGCATTTCGCCCGGCATGCTAGCAGTTCTTATTTCTTTATTGCCCACAAGGGGCTAAACATAGAGGGGACAAACAAGGACAGACAAAGGGATTAAGTCGATTACATCGACCTCAGAGCATAACTGGTACTTAATTTATCGACCCTGAAAGGATGAAAGGCAAAGTTGACCTCGGCGGAATTTGAACTCAGAATGTAAAGACAGACAAAATACTGCCAAGCATTTCGCCCGGCATGCTAGCAGTTCTTATTTCTTTATTGCCCACAAGGGGCTAAACATAGAGGGGACAAACAAGGACAGACAAAGGGATTAAGTCGATTACATCGACCTCAGAGCATAACTGGTACTTAATTTATCGACCCTGAAAGGATGAAAGGCAAAGTTGACCTCGGCGGAATTTGAACTCAGAATGTAAAGACAGACAAAATACTGCCAAGCATTTTGCCCAGCGTGCTAACGTTTCTGCCAGCTCACTGCCTTACAAGGAAGAAATAATAATAAAGAAATATAATATAATATTGATTTGTTATTATAAAATTTAACTGATTTTAGTTCAATAAATTTAAAAGGAAGTTTTTTAAAGGTAATTGTGATTTGGAGAAAGATTTGTAATTTTTTAAAGAAAACTATATTTTTTCTTTATATTTCTGGTGGAGAAAGTTCTGTAATCACTCAGTGTCATGAAAAAAAAGTGATGCAAACAAATTGTCTATGTACAAAGATATAAAGTTCAAATGACTACAGCACAATGAATTCTGCAGAAATTTCCCAAGAGCCAGATAACATTTTACCGTTTACTACCATATTGCCTTTACCTGTTAATTTTGAAAATGAGGAATTTAGTAAAATAACCTCATCATTATCAAGCTGTTATTTGGAACAAAAATTAATATGAAAGTTTGATGTATGGTTTTCATTTGGATCAGTTTAAAACAGAAAGTTTGTGTAATACAACCAGGTGCAGTCTCAGGTATTTTAATATGGAAAAGATTAAATGAAGTAATAGATAAAGTTAACCGCCCAAGATCAAGGACAGAAACAGTCTCTACAAGATGCTTCCATAGAATCCCCACCTATCAAGTTCCACTTCATAGTCTTTGGTCAACCTAAGACTATCAAACAAGATAATAATCCAAGTTGTCATACAAAAGAAACTGACCTGAAAACAAGTTTCTTGATCATACACAGCCATATTCAATGATTTCACGAATAAATAATAAAAATAAAATTGAGAACTTACTTGCAAAATGAAGACAGGTGAAAATTAAAATACTCCAGCTGTAAAAAAGTGACATGGTTGTGGAGAGAATGAAGTGGATATTCTTAACAAATACTGGTTTTACTTTTATTTTTCTCAGATCTTTTCTAAACAAAGTTGATTAGAATTTCTATATCAAATATTAGAGATGAGTATTATCTGTTTCCTTACTTTTATCTATTGAACTGTATTTACAAACTGTAAAGGAAAAATATATATTCCTTTGTCAATCTTCGTATTTCAAATTATTGTGTGTTTACGGAGGAAAAGTCACAAAATAGTCCTTTACAGTTCTTGGTACTTTAAATTATTATGTGTTTATGGAGGAAAAGACACAAAATAGTCTTTTACAATTCTTGGTACTTTAAATTATTATGTGTTTATGGAGGAAAAGACACAAAATTGAAATATCAAAGGAGATGCAAGGATTTTTTGAAAATGTTTGTCCAATATTAATGCATCTCAGCTATTGCAATATATCAGGCAGTTATGGTAGAATTATTAATAGCTGGATACATTGATACATATACACAAAAATATGAGCAGGTTTCAACGTTTTCTATCCAAAAATATTTTTCACTCAATATTTACTGACTTATTATCTGTAGTGATTGACTGTTTCAACTGTCACCTCTGTTCTATAAAGGAATATGTGTGTGTGTAGGTGTATTTACACACATACAGACACACAGAGACAAACACACACACACACACACACACACACACACACATATATATATGTTAATGTTTTGGTGGGAAGTATTTGTGTAGGGCATGGTGAGAGTAGGACAGGAGGAAAGTACATGTGTGTAGGATGTAGGCTGAGAGAAAGTTATTGTGTGTGTGTGTGTGTGGGGGGGGAATTATACACAAACAGACATGCACACACACACACTCACACACTGCCACACATATATTGATACACAGATACATATATTGCCGCAAAATACACAAGTTCCTTTGTGTCCATAGCTGTGAGTGTGCACTCCTATGTATATGATTCAACTTTTCTACCTTCATACACTTGACACATACATCACTTCAGTATTAAATGCCCCTGTACACTTGATTGTATCTTTGTCAACATTGCCATCATCATCGTCATCATCATCACCACCACCACTACCAATATCACCATCATCATCATCACCATCATCATCATCATCATCACGACCACCACCACCAACATCACCATCACCACCACCACCACCACCATCCTCTCTTTAACGTCTACATTTCCATGCTTGTATGGATCGGACAGAATTTACTGAGGCAGATTTTCTACAACCAGAAGCCTTTCCTGTTGCCAACATTCACCTGTTTCCAAGCAAGGTAATATTTCCCCATAGCCAGAAATGTTTCCACGGAAAACTGGAAATGAGGGACTTTGTATGATGGTCACACCCATTATAACTATCCTGTGGCATCAAGATAAGGACGTACAATCAACGCACACACACACACACACACACGCGCACACATACACGCACATATGTCCATCCATCCATCTATCTATCTATCCAAATCATCCATCCATCCATACATACAATTTTTATCCTTTATTTGTTTCAGTCAGTTGGTTGTGGCCATGCTATGGTAGCACTTTGAATTATTGTTTTTAGTCAAACGAATCAACTCTAATACTTATTTTTTTAAAGTCTGGTACTTATTGTATTGGTCTCTTTTGCTGTACTTCTAAGTTACAGGTACTTAAACACACCAATACTGGTTGTCAAGCACTGGTGGGGGACAAACACAGACACAAAGATATGCACACACATAAATAAACACACACACACACACAGATATATATATATGTATATATACATATATATATGTGTATGTATATATATATATACATATATATATACATACATATATATATATATATATATATATATATATATATACTCAACAGGCTTTTTTCAGTTTCTGTCTACCAGATCCAGTCACAAGGCATTGGTTGGCCCAAGGCTCTAGTTATAGACACTTGCTCAAGGAGCAATGCAATGGGACTGAACCTGAGACCATGTGGTTAGGAAGCAAGTTTCTTACCACACAACCATATATATATAAATAGGCATGGGAGTGGCTGTGTGGTAAGTAGCTTGCTTACCAACCACATGGTTCCGGGATCATTCCCACTGCGTGGCACCTTGGGCAAGTGTCTTCTACTATAGCCTCAGGCCGACCAAAGCCTTGTGAGTGGATTTGGTAGACGGAAACTGAAAGAAGCCCGTCGTATCATCATCATCATCATCATCATCATTTAACGTCCGCTTTCCATGCTAGCATGGGTTGGACGGTTCAACTGGGGTCTGGGGAGCCTGAAAGCTGCACCAGTCCAGTCAGATCTGGCAGTGTTTCTACAGCTGGATGCCCTTCCTAACGCCAACCACTCCGAGAGTGTAGTGGGTGATTTTATGTGCCACCGACACAGGTGCCAGACGAGGCTGGCAAACGGCCACGCTCGGATGGTGTTTTTTATGTGCCACCGACACAGGTGCCAGACGAGGCTGGCAGACGGCCACGCTCGGATGGTGTTTTTTATGTGCCACCGACACAGGTGCCAGACGAGGCTGGCAGACGGCCACGCTCGGATGGTGTTTTTTATGTGCCACCGACACAGGTGCCAGACGAGGCTGGCAGACGGCCACGCTCGGATGGTGTTTTTATGTGCCACCGACACAGGTGCCAGATGAGGCTGGCAAACGGCCACGATCGGATGGTGCTTGTTACGTGCCCACAACACGGAGGCCAGTCGATGCGGTACTGGCTACGGCCACGTTCGGATGGTTTTCTTATGTGCCACGTGCCACCGGCACTGGTACCACAAAGATACAAGTTCCATTGATGTTCATCTATTTTGATTTGTTTTGATTTTCACTTGCCTCAATAGGTCTTCACAAGTGTCACAAGAAGGAAGGTATGCACAGGTGGACTGACTACGTCCCAGGTAGGGGCCATGGGTTATGGCCTGACTAGTCTTGCCGGGTCTTCGGATGGTGTTTTTATGTGCCACCGACACAGGTGCTAGATGAGGCTGGCGAACGGCCACGATCGGATGGTGTTTATCATGTGCCCACCGCACTGACTATGGCACTGATGGATTTCTTGTATCCCACAGGCACTGGTACCACAAGATACAAATTCCATTGATGTTCATCTATTTTGTCTATTTTGATTTGATTTATATATATATATATATATATATACATATGTATGTGTGTGTATGTGTTTGTCCCTCCAACATCACTTGCCTACCGATTCTGGTGTTTACGTCCCTGTAACTTAGCAGTTTGGCAAAAGAGACCAATAGAATAAGTACTAGGCTTACAAAGAATAAGACCTGGGGTCGATTTGCTTGACTAAAGGCGGTGCTCCAGCATGGCCACAGTCAAATGACTGAAACAGTAAAAGTGTATATACATACATATATACATACATACATACATACATACATCTACACACGCACACACACACACACATACATACATGCATATATAGATGCATACATATATATATTATTTATATATATCGTTTGTAAAAAACATAAATCCGAAAGAAGAAGCACACTTTAAGATGTAGAGTAGTATATATTAAAAATGGGGAAGGCCGTTTTATGGGATTACCTTAGGTCTCCCATCCATAAAGGGTTTAGCTTTATGATGAATTATCAGGAGAAATCATGGGCCAACAGGATTTTGGGATTTGATGATTCACCATAAAGCTAAACCCCTTATGGACGGAAAACCTAAGATAATCCCATAAACTGGCCTTCCCCATTTTTAATACACACACACACATACACATACAGATGCACATACGTGAAAAGCTTCTTTCAGATTACTCAAGGTGCCACACAATGGAATTGAACCCAAAATCACACAGTTGGGAAGCTACATTAAAATAGAAAAACTATATTCACAATGGAATAATTGATGTTTGACTTCCATAGATATAAATCTCAATATTTGTGCTTTATATCCTATAGCAAGAATATCCTTGAACAAAACACTTCACTATCCTTGTTTCCCTCTTTTTCCGCCTGTCTCCACATGATTCATGCATTCAAATTATCTCAATTTCAATTATACTAAATTAAGGATATCAAAGATCCTGTTTAGATGCTGACTCCGGACACTTATGTCTTACTTCATTGGTATCCTACTGCATGATACTTATATTAAGGTACTTCACCATGACGAAACACAAAACAATGTTGTATTGTTTCAGTGTTCAAAATTGATATTCTCCTCTTCATTAACATCCTTCTGTTTGTTTATTTCTGTAAGATAAATCTAGAATTAAAGGAGCTTATAGTAAACCGAGTAAAGACGAAGGTTTTAGCAAGTAGGAAACAAGACAAGATCCTGATACCCTCAGGGAAATTGCACTGCTCAATATACAGAAAAGGAGTAAACATAAATTCCATTTGCTACACTCAGTGTAAGCTATGGACAGACAAGAGTTGTAGTGGAATCGTAGGCAGGCTATCAAGGAATGTAAGCTTCATATGTGATAGATGCACTGAAGCAACATGTAGCTGTTTACAGGAAATCGTTTCTCTTAAGTGTCCAGATGGCTCAATGCAAGTAGTTGATAACTCATATTTCTTAGACGTAATTAAAAAAGGAAGCAGTTGCAATGAAAGTATAATAACCAGATTAAGAACAGTTTGGTGGAAGTTCAGGGAGTTACCACCATTGCTGACAACAAACCCTGTCTATTCTGGGGACTAACTAGAAGATAATAGAATTTCTGAATGACTCTCAAGATGCTTACATGCATATAAATGTACTTTTGCACAATGCAGTGAGAATGTATTTTGAGTAACCATTAATTTAACTAAATTTACTTGAAGGTATGGATGACTTAAGTTTACTTTTAACCTCCCCATTCTTATAAACACCAAGTTGATAAATAATTCGCTTTGTGATTTGACTGAGCTGGCATGCTGTGCCAGATTCCGGTCTGATTTGGCATGGTTTCCTACAGCTGGATGCCCCTCCTAATGCCAACCCCTCTGTGAGTGTAATGGGTGCTTTTACGTGCCACTGGTACAGGAGCCAGGCACGTAAAAGCAAGGTGCCATTTGCATGACACCAGGATGCATTTATGTGTCAATTTGTGTGACACTGGTATGCTATGACTGTGATTTTGCTTGGCTTGATGAGTCTTCTTCTGAAGCACGACATAATGCCAAGGGTCTTGGTCATTGCCTCTGTGAGGCTCAACACTCAAAAGGAACCTGGCCACTTTGCCTCCATGAGGCCCAATGCTTGAAAGGAACTCAGCCACTTTGCCTCCATGTGGCCCAACATTCAAAGACTGATTTTTTACGTGGTACCAGCATGGGTGCATTTGGCTTAATGAGTCCTCTTAAGTAGAGTGCATTGCCAAAGATTTCAGTCACTAATCATTGCCTCTGTGAGGCTCAAAGTTTGAAGATCATGCTTCGCCACCTCATTCCATGTCTTCCTGGGGCTACCTCAACTACAGGTTCCCACTACAATTAGAGATCAGCACTTCTTTACACAGCTGTCCTCATCCATATGCATCACATGACCATACCCAGTGTAGTCCTCTTATGCCTAACTTTTCTCTCAAGATGCTTACACACTCTCAAATATGCATACTGGCTTCACTTCTTTCAAGCCTACACATGCCCTTGGCTGTCATAGCCCATGTTTCACTGCCATGCAACATAACTGTTTGCACACAGGCATCAAACAATCTGTCTTTCACTCTGAGAGAGAGGCCATTTCTTACCAGCAGGGATAGGAGATCTCTGAACTTTACCCAGCCTAATCATATTCTCACAGCTACAATCTCAGAACATCCACCTCCACTACTAACTTGGTCACCTAGATACCGGAAGCTATCTACTACCTCTAGCTTGTCCCCACCTGGCAGTTGATGGAGTCCATATTCTGCACATGTTCAGCATTTATTGTGCCTGTGCACCTTCCACATACAAAGGTTAGTTTCTTCATTAACCTTCCTTTGATGTTGCTGCACCTTTTGTGTGTCCAAAGCTTATACTGGGTGCATCTTATAGAGTTTCTACCTATACTTTTTTACAGACTGAGCAGGGCCACCTACCTGAATGGATTTGTGATTTGTCTGCCTTCCTACTTACTATAACTTTGATTTTTGCTAGGTTCACTCTAAGGCCCTTTGATTCTAGACCATGTTTCCATACGTAGAACTTCTTCTCTAGCTCAGGTAGTGATTCAGCTTATAAGAGCAAAGTCATCAGCATAGAGGAGCTCCCAGGGACATCCTGTCTTGAATTCCTCTGTTATTGCCTGGTGGGCAATAAGATTAACAAGAGGTGAAGCCCTACTTGTACCCTGAATTCTTCACTGTACTCATCACCCCACCACCACCACTTCACCTTAAGGGTAGCATTCCTGTACAAAGCTTGTATGGCTCTCACCAACCACTCATCTATCCCTAATTTCCACATTGACCACCAAATAAGGGATTGGAGGGCTCTGTTAAAAATCTCTCTCCAAGTCAAGAAAAGCCAAGTACAGAGGTTTATCTTTGGCTAGGTATTTCTCCTGCAGTTGCCTTACCAGAAATATAGCATCTACCTGGCACAACATATACACACACATACCTACATATACATAAATACCACATGCACCTGCATACACATACCTACTCAAACATACATATACACGCACTTATAAACACACACATATGGTATGTATGTGTATATATATATATATATATATATACACACACACGCACACACACACATACCATGTGACCATATACACCTACATAACTGTACTAACCTATTCATATGTACATGTATGCAATGTGTGTATATATATGTATATGTGTGCATATATATATATATATGCACATGCATGTGTGTGTATATATTTATGTTTGTATGCATATATATATATATGTGTATGTATGTATGTGTGTGTATATACATTGAAAAGCTCTGTGTGTTTGTTTGTCATCATTATCATCGTCATTTAACGTTTGCTTTCCATACTGGCATGAGTTGGATGGTTTGATTGAGGGCTGGCAAGCCAGATGGCTGCATCAGGCTCCAATCTGATCTGGCAAAGTTTCTACAGCTGGATGCCCTTCCTAATGCCAACCACTCCAAAAGTGTAGTGGGTGCTTTTACGTGCCACCGGCATGAGGGCCAGTCAGGCAGTACTGACATCGGCCATGCTCAAATGATGCTTTTGACCTGCCACCTGCACAGGAGACAGTCTGGCGGCACTGGCAACGATCATGCTTGAATGATGCTTTTAACACTCCACTGGCACAGGTGCCAATCAGGTGGCACTGTAATCAGCCATGACAACAATTTCACTTACCTCAACAGGTCTTCGTAAGCAAAGTTTATTATCTAATGATTGAAGGGTACTCTTAAATGGGCTGGTTATACAGCATTGCCACACAGGCCACTGTTATGGTCTCACTTGGCTTGCTTGGTCTTCTCAAGCACAACATATCTCCAAAGGACTTGGTCACTTGTCATTGCCTTGGTGAACCTTGCTGGACGCCTACCTCTACCCGGAATTCTTTACTGTACTTGTTGCCAACCCTCATCTTAGTGACAGCATCCCTGTACATGGCTTGCACAGCTCTCACTAACCATTCATCTATCCCTAGTTTCCTCATTGACCACCAGATAAGGGATCGGAGGGACCCTGTCAAAGGCTTTCTCCATGTCAACAAAAGCCGGGTACAGAGGTTTATCTTTGGCCAGGTATTTCTCCTGCAGCTGTCTCACCAGAAATATAGCATCAGTGGTGCTTTTCCCTGGTACAAACCCAAACTGCATCCCAGCTAGACTGACCCTCTCCATGACTTTTATTATCTGATCCAGCAATACCTCTGTAATTATTTGTTTCCAATGCATCACCTTTACCTTTGTAGCAGTTGATTATGGTGCAGCTACACATGTCATTGGGTATGACTCCTTCATCTATCACCAGGTTGACTATAGCCTACACCACTAGATATTTTAAGCATCTCTGCGGTGATTCCTGATGGGGCAGGGGCTTTCTCTGTCTTCATACCTTAATTGCTTTATCTACCAAGGTGCTGTCAATTCAGAAAGCTTGTCGCTCTGTTGGGTCAACATTTGGCAGACTCTCTTTCTCCCATTCATTCTCTTCATTTAGCAACCTTTCATAGTGGTGTCTCCAAGTCTCTCTCTCTCTTTGCAGCCTCATTAAATGCAAGTCATCTATGTAGACAATTATATCCTATGACATCACGATTCTTTCTCACACACTGTCTCGCAACACAAAACACCTCAAGTCTTTGGTCCTCACAACACAGAGCATTGGCAAATTTTTTTCTCATCTTTTTTTTTACCCTCTGGCTAAATAAACCTGTCTCTTAGCTTCCCTTGTGGCAATCTGATACAATTCTCTGCTACCACCGTTTTTCTAGCCCTTCCATGCCTGTTTCTTTTCCCTAATGGCCCTGTCAACTACATTGTTCTACCACCACGTTACCTTGAGTTGAGAGGGGACTTTGTACCATCCACAAATCTGGTCAGTGGCCCTCAACAGGTTTTGTGTGTGTGTATATATATATATATATATATATACACACACACACATACATGTATACATAAACATCTATAGACAGATAGATAAATAGATATGTATAGATCATAAAAACAAGCATGTATGAGAGATATATTTATTCCACCATACGTACATGCATAGAAATGTAGCTAGACAAATGGACAGATAGATAGATCAACGGATGGATGGGCAGATGAATGGACATACAGACCGTGAGATAGAGAGAGATAAATAGATAGATAGATAGATAGATAGATAGATAGAGAGAGAGAGAGAGAGAGAGAGAGAGAGAGAGAGAGAGAGAGGGGGGGGACAGAAGCAGACAGACAGGTCAACCAATAAATAGATACTTGTTGAAATTAAGACAAATTGATAAGAATGGTCCTTAAAGATAAACTAATTTTGAAGCAAAGAGACGGAGAGAAAGAGACGGGCAGCTGTATGTAATTATCAATGTTTTCAAATAAATGTTAAATTTTTTTCAGTTAAGGTGATGCAATATTTAATTCAACAATCAGCTACTTATAAATTGGTGACTAATTATGTTCAATACAAAAGTGATGAAACTTAAAATGGAAATGAAAATTAGGATATTGCGTAAGGAGTGTTCTAGAGAGAAACACTTACATCTATAGATACACAGATGGAGAGAAACTTGTGAACATACAGACTCAAACACCAAAAACATAACCTCACATGCCCACATTCGAACATGTACACTCACTTTCATATAGTAAGCAAATTTTCAAACCCAAAAGGAATTCCTGTACCTATAACAGGATGTATTATTTTCCATTTTTTATATTTTTGAAAAATAATAATATGCAAGAAAAAATCCATTTGCTTCTTTGTGGATTGAAGAGTGACTAGAATGGTAATATAAAAGTGTACGAATGCTGTGATTTCTAGCAAGTTCATAAATTCACATAGTACCTCTTGGGTTTGTCTTAATGAATTCAATGAATCATATTTGAGTGTTATATTTATTTATGATTTGTAAATCAGAAATATAAATCTAATTCAGAATAAAATTTGGATTTGCATGTATGATATTTCTTTGTGAAGTATTTCATTTTTACCATTTCATAATTCTAAATTTCACCTCACTGAACTCTGCGGGGCTGTGGTTATCAAACAATGGTTGGAAGTATAATCGTCAAAGTTACAAAGATAACATTTTTTTAATCTGGAAATAATTAATCCAAAATAAAATATTCATATTTCTATTACTTTTTGTTACACATCCATATTTTCCATGCTAGCATCGGTTGAGCACTTTTTTTTTTATGCTCAGAATTGTCAAGGCATGAAATAAACAGCTTGTGTCAGTTATTAATTGTCAGGACACTGCATCTTCCAAAAATTCCATCCTTCACAAAATTCACCAGCATTAACTCTGATGTACAGATGCACCCTTTCCAGTGTATGGCTCTTTAACTGTTCACTTTTCTGTCTTGTGTTTTATCTGTGTATTCTGCTGGCACCTTTGGATATCTTTGCTGTCTTTTTTTTCTCGACTTATTGCTTCTGTCTGTTCCCTCTTTTGCCCTTTTCTGACAAGTTTCAATGAACCTGAGTACTGGATACAATAAACACATAATTAGTATAATTATTGTTCTCAGTTCAAATTCTGCTGTGGTTGACTTTGCCTAGCATTCTTTCAGAGTTGATGAAGTAAGTACCAGTTGAGGACAGGAGTTGATGTAATGATATAATCAACTATCAACCTCCCACTAAAATTTCTGAAACAACAATAATAATGGTTTCAAATTTTTCTGCAAGGGTAGCAATTTTGGGGAGGGGATGAGTTGATTACATCAACCCCAGTGTTTAACTGGTACTTATTTTATCAACCCTGAAAGGATGAAAGGTAGTTGACCTAATAATAAAAATTATCATTATTATTAAAGGCAGCAAGCTGGCAGAAATGTTAGTGCTTAGTGGTATTTCACCTGTCGCTACATTCTGAGTTCAAATTTCACTGAAGCTGGCTTTGCCTTTCATCCTTTCGGGGGTTGCTAAATTAAGAACCAGTTGAGAACAGGAGTTGATGTAATCAACTATCTCCTGCCCACTAAAATAACAATTTGTACTGGGGTTAATCTAATTGACTGACTCCCTCCTGCAAATTTTCGGGTCTTCTGCCTAGAGTAGAAAAGATTATTATTTTTATTATTATTATTACTACTAAGGTGGTGAGTGGGCAGAATCGTTAACATGCTGGACAGACTGCTTAGCGGTATTTCGCCCGTCACTACGTTCTGAGTTCAAATTCCACTGAGGTCAACTTTGCTTTTCATTCTTTGAAATTTGAGTACTGGGCTTGGTTTAATCAACGGACCACCCCCTCTCTGAAAATTTCAAGCCTTGTGTCTATAGTAGAAAGGATTATTATTATCTTTATTATTCCACAGGTGGGGAGACAGCAGAATTTTTAGTGCCTAGTAAAAAAAGCCCTGCAGTATTTCTGCCAGCTCTTTACACTCTGGTTTCAAATCATGGTAAGAATATTTTTGCCTTCCATCCTGCTGGGGCTGAAAAAATAAATAGATCTTGTGTTGACTCATATGACCAACCTCTACCCCTTGAAACTGCTGCTCTTGAGCCTAAACCAAAAACAATTATTACTATTATTATTATCATCATCATCATTATCATTAGAGCAGCATGTTGGCAGATCCATTAGTGGATTGGACAAATCATTTAGTGGCATTTCTTCTGATTCTTTACCTTCCAAGTTCAAATTCTGCCAGGATTAAGTTTGTCACTCACCTTTTTTGGGGTCGATAAAATAAATTACTAGTCAAGTACTGGAGTTAATGTAATCTACTTGCCCCTTCTCTTAAAGCTTGCTGGCCTTCTCGTGTTGAAACTGTTAATATATTGCAGATATTGTTGATATGGGATGTAAACATGACATTGTCTCTTAAAACAGTGTCATGCAAAGATACTTGGAATGTAAACATCGGCACGACCACACATACACACACGTTACACAGTAAACTATTGGCAACATACATTTACAGCAGACAGAACAGAGGAAGTTTTGTCCACGAAAAGTATCAGATATTAATTTTATTAAATTTTCAGAAATTTTAATTTTCATTTGAATATATTTTTTTAAGGTGGGATGAAAGAGAATTAATAATTTGTTAAAATGGATTTCGATAGTAAAATGTTGCAAAACACTGTAGAAGAGAAGTGGGCAAATTGAAATTTTAGAGTTAACTCCCTTTACTAAGTGTATGTACGGGAATTTATATTTTCATCAATAGTATGGTTGAAGTGTTAAGAAGTCCACTACGTAATCATGATCAGCCAGGTTCGATCCCACTGCCTGACATCTTTAGCATTTTTCTTTTTTTATGATGGTGTCATATCGACCCAAGCCATGTGAGTGAAATTGGGTTGATGAAAACCGTGTGGGATCCGGTATGGTGGATTGAGAGTTTATTTTAAAACTTAAGCGTTATCATACACTTTGTCACACTGATTCTTTCCTGAGGATTACATTATGTTATACATCTCTGTGGAATACTCAGCCACTTACATACACTAACTCATTATTCAATGTGTAAACTGTTCAGTTCACAGAACAAGTAAATACTCATTGCTAGAATCAATTAACAAAGAAGCGCTTTTTAGCCAGTGCTACTTTAGTGTGCAGTCTACATTTACATTTTAACATGAAAATTAAACCTAACCCTGAACCCTAAACCTAAATCCTAACCCAGATCAGGTCATTTCTCATGCTAAAATGGCACTGTTTATCCTTTCTTTCTCTGAAGAATCTCAACTCAAAGTCCAGTGATTAAGAATCAAAATTTTTGGCCTTAAATTGCCTATATCAGTTTGTAAAGTGTTATACGTTTGAAAGAGTAATCATATATAAATGTATGAGATGCAAGAAAAGCACCTAAATATCTTCTAAGAATTCTTCCCAAACCTCCATATCATCTCAGTACAAGATTATGCCTGTGAATAAACCCTACTGTCAACCAATTCCATCATGAATCTTGCTTCTACCACCTTCTTTGGCAAAGACAAGCAGTCAGATTTTTCCTTTCCTGAGATATTATAGCGAAAGGGATTGTAGCATTAAATGAAGATAGAAAACCAGTGGTCCTTTATCTCAACAAGAAAAGCATTATTTGAGGGTTGCTCAAAAGAGACGTTGGTGATAATGAGATAACACATTTGCTGCTTTTGAATACATTTTTATAAAAAGTAAATGAAAAATTACAAGATTAACATGAGTGTTGAGACCTGCAGTCTAACACCTAACCTGTGTGATTAAGGTTTTGGGGAAGAAGAATGGCCATGTGTCAGAATGTACAAAGAGAAAAAGTACTGAACAAATATGAATACACATACTCACACACACACACACATATATATATATATATATATATATATATATATATATATATATATATATATATATATATATATATATATATACGTATATACATGAATACACAAAACCCGTTATAATCATTTTTCATTAAGTACCTGAGATACTGAAATTTCCCTCTCTAACTTCTATGATTTGGTCACTAACACAAATCCATAGGATCTGAGGAAAATTAGTTATTAGTAAGTTTTCATAAACCTCAAAGTGTTTCTTTACATTTCTGCTCTCATTTTATTTTTGGGACCTGTTGTTGTTTGAGATTTTGACATGGGCCACCATTAATCTTTTTTTTTTTAGATTCAATTCTTCCCGTTTCCCTCTTTATCTGTATACATTTATTTGTTTTATGTCTGTTTCTTTTTCATGCTTGCATATATTATTGTTTCACAGCTGGATATCCTTTTCTTTTGATGACCCTCACATGTTTTTTCAAGTAAGGAATTTCTTATTGCAGATGTTAACAAAGGCACAAAGCAAATAGATGAATTGTAGGCAGAAGAGACAACACTGCTTGTAGACTACAACCTTCACATCTCACAAACACATATGTGTATGCATATATATAATTCTACACACACATGGTGGGTGATGCTCCTTCCATAAGTTTTATAAACATTTATAAACAACATTTATAAATGCAAAAACAAAAAGAAGTTATAATGTTTGATTAAATACAAATATTCAAGACAGATTCCACAGCCTCTTGAAATGCAGGAATATTCAATTTTCCGCTGACAGCATGCAAAAGATTCTCCACCCGTTCTTTATTCAGCATTCTTAAAATACCTAAAATCTCTACAACTTCACTGATTACTTTCTGTTTCACATCATTAGGAATTACATAGACGTCCTCAACAGCTACATCATAGACAAGCCTGAGTAGTATTTTTACCAATTTATCATTATGGTGTTGTATTCTTGGCCATGAAACTTTAATGAAGCTTTTGAGACTAGCAAGTACATTTAACCGAGCAACTTCGTGTGGCCCATCATAAATTTCTAAATAAGATTCTACAAGTTGTAGAAATTGTTTCGTGTGTCGAACAACTGTCATTCCCATAAGGTGAATGAATTTAGGAATATAACTAGTATACACACGCCGAAATGATAGCTGGTTTTCTATTTGTGCGTTGTACAGGACTGAGGTAAATATTTCATCATAACGGTTATAGCTTATATTTTCTAGTTTGGAAGGTGGTTTTTCTAGAATGGAAAGAATAGAGAGCAGAGAAGACAATGTAGTTTCCAACACACTTTCTTCCTGGGTGAATAACTGATGCTTTAAAGCATCAAAGATGACAGCATCTCTGTTGTACCATCGTAGTTCTTCTTTGCTTACATTATCAATGATGTAATTCAAGTATTTTATACCAGTCAGTTTATGTTCACTCACAAAGTCATCAACAAACAAAAGTACCGGAGTCAAAACATGGTCTAAATAAAAACTGAGATATGGGTGTTCTACGTTCCCCAAACACCAACAGAAAGCAGCTTTTGCAAAGGGATTTTTATTCCAGTTTTCCTTACGCAGGCGAGGTTGGTTTAAATTTAATATTTTGCGGAAAATTGACTTCGTGTGCCATGAATCTTCGGGGTTTGTAAAGCCATGTTCATTGGCTAAAAGGAGAAGTTCCTGGGAATTTCGACAAGAGTAGAATTTTGCAAGGGCATTGATAATACTGTTCGCTGCAACAACTGTAGTTTCGCTCGTCCACGGACCGGGTTCGGCATGAGAAGCTGCTAAACTGCACAACAAAGCAACCAAGTCAAGAGATTCGTTTCTGCAGAAAATCCGTTTGGAAGCTTTTTGATTTTGAAGAAGCAAAGTGAATGATTTAAACACCAAATTTGCTCTCGTAACAGCATTAGGGAAATCATCTGCCGTGTATTCGTAAATCTCGCGGTCTCTAAATTCTTCAACATATGCATGCGTAACAATCTTTTGTAGGAGTTTCACATCGTTGTCTTCAGAAAATGTATTTTTTGTGGAACTTGCTATCAGCATTTCTTCTTGGTGATTACATTCAAAATATATTTCAGGACATAACTGAACGAATACAACGACGAGGTTTAACTTACACAACGGGCTGCAAGTGCACGACTGAAGCTCGATGGAAATCTGATGAATTACGTCGGTGAATGAATGCGATTGCCGCATTTGATCGACTATACTCTCCAGGTTACAGTTACCGTCTATATCAGACGCACTTGAACCTACGATATCTTCCCATAAATCTGAAATCAATTTATCAGTCATACTGAATGTTATTGAAATGATTTCATTAACAGAGATTAATTAATCGAGAAGACGTTTCTCATGTTGTTGTTCTTTAAAACGGTGTCGACACAAAAAGAGTCACCCTTACAAAATATTCCGCATTGGAAACAATTATTTGAATAATACTGCAAATAATTACCGTTTCATCATTGCTATTCATCACAATTTTCTATATAACTAATTGAATGGTTTTGAATTACACCTGTATTTCATGGAATTTGTCAAAATATAACTTATATTTATATAAAATTGGGTGGAATATTTTTAATCCGAAAACTATATCATATTTGCCAAAGTGTTTTCCACTTCCGTTGCCAACATGGCTTTTACTTTGTATTCACTTTTAGAAGCCACCTTACTTTGTCTTAATGCGATCTGTATCCTCCACGAGGAAAGGTTTCTTTCCAAAAGTAAGTTTTTTATGATAATATCTCTCTATCCTAGTTTGACACGATATAACCGGTTTTAATTTAAGCCCATAAATTTATTGTTTATTGTCCGTCATTTATCTCTGAGGAATGTGCGAGCAAGTATCTTAGTTTGTTTGGTCCCTGGACGAAATAGGGAAGAAGAAGAAGAAATGTGATGCTTTGTTGTTTATGTATTTCCCAACGTTATCAACAGCGTAAATAGATTTGACCAGGGATCGAAACCACATCTTGGAATCACTCTCGGAAAGCTTTTGGCATCAATGTCTCTGCTTTGCCAGGGTGAATTCCATTAAACTATAAAAATATTTGATGTCAAGATATTTTTGACTTGTCTGTCGAAATGTTTCACATTTATTTTGACCAGTCCCTGCAAAAATTATCAATTCGGATATGTTTGTACATGAAGAGAATTGAATTTATAATAATTGCTTACGTACGTACATTTATTTGTTTAGTTCAAAAGGTGGGATAGCAATCTATGCTTTCTTCCGATAGCATTAGCGATAATCTCAACTTTTATGTAATGCTAGAAAGTTATTAGATTTATACGTATTTAGACACACAAACACGTGAAATTCTAAACCCCTTATATAAAATAGCCACGTTGTTCCTAGGTATATATATATATATATATATATATATATGTATGTTGGCTGACTAGAAACTAAGACCACAGCTTAGGTATTTAAAAACAATTTCTTCTCCCTGAGCCTTCTGATCAACGAACGACACCCGATAATTTTCTCGATAAGCGCTTTATGCTTGTCAGGGAATTTTCGTTGGAGGATGCAAAAACGTTTCCTGTTGCTTTCCTCTGTGTGTGTGTGCGTGCGCCAGACACCATCTTGTCGGCCTGACACAAGTTTTTGACACCTGTCTGCGTACACAACCAAAACAGATACTACAAAATCTCTTGTCCAGAACTGTGACTATTTCTCCAAATTCAGATGATTTTATCAACCCCGGAGAAAAGAAAGTTATCATTGGCAGGATTTTATTTCTGAATGTAAAGAACCTGAACAAAATTCGGTTAATATAGGGCGTAACAAATATCAGAAAATCAAAAAAAAAATGTGTGTAATAGGTGTAAAACAACTTCCTATGAACGAATATGAAAAAAAAAATTCGCGCACGCGAAAGGGGGGTGGGGGAGAGGCCTCGGAAAATTCACATCGGGAAGTTCCGAAAGCGTCTGAGGGGCTGAGCCGGGCACCAAAACAAAAAAAAAATAGTGTAATATGTGTAAAACAACTTGCTCTAAACGAATATGAAAAAAAAAAATGCGCTCTCGAGAAAGAGGGGTGGGGGAGAGGCCTCGGAATATTTATATCGGGAATTTCCGAAAGCGTCTGAACCGGGCACAAAAACAAAAACAAAAACAGCGTAATAGGTGTAAAACAACTTGCTCTAAACGACTATCATGAAAAAAATGCGCGCTCGCGAAAGGGGGGTGGGGGAGAGGCTTCGGAAATTTCACATCTTCAGTCCACGGCCTTTAAACTAAGAAAAAATAGTGTAATTGGTGTAAAACTACTTGTTCTAAACGAGTATCAAGAACACACACTCACACATGAATCATAAACTCCGTATTTCGCAAAAAAAAAAATAAAGAGAAGAAATTCTGGAAAAAGTGAAGAAATGTTGGATCTCCGCCATGTGAATCAAAATACGTGTCAGAAACATCTTGAAATACTACAGAAATTATGTTACGAAAATGATAATGTATACATACCTCTTTGAGTGGTCCATCGATAATGATGATAAAGAAATGAGTTGGATTTGAACTCAGAATATTGACTAACACAACTACATACTACAAGACTCAAAATATTCAGCCAAGTCACCACCCTTTAACTAGCAATAATAATAACATCAATAACATAACAGCCAAAAGATTTATTTGTTCTGAAAATAACAATCATAGTAAATAAATATGTTCTTTAATATTCACATTCATGTGCACAGTTAAACACACTTACATACAAACAGTCACGCATGCATAATACAGAACGGAACACATAAATGAAGGATGCATTACTTAGTATATATTACATCTAGAGAATTTTGATTAATAAGTCAAATATGCAAATTATAAAGATAATTAATTGCTTTACTAAACAGTGTTGTAAAGGTGAAAAAATAAATTTGGGAAAAAAATACACGCCAAAACTAATTAATAAAGGATAATTAGGGAAGGATTGACACAAAATAATAATTTTTTCTGTCTCTTTTTTTCTGATAAATGCATCTTAATAAGTGAGAAGAATTGCATATATCTGAACTATTTCAAAGAAAAGCATAATTTAATGTTTAAAATAGCTTTAACCAAGGAATGAGATCCAACATTTCTTCACTTTTTCCAGAATTTCTTCTCTTTATTTTTTTTTTGCGAAATACGGAGTTTATGATTCATGTGTGAGTGTGTGTTCTTGATACTCGTTTAGAACAAGTAGTTTTACACCAATTACACTATTTTTTCTTAGTTTAAAGGCCGTGGACTGAAGATATGAAATTTCCGAAGCCTCTCTCCCACCCCCCTTTCGCGAGCGCGCATTTTTTTCATGATAGTCGTTTAGAGCAAGTTGTTTTACACCTATTACGCTGTTTTTGTTTTTGTTTTTGTGCCCGGTTCAGACGCTTTCGGAAATTCCCGATATAAATATTCCGAGGCCTCTCCCCCACCCCTCTTTCTCGAGAGCGCATTTTTTTTTGTCATATTCGTTTAGAGCAAGTTGTTTTACACATATTACACTATTTTTTGTTTTGTTTTGGTGCCCGGGTCAGCTCCTCAGACGCTTTCGGAACTTCCCGATGTGAATTTTCCGAGGCCTCTCCCCCACCCCCCCTTTCGCGTGCGCGAATTTTTTTTTTCATATTCGTTCATAGGAAGTTGTTTTACACCTATTACACACATTTTTTTTTTTGATTTTCTGATATTTGTTACGCCCTATATTAACCCAAAATTCCTGTTGTTGTTCATATTTTTTATCTAAATTGTTTCCTCAAATTCACATATACAAAGCTTTTACCTCTTATTGAAGCAAAATGGTCCCCATCTAAAGCTGACCACTTTAGAAACAGCTTGTTGTCCTTATTCTCAGCTAATTTGGTTGTTTGCTCATTTAAATTTACGCATTTCTATCAATTATCAGTTTTGAATGGATGCATGCTGAACTAAAGGTTAAATCTGGCTCCTAACTTTCAAACCACCATCTGTTGAATGTCAGTGCCAACACAAGCCATCTCATTGTGCTACCCTAGTGTACTCTAATTGGTTTACAGTAATTAGTAAAACATCATGGTAGTCAGCTACAGGGTATGAAACTAGCATAGCAAGTGTGTGTACCATGCAGAGCAACCCTTGAATTTTCTGTGCACTCCCAGCCCCTACCCAGTCTTATACAGCAGACCCCAAAGCACTGCTCACATTAAAGTGTTGCCTGGAGCTGACTGCACCCGTGCCCCATCCCCAGCTACACTGCTGGTATGTAAACAACTTCAGGCCTTAGGTGTGACATTGATTGTCAACTTCCAATTCAAAACTCTCTTCATAATTTGTTTTACTGTTTAGTCAGAGAGAGAAAGGCAATGCATGTAGTAAGACACTTTATCTTTTCTAGAGGCTAGTAGGAGGAAGGTGTCCTTGAATTGGAAACCAGAGTTGAATGTTGACAACAGAGTGGATTCTGCTGAGAATAGCCAAGAATCAACTGGTGGTATTAAACTAGGCAACAAAACGTGCAAAGTGCTGGAATAGGCACTGTGAACAATTTCATCTGATGGTCTCACAGCTCTGTCAATCCATCATTCTTGACTGATATTTTATAACTTCAAGAAGTTGAAAAGCTAAGTTGACCTCAATGGGAATTAGAACTCAAGATGCAGAGATTTGGAACAAATACAAAACTATGCTTTGTATTTGGTACTTTGCCATTTTGCTTTTGGTATTGAAAGCCAAGTAGGAGTGGAATATTATCATATCTAGAGACAAACACATTTAATATTTTCATCTACGGCATGGCTCTATGGTTAAGAGGTTTGCTTGGCAATCACAAGATTTCAGGTTTAGTCTCACTGCATGGCACCTTGGTAAAGTGTTTCCTACTATAGCTTCAGACTAAAGTTATGTTGTGTGCATATGTGTTTATATATATATAATGAGAGAAAGGGCGTTTCGCCATAGAAAATCTGCCCCAACGAATTACATCCAATGCATACGAGCTTGGGAAAGTGGATGTTAAAATGATGCTGATACTTAGCATCATCATTATAACATCTACTTTTCCGTGCTCATATGGGTTAGATGATATTTGTTGAGGCAGCCTTTCTACACTTGGTTGCCCTTCCTATCACTAACTATCACCTGGGTTGGAGCAAAGTAATATTGCCTCATGGTTGGGCATGTTTTCTCATCAGGTTGGAAATGAAGGACTCTGCTTGTATGACAAAGACACTCACTTACAACTACTCTGTAATGTCAAGACCTGAAGACACAAACCCCTACACACACACACACACACATGGACAGGTGTGACTGTGGGGTCGAAACATGCATCCCGACCACAGGCTTTTTGGGTTCAGTCTCAACTAACCAAAACTTTGTGAGTGAATTTGATAAATGGAAACTGAAAGTTCATTGTGTATATATATACATACATGAATGTATATATGTATACCCAATATTATGGATTCAGATAAATCAGTTACTTAAATGGTATGCATCAGGTTGGGTTGAATTCCAGGCCAGCATCAGCTGGAATCAGGTTCAGCTCACCCACTAAGGTAGAGTGTTGTTCTTATATTGTATCATCTGAAGAAAGCTTTTTGTTTTTGGTTATGATGTAATGTATTCATTAATTTATTTAAAAAATCTGTTGGAAACAGCTGTAATGAAGTGATATGTAACCACCATTTGTTATTTATTTTATATATATACTAGCAGTATCGCCCGGCGTTGCTCGGGTTTGTAAGGGAAATAACTATATAAGCATTTTTAGAGATGTAAAGTATAATAGCCATCTCAATATGGCTAACCACAAAGGGGGATGTTACTGTAGCTTTTTACGTTCTGAGATTTAATAATAAATTTTTAGAGAGTTACTTCCCTTATATATGCCAAAAATGGATTAAAAATGGGAAAAATTCATGGTAAATTTTTTTTAAAATCATAGACTCACCGTAGACGCGCGCTAATACCCAGAAGGGCTCGATATGAATCACCACTATAAGATACCCGGTTTTGGTTAAACTGCACCGCAAAATGTGGGAGTAGTTAGGAATCTAAATCGTAGGAGACAGACAGCACACAACCTCACTTTTATATATAAAGATATATATATATACATATACACACACACACATGCACACACACAATGAAAATAATAATAATGCTCTCAGTACACTCACTAAAGTAGTTGTATTTTGGAAGGACATCTAGTTATAGAAACCATGCTAAAAATGGAAAATACAAGTGAGAGGTTGTCCCCACATCCTTAACCCATCAAGAAGGGCAGTAACACTGAATAAGAACTTACTGAGACCATGATGACTCCAACCCAAATCAACATGGAAAAATGTACATAAAATAATGATAGTTGTGATATATTTAATATACTGTGCAGCCTGCAGGAAATTGTGGCAAAAGGAAGAGCGAAACTCACAGGTTTGGTTTTCCAACTCAGAAGGATAAATGCCCAAAACAACTAAGCCTTTGGTACCACCAGAGGAATGAAGGAAGAGAGGGACACTCAAAAAGACATGGTGCACCACTGTCAAAGAAGATCTGATGCAACTTAGCATCACCTGGGAAGATGCAGGTGACTATGCTCAAAACTGGGATGATTGGAAACATCTTGGTAATTGATGTACAGACCAGCTGTATGGGAGGGACGAAGACTAATGTGTGTGTGGTGGCGTGTAAAAAGCATCCTTCGAATGTTGAGCCTCATGGAGGCAGTGACAAGTGACCGAGACCTTTGGCAATACACTGTGCTTGAGATGGACCTGTCAAGCCATGTGAGATTGTAGTCATGGCCAATGCTGATGTTATGAAACTGGCACATAAAAAGCACTCGCTACACTCTTGGAGTAGCTGGCATTAGGAAGGGCATCAAGCCATAGAAACCATGTCAAATCAGATTGGAACCTAGTGTTGCTCCCAGTTTACCAGTTTTCAGTCAAACAAACCGTCCAACCCATACCAGCATGGAAAATAGACATTAAATGATGATGATGATGATATATATATATATATATATATACACACTTTATTCAAAAGCAGCAGAAATATAACAAAAGCCGTTACTCAGAGTTTCACGTTTCTGTTCGTCGGACAGTTTTTTTTAACAAAACTGTCTGACGAATGGGAACGTGAAACTCTGAGTAACAGCTTTTGTTGTATTTCTGCTGCTTTTAAACAAAGCATATTACTCTACCTCTGGTATTTGAGTACTCTTTTTTCCACCTTGTTTCACATTTATGGGCTTATTCTGGTGTATATATATATATATATATATATAAAACTAACCTCACCTGTGCTTGTGCCACGTAAAAAGCACTTAATCCACTTTGCTGGGTGGTTAGTGTTAGGAAGGACATTCAGCTGTAAAAAGATATTTATTCTCTGATTTTAAAGCAATTTTTAAATATAAACAAATAACCAAAAATTTATGAGCTAACCTCAGGCTGAATCAAACTCACAAATCGATGCTTTCATGGCTCCTTGCAAATCTGATTGGCCAAACGCTCACCCATCAATTTCAGTCAAATTCAGTTAATATATACCTAAACTGTCTTATCTTAATACTACATAAATAATATTTTTATAAACAAACCCGAAAGGCTTTGTGAGTTACAGAGTGAAAGCTACTATGGAAGGCTCATGGTATAATAACTGCATATAATATATATTGTAATGATATTTACTCTCTGATTTTAAAGCGACAATTTTTAGATATATATCATCATTGGCTCATATATCCGAAAAAGAAGCATACACACACACACACATGCTTTTTTAAAATTATTAATAATCAACTGAAGTTACAGAGCGACTCAAAGGCCAAGAGTTTTGGTACTTATCAAACTGGTTATCAACCAGTTTGATAAGTGCTTGAATCAGTCACTCAGACTTCTGCCGATTGTTAAGAGAAGAGCATAAACTCCTGTTTGGAGGTCTACTTTCCTGTTTTCATCACCAATCCTGTATGTGTATATATATATATATCTATATGCACACACACATAAATGTATATTGGTAGACCTACACACTTGTATAAGTATATATGTGTGTGAGTATGTATATGTATGTCTGTATATATATGTATATATTATTTTCATTAACATCACCATCATCATCATTTAACTTCTGTTTTCCATTCTTGTATGGTTTGGATGGCTTGACAAGTATAGTATGTATATATGTAATCATCATCATCATCGTTTATGATGATGATGTATGTGTGTGTATGTATATATGCATGTATATGTATATATACATATTTGTATGTTTGTATATGTATATATACATATTTGTAAGTTAGTTAATTTTTTGGCTCAAACAGCAAAAAGCAAGGCCATGTAGGGGGACATGGAGTTATGTACAGGGTGGTGTTCATGTAAAGAGTTCAGGCCACTTGTGTTCAAGGGAGACTTTGAACTGAGCGGTCGTCGGCATCTTCACTATCTCGTCCGGCAACTTATTCTACGGATCCGCAACCCGGACGGAGAAAGCCCCTCTCCTTCGATTGAGATGAAATCATTGCAGATAGAGCTTTTCGGAGTGACCCCGCAGCCGACACTCTGGAGCAGGAGTGAATTGACAGGGCCAATATAGTTGACAAGGCCATTAGGGAAAAGAAACAGGCATGGAAGGATGGTAGTAGCAAGGAACTGTATCAGATCGCCAGAAGAGAAGCAGATTAGAAAAAATTTGCTAATGTTCTGCATCGTGAGGACCAAAGACTTGATGTGTGAGAGAGAATCGTGATGTCATAGGATATAATTGTCTACATAGATGACTTACATTTAATGAGGCTGCAAAGAGAGAGAGACTTGGAGACACAGCTATGAAAGGTAGATTGTATGGTGTATGTGTGCGAACTGCCATGCTACACAGCAGTGAAACATGGCTATGACTGCTGAGGACATGTGTAGGCTTGAAAGAAATGAAGCTAGTGTGATGCACTGGATGTGTAATGTCAGTGTGCATACATGACAGAGTGTGAGCACCCTGAGAGAAAAGTTGGGCCTAAGAAGTATCAAATGTGGTGTGCAAGAGAGACGACTACACTGGTGTGGTCATGTGTTACATATGAATGAAGACAGCTGTGTGAGGAGGTGCCACTCCCTAACTGTAGAAGGAACCTGTGGAAGATGTAGACCCAAGATGACATGGCACGAGGTGGTGAAGAATGACCTTTGAACATTGGGCCTCACAGAGGCAATGACAGGATATATATATATATATATAGTACAAAGTAAGATAGGGGTTATGAATGTAACCCACTATGGGATATCAGTTATCCAATATACTGTTGGTAAAGTACCCAAATTCTTAATACATAAATGCTTTTAATTGCAATGCAATTAATTCATTCATTGTATTAAATGGGTGAAGGTAAAAAATATTTTTACCGTAAATTCATAATACAAATAAGAAAATGGAGAAACAAATTCATCTCGTTCATCAACTTATGGATATTACAATTTTACATTATTTATTAATTATACAAATGAGAACATGTAAAATTGTAATATCCGTAAGTTGATGAACGAGATAAATTTGTTTCTCCATTTTCTTATTTGTATATATATATATAATATATATATATATATTTACACACACACACATATATATATATATATACATATATATACACATACACACACATATATATATATATATATATATATAGGGTGGCGAATACTCGTTATAAATATCACCACCAGTGGCCTAGCATGTATAAAAAGTCAATAGACAACATATTCGTATTTTAAAATAGAAAATTATCCATTACCAGGTAATTTTTACATGCTAGAAATAGCAGCCAAACAGCCAAAATAAAAACCTATGGTTTTTATTTTTCATTTACTTCGAAATTTGCTATAAAATTGTGGTTTTTGGCCGTGTTTGGCTGCTATTTCTAGCATATAAAAATTACCTGGTAAAGGGTAATTTTCTATTTTGAAATACGTATATATATATAATCACCAAAGTAAATTCTGTGTATAGTATCTCGTTTAACTCTTTACTGTCTATGCCAGTCTCCTTTGCCTTACATCTCACTGTAAATAACATAAGAGTGTATTCAAATTTAACAAGAGTTGAATGAAACTTAAAATAATGTCAATCATTAGATGCTGAGCTGTAAAGCCATATAAGGTAAGGAGTGAAGGGAGATAACTAGGTATCACACGATATTTTGTCATCTGCTTTCTTAGTCATTACATGTTTTTTCATTTGTAACATTATTGGTACAAGAAGGAGCAGTTGATTGATTTTACCACAGCTCTTTACTGGTATCTTATTTTATCAAGGCTATTTCACATAATGCCATGACACTGCATCCTTTAAGGCCCTCATTCTTTCTGAAATCCGCCGAAACTACACCTGATTATATATACACTTTAGATGAGTTGTAGTGCACCTGAGCACTGTACACAATTATTATTATTATTATTATTATTATTATTATATAAGATATTGACAACAGTTTCTCTTGGCTGTTTCGTCTTTCAGTTGGTTGGGGTACAGCAGAACAAAGAGGTTTCGGTGAACAACCAGGCATAAAAGCGCAGCTAATTAACCTTGTGAGAGCAATACGAACAGTGATGAAAAGTAAGTGTTACTTCCAATTTTTCTTCTCCATTATTTCTTTTTCTCTTTTACTTGCTTCAGTCATTTGACTGCGGCCATGCTGGAGCACCGCCTTTCATCGAGGAAATCGACCCCCCAGGACTTATTCTTTGTAAGCCTAGTACTATCGGTCTCTTTTGCCGAACCGCTAAGTTACGGGGACGTAAACACACCAACATCGGTTGTCAAGCGATGTTGGGGGGGACAAACACAGACACACATATATATACATATATACGACGGGCTTCTTTCAGTTTTCGTCTACCAAATCCACTCACAAGGCTTTGGTCAGCTTGAGGCTATAGTAGAAGACACTTGCCCAAGATGCCACGCAGTGGGACTGAACCCGGAGCCATGTGGTTGGTAAGCAAGCTACTTACCACACAGCCTATTTTTATTATAATTATTTATAATTATAATGTTGCTGAATGAAAGAAATTCTTGGAATTAAAATTACTCTCTTTATTTTTAATTCTTTCGCCTTTTGTTTAATTCAGTTATAGAACTGTGCCCACAGTGAGGTACTGCTTTGATTAAACAAATCAACCCAAATACTTATGTATTTTTTAAAATCTGGTACTTATTCTACCTCTAAGTTACAGGGAAATAAACAAACCAAACCTGGTTATCAAATGGTGATGGTGGACAGACGAAAAGACACACAAGCATACAAACGTTCATGTACACACACACATGCAGATTGGGCTTCCACACAGTATCCATCTAAAAAATTCACTCATAAGTCATTGTTTGGTCCAGGTCTATAGTTGAACACACTTGCCTAAGATACTGTGCAATGAGACTGAACCCAAAACCATACAGTTGGAAAGTGAGCTTCTTAACTGACCACCACCACAATCATAGAGCCATGCCCGCTAAAAATCCATTTGGCTATTTTTTTTTTTTTTTTCCCTCTAAATTTGAAATTATAACATTTTGAAAGAAAATATTGAAAATAAAAATTACTGTTTTAAATTGTTTTCTGTAACAAAACACTTTTTTTTTCTCAAAAA
This sequence comes from Octopus sinensis, assembly GCF_006345805.1. Lineage (NCBI taxonomy): Eukaryota > Metazoa > Mollusca > Cephalopoda > Octopoda > Octopodidae > Octopus > Octopus sinensis. The sequence goes on from NC_043008.1 coordinate 52,410,914, forward strand.
TTTATTTCTCAGCTTATAATCATCATCATCGTTTAACGTCCGTTCTCCATGCTAGCATGGGTTGGACGGTTCAACTGGGGATCTGGGAAGCCAGAAGGCTGCACCAGGCTCCAGTCTGATCTGGCAGTGTTTCTACAGCTGGATGCCCTTCCTAACACCAACCACTCTGTGAGTGTAGTGGGTGCTTTTTACGTGCCACCTGCACAGGTGCCAGGCGAGGCTGGCAACGGCCACGGTCGGATTGGTGCATTTTATGTGCCACCGGCACGGAAGCCAGTCGAGGCGGCACTGGCATCGGCCACAATTCAGATGGTGCTTTTTACAAGCCACCGGCACGGAAGCCAGTCGAGGCGGCACTGGCATCGGCCACAATTCGGATGGTGCTTTTTACGTGCCACCGGCACAGAAGCCAGTCTAGGCGGCGCTTTTTATATTCTTCTTATTTTTCTTTTTCAGTTCCACTGATTGGATTAAATGTACTCACAATTGTTGTTAAGTTACTATTTGGTTAAAGACTCTTGAACCTATGGCAAGTTCATTCAGCTTTATCATGCAGAAGGAAACAAACACTACAGCTTCTACAAAGACCATTGCATTCAACAACAGCTGCATCAGTAATGGTAAAGCAATGAAGAACTATCTACAAACTTCTTGTTGACATCCTATATAAAAGAAACATTTCTTCAGTCGTAGAAGTGATACACATATAACTATTTAAATATATATATATATATATATATATATATATATATATATATATATACACACACACACACACCACACACACACACACATATGTATATGTTCCACTGCATGGTGCTTCAATGTTTTACTGTTTCTGTTAACAATCATAATGTCTAAGAGCCATTTTATTGTGTTGCAATAAGATTATTAGTGTACATTAATTTTTTTTTATTCTGTGTTTTTTTACAAAAATGCATTACATTATTTTCATTTCCAAAGAACACATAAAGAAAAATACCAAACAATAATGTTAATTTTTAAAATTCTTTATTTTTTTTTTTTTTACTCTCTCCTCAGAAACTTTCATAAAAATATATTCTTATGGCTTATCCACTACCAACGAAATTATTTGTTATTTTCAACAATATTTACTGATAAAATTAATATTTTGGATTTGAATTTTTATATATTTTCCAAAATATTTACTTATATAACTAGTTTGTTATCTCTGCATGCATACATATAATGACTTCACTTTTAAGTTAAGTTAAAACTATTTGTCTTCAAACTTCCTGAAATGAACCCCTTCTGTTGCGCTCTGGTCTCTTTCTGCCACAGATTCTGCTCTTCTGTTCTTCAAAACTTGAAGCAATACCAACGATGTGTGCTCACCTCTCTCTATCCTTCTTATATCTATCATTGATTTAATCATCAAACCCTTTATTAAATAGACTGGAATTCATGCCTCAGATCTCTCTAAAACATTCTTCTTGCAATGGTCTCCCTTCCAAATAGTTTAATGAAATTGAACATCACTAAACTCAAGGACCCTAAAGGTGTCTGAAAAGGTTATGGGCACACTTCATGCTTCCTCCAGACAGCCTATAAACAAACTAAAGGCATTAAAGACTTTCAATAATTTGGTCTCTTTTGGGTGCTAAGTTTACTAAATACATACAAACCATACATACATGTCTCTATATACATATATTCACACACAGACACATAAATATATATTTACATACACACACGCACACATATATATAGTGTGTTCAAATCTTACAACAGCTATAGTGTTCTCTCCAGGGTGGCAGACAGCTCTCTGCCTTGGGTTATTTTCCTACTTCAGAGATGAGTTGTTTGTGGTAGAAAAAACTACAACATTCAGCCATAAAAACAATTCGTCTAAAAACTAAAAGGTAAAACATGTTTTCAAGATAAAAATAATGGATGTAAAATAAATCTGTTTATATTAAATAAGACTCTTATAATTCATTGATTTTCTACTTATTGCTTTTTCTTTTTTTCCTTGGCAGTTCTTTTATTTTGCTTTTTTGCAATTCTCAATTTATTGTCAAGGTTTTTTGTTGATCATATCAACCCTAAGAAGTATGATCTTAACTCTGCTACTTATCTCAATGATATACATGTTCACTCAACCAGTAAAATAACTGCAAATACATTACTTATAATATATAAGCAAATACACTGTTCTTAAATACTAATGGTGACACATCTTGTCTAGGCATGTTTTTGGCAGCGAGAACATGTCATTGAGAAGGCTTAATGAGGCCAAAGTGCCTCTGATGTTCTCGTTAGCTGCTGCTGGCATGATTTTTGCCTCCCTCCAATACATTGTGGGTTTTTTAAACACAGCACTCCATACAAGATGTTATTTCTGGACAAATGCTGCAGTAAATTGCCTTTCGGTGATTACTTACATAGAGTATGATACATAAATGGCTATATTAATTTAATACTGATTCCTGCTGTATATTAGGAAAAACTGAGGTTTTTTGGGACATCAACACAATAACAGGCATGGGGACAGACAGACAGATGGAAGCAGGTACAAGTTGGTGACAAGGAAGGCTTCTGGTTCTAGAAAAATCTGCATCCAAGAATTGTTCAACCCATGTAAGCTTGGAAAAACAGACATTAAAAGAAGGTGATGACTTTAGTAAAAATATGGCATCAAAAGGCTTAAAGTTGACCTTAATTCTTATTATTGAAGCTAAGCAAGACCTTGTAGAGTTAGTTTTATCATTTGACTAGCAGTATCGCCCGGCGTTGCTCAGGTTTGTAAGGGAAATAACTATAAAGCATTTTTAGAGAGTTATAGCCAAAAAATAGCAAAAAAATGGGAAAAAAATTATGGTAAATTTTTTTTTGAGATTTAAAAAAGGTGGAGTTGCGTCCCCTAGATTGTTTCTGATTCTCGACCCCATGTCGAATTTATCGACTTTTTTCAGAACTGGGGGAACTTTTCAAAATTTTCGCTGCGTTAGTTTTGAATTATGACATTGGGCTATGTGTGTGTCAAGTTTCATCAGAATCGGTTGAAAGCCGTGGTCAGGGTGAGGGTACAAGCAAACAGACACACAGAAACACGCACAGACAAACTGCCGTTTATATAGAGAGAGATAATTAACAATTCTTTGGAATCCTATTTTCTATGGATGGCTTGTCACCCATGGTTATCAACCCTCGTGGAGAATGTTCTGTTTTAAAACAAAAATGAAAAATGTGTTTTATTTAATTTTGCTTTAAGGTAATAAATATATTTTTTTTTGTTCAAGTACCAAGAAATTTGATAAAAGTTGCACCAGAAGTCAATATGAGAGCTTCTCTCGTGTTAACTACCACAGTATAGTTTGTTCTAACAGAACACCCACGTTTAAGTGGAGATAAATATTACTTCTCGATGTCTTGCAAACAACTTGCACATGCAAGTGCTACCAGTCAAGAACTCTGCATACCGGAAGCCAGCAAGTGTATGAAGTCATCAAGAGAGAATGAGTGCCGTTTTGGCGCCTACCTCTCAATGAACATCAATTTGCACCGGCCCTCACTGATATGAGGACCTGCTTGCTAGATCAGCTGGTTATCAAATAAAGCTCAATATTCTTCTAGCCATCGCTCATCATCTCTTTTTAACCAAATCCAGTGGCTAGCCTTCTCCACTGTAGTTTGGATATCGGTCATGGTGATATTGACTTTATGATGAGTTAGGCCTATCGATAACAACAGTCGTCTCACACTGTGTCCAACGAACCCTCTACATCCAACTTCGATTGGAAAATGCTCTGCTTTCCAGCATTCATCTTCACATTCCTCAAGGAGGTTTACATAATGGTCAATCTTTCGAGCCCAAGCAGCCTCCGTGTTATCTTTACAAGGAACCGTTTACTCGACTAGATTTACAACTTTCCTTCTTTCACACCACATCAAAATGTCCGGTTTTTTCGTAACTGAGATGGGAAAGAACCCCTGGCACGCACGTAAATCTGCAGTCACTTCCCAATAGCCATTCCACTTTTCATCTCTTTCACAGGATATTAACCCTTTCAATACCAACCCGACTGAAACCGGCTCTGGCTCTGAGTACAAATGTCTTGTTTTCATAAGTTTTGAATGTAAATCTTCCACCAAACCTTAGTCACAATTTATGTTCCTAATATTAGCTTAATGATAACTAAGTTATTTTACTAAATTCTTTATCATATTTAAAGTAATTGAAAGAAACACAGAGCATCTCAAAATAAATACAGTAACAAAAGGGTTAATACTATCTCGGTTGCTAATATTTTAAGTTTAATTATGCTGGCAGGATTGTTTGCACACTAGACAAAATGCTTAGTGGCATATCATCCATCTTTTTTTTTGGGGGGGGGTCAATATAAAAGATAGAAAATAGTAATAGCAAAATGATGAATTTGTCTTTGATAAGTAAGTGTTACTTCCTATTTGTTTCTATCTAGAAAATCAAAGGAAATGACTTACTAATTTCCTTCAAACTTTGCTTCAGTGACCTGGTCAGTGCAATAAGTACCAGCTGAACTCTGGGACTCAGTGTAATCCATGAGCTCTCTACCCCAAAATTTCAGGCCTTGTCCTTAAAGTAGAAAGGACAATTATTGGAATATATATGCTATATTTCCTGATATAGCAACAAAAGTATAACTTGCATTGGCAAGTAAAATGATTTTTCCCCCCTCATCTTTAGCACATTGCATTTTCTTTAGACTTATTCCCCCCTCCTGTTACTGCAAGGGAGAAAACTCAGTGACCTGATGCACTTAGAGTGTACTACCAGCTAATAACAGCTTTGTAACCAGATGGTTTCAAGCTCTATCTCTCAGCATAACGCTTTGAGCAAGCATCTTCTACCACAGCCTTTGACCAAACAATGCCTTATGAATTGAATTAGACAGAAACTATAGAAGCTGGACACGTTATATGTGTTAGTCTATTCTGTGTCTTTGCAAAAGCTGTGACAAAATCCCTCTGTAGCTTGTACTTTTGAAAGGAAGTGGAATGTAAAAATCCTTTAACCCTTTAGTGTTTGCATTATTCTGCCACAATTAATCCTTTTTTATCCACATTGTTTTGAACTAATCATGCATTATCTTTTGGCTATGAGATTTTGATGAGGTAGCTGTTAATTTTTAAAATGACATTGTAGGGTTGGTGTGAGAGACCAGATCTGGCCAGTTTGAACATAAAGCAAGCAGAATACTTCTGGCCGGTTTAAATGCTAAAGGGTTAACTTGAAAAGTAAGTGACAGGAAGAGCATCTGGCTGTAGAAGTGCCTTGCTAAGTATTCATTCAACCCATGCTAGCATAGAAAAACAGACCTAGAACAAAATGCCACATAAAGATTCTTTGCAATTTCTCAATGTGCTGGAAATAGCAACCAAATCACACCTTATCTGTTTTAATTTAAAACTGTGTTTGAGGGGTGAATGGTCGACATCAGCTCGCAGGTTGTGGATGCAAAGCTTTTTATTAGTGTCTGCTGAATCAGAGCGGATTTGGTGCTAAACTTAAAATACTTAGTATTTAAGTCCCTCTTTTTCATTACTCCAAGGACACAAGACTTCTACATTTCTTCCTCATCTCTAGTCTTAGTTTGGGGCTTTAGTTCCTATACATTGGGTCAGCTTAACACTGTATTTTATTTAGTTATTTTTAGTTTGTGGGCCATACTAGGGAACTGCTTTCAAGGGTTTTGCTTAATTGAACTTAGTTTTTCACACACCCTGCCCCTTACATCATTTAGAATGGTACTTAAGACTAAATATTTTCCCCTTTGGTATAGACGGTACATAACTCAGACTAAATATTGATTTCAAGTTTTGACACAAGGCCAGCAATTAATGGGACAGGTGTATGTCAGTTACATCATCCCCCAGTGTCCAACTGGTCCTTATTTGATTGACCCCAGAAGGATAAAAAGCATAGTCAACATCAGAATTTGAACTCAAAATAAAGACAGATGAAATGCCACTAAGCATGTCAACAATTGTTAACTTGGTACCTTACTCAGGCTAAATATTTGAAAATATTTAGCCTAAGGCCAGTATGGAGGAGAAGGGATAAGTCGATTACATCAACCCCAGTGTTCAACTGGTACTTTGACCCTTAAAGGACAAAAAAGGTAAACTTGGCCTCAATGGAATCTGAATTCCTAGTGTAAGAATGCACAAAATGTCACTAAACATTTTACCCAGCCTGCTAATAGATTCAGCCTGCTTTCTGCTTTACACAGGGCTAAATACTTCAAGGTATTTTTGTTCATGCTCCGATTCACCGACCATTTCTACTTCTACAAAGAGTTTTTGTCCAATTAATTTCATTGACAAGGCTTTGGCCTATCCAAAGTCAATGTTGCAAAAGCATGTCTAGGCTTCTTGGCATGTACAATCTTTGTAAGCAAAAGGATCATTAATAGTTTGCCTCCAGTCTTCCACATGTTCAGGCTGGTTATTGTATGGTAGACTGGGAAATTATCTCTCTTGGAAACAAGTGAAGGTTTAGTGAGAGAAAGATAGAGCTCCAGCTGAAGAGAGTATGCCCCATTGAATTATCAATCATGGAAAATGAAATTAATAAAACCAGGACACATTCAACTTAGCAATTGCCATCTTGTGAATTGTACAATCAGATTTAACTAAGAAATGCCAAAATCAGAAAATAAAATGATTTTGCAGTTACAGTATGTAACAACAGGAGATGCTGGTGGCACGTAAAAAGCACCCTCCAATTGTGGCCGTTTGCCAGCCTCGTCTGGCACGTAAAAAGCACCCACTACACTCATGGAGTGGTTGGCGTTAGGAAGGGCATCCAGCCGTAGAAACATTGCCAGATCAGACTGGGCCTGGTGCAGCCTTCTGGCTTCCCAGACCCCAGTTGCACCGTCCAACCCATGCTAGCATGGAAAGCGGATGCTAAACGATGATGATATATAAGGGAGTAAATCCAAACTTACAGGGAAAATTAGATTTAGGATTAAATCTAATTTTACAGTATAAATTAAATTAGGCGATAAAACCACTATTAGGCAAATCAAGCAGTGAAAAACAAACCAAAACAGAGAAATAAAATTAATTAATATGATATACAAAATATATAAAATTTAAATTATATATAATATACAAAATATATTTAAATTTTGAATTTTATTTCTATGTTTTGGTTTATGTTTTTCACTGATTTGCCTAATAGTGGTTTTATCTCCAATTTAATTTAATTTAGTTATATATATATATATATGTATATATATATATTATATATATATATAAGCAATAATACATTATGAAAACTATTCAAATGTTACAAAAAATAACTGAAGAAGAAATACAGTAACAAAATAGCTTTTATTTGTATAAAATGATAGCAGTGTTATATTATATTTTATTAAGTATAATCTTAACTAATTGCTCATGAAAAAGTATAATTAGGTAGAAGAAAGACTAAAACTACAGGGTAATTTACAAATCCTTTTAGCATTTATAAACTGGTTCACAACTGAGCTCAATCAAGTTTCTTATTGAAAGTTTCATCTTCTAATCCCTCCCAACTCATCATCATTGCTATTAACTACCGGAACTACATTCATTACCCTCCACCCCCCTTGGACCACAATGACTGCCATGATTCTGGGATTCCAGGATAGCAAGTCTATTTGCTCTGCTGTTTATATAGTCAAATACTTGTATCACCATGATCATTTGGACTCAGGATGTCCAGACAACCAGAACTATCATTAGAGCAGGCTTTTTTTTCTTTTAGGACAATGACCATTATCTTTTGACGAGATTAATTAATTACTAAATATATAAACACAATTGTAAGAATTTTATATAGTATTTAACTGGTAAGAAGAGACGTGTTAATCACCCTGTAGAATTGTTTATGACAAAAAGTTTAAACAATATAACATTGAGAAAAGGGCAAACTGGTTTCAGAGTGAATGTTTTTCCCCCCAATTCCATTTCTACCATTTTCACATCTGCCACAGACAAAAAAGAAAATGGATTTTATTAATTTGTTTATTTTGTAGATGATTCTTCAGTTTTTGTTTCTTCAGGTGAGGAAGGATTTACAGGTGTCATCTCAATTTCTTCAGATTTTGGAAGTGATGTCTAGATTAAAGAAAAAATGTAACCGTGTTTGATTTTGAATTCATTAAAAAAATTAAGGTTTAGCATGAAAATTACAGCCCCTATTGGCACCAAAAGAACAATGAGATTAGTCAAGCACTGTTGCTTGTTCCAATTTCAAATTTTTCCTTTGTTTAACCCTTTTGATACCAACCCTTCTGCGACTTCACCCCGATTCTAGAATACAAATTTCTTATTTAAAAGTGACCTAAAAAATCTTCCAAAATTTCATGTTATGTTCCAGATAACAGCTTAATGATTTTCAAAATTAATTGAAACAAAGACAGCATATTTCAACAAATATGGTAACAGAAGGGTTAAGAGTTTACTTACTATGTAAGATAAAGGTGTTTTCAGTAAAGTCTGGAATATTTGTTGTAAACCAAGAAGGGACTCTGTTGTTTTGTGGTACAGTGTTGAAGAAATATCTTTGATGGATTCAGTCTGAAACAGTACAATAAAATAAAATTAGATTCAAGTTTGAAGTTCTTTCAATTTCAGAAAATTGCACAAACTGTAATTGGCATTACTGGTTATAACAAACTGTACCCAATTGATCTGATCAAACAGAACAGCCTCTTATGAAATTAACATGCAAGTGGCAGAGTACTCCACAGACATGCAATTCAGTAAGACACAATGTGACAAGGCTGGCTCTTTAAAATACAAGCACTACTCATTTTTGCTAGTTGAGTGGACTGGAGTAAATGGTCTTGCTCAAGGACAACACACCACCAGGCATCAAACTCGGACATGAACTATAACAATAAGGCAAATATCCAATTGGTGAAATAACTTACATTCTGTATCGTTGTGTAGAGGTTCTGACTGTATTGTTGAGACTCTTTCATGAGTTGCTTAACAATATCTGGAGTTTCTGGTAAGTTGGACGAAATAAGATGAATGGTTTCTTGCGCTTGCTTTGCAACATGGCGAGCCAAAGTAATGGCTATTTCATTGTTCTGCAAAACAAAAGAAAAAGAAAATCCAAGACGTTAGAGCAGTGGTTTTCAACCAGGGTTCTGCAGAACCTTAGGGTTCCGCCAGTACATTCCAGGGGTTACGCAAGAAGTTACAAAACTGCTAAAAATCGACAGTAATTTTGAATTCTCTTGTGCAGATATGTGTGCATAAGACAATTAAATTATTGCGCAGGGGTTCCTCGAGCCAGTGGAATGTTTCCTTGGGGTTCCGCTCCAGCAAAAAGGTTGAAAAGCACTGGGTTAGAGTGTAATCCTATCTGTTCTCGTGTTTCAGTCTTTGGACAGTGGCCATACTGGGGCACTGTGTTGAAGGGTTTAGTCAATTTATCTCAGTACTTATTTTTAAGCTTTGTACTTATAAGTTAGGTGGACATAAACACACTAACACTTGTTCTCAACTGATGTGAGGGGAAACAAAAAGTGTTCATTTACCAAATCCACAAAGGTTTTGGTCACCCTAGGGCTATAATAGAGACTTGCACAAGGTGTTGTGCAGTAGAACTGAACCTGGAACCACAGGGTTGGGTGGCAAGCTTCTTATCACCCCAGAGCAAAATTTACTTATGTAAAAGTTATGTTTACCTCATTGACATTAACCCTTTTGATATAAACCTGTCAAAAACTATTCCTGGTTCCGATACAAACTGTTTTAATCTTAAGAAAAAACTGCCATAAAAATCTATTAATTTACGTTCCAAACACTTAATGACAATTATTTCACAAAGTTCTTTGGTGACAAAAAGATGCTGAATTGACAGAGTTACCAGAGCATTTGCTAGAATGGTCTTATGGTATTTATTCTTTGTGTTCAGAGTTAAAATCTTGCCAAAATCAATCTTGTCTTTCATCCTTTCAGGGTCGATAAAAAAGAAGGTAATGGACTAGCAAAACTGTTAGAATGTCATACAAGACGCTTTGCAATATCTGTTCCCACATTTTTCTTTAGAATGGCAACACCTGTGATATCACTGGTACTAAGCTGTAGTGGACCTAAAGTTACAGGCTTGTCTCTTCAACAACACTGACATGGAGAGAAGACTTGTATGCATAGGTGACTACAGCTTTCACAAAAATGCTTACCCAGGCCTGTGACATGTTCGACCCTAACTCATACAGATACAACAGCTTAACTTAAAAACTGTCTGAGCCCATGGAGTATCATAAGTTTGTACAAAGTCACTTGGTAATATTTAGAATAACAGTCTTGAACAATGTGGACAATTGTGTTAGCCTTCTCTGGGACAAGACTAAACACTAAATTAGTTCCAGTTTTGTATTCCATTTGAATAACAGAAACGAAAATCATTATGATAGATTACTTTCGACAAATTCCATATCAAACTTTTTTTTTTTTTTAATTATTACAAAATTACTCTAATTAGTCAAGATATAGGTGTCTAAAAATGTAGGAATATGCTTACAGTTTTTTCATTAAAGGATTTTCCTGCATATGGGTCTTCTTCACTCATGACTTCCTTCCATGTTGCCATAACTTTTTCCTTAACATTTTGGATCTTTTCTTGAGAAGAACCAATATTCTGTTGCAATGTCTCGATCTGCAAATCAATTTAAAATGTCTGATAACTTCTCTAAACAACTTTATACTATTTTCTAACAAGAAAAAACTGCCCATTTTAATTGATTTTCAAAAGAATTTGATAGGGGTTTAATAAAAAATATTTTGTACCATAAATTATGCAGTTAAAAAAGCAAGTATTTAATTTTATCAGTTGAAATCAAAACTAGAATGGCAGTGCCATGCAGATAAATAATATCAGACCAGTGTCTTTGACTAAATGTTATTAAAAAGAACCAGATGCTTTATATGATTATCTACTTTAAATCTTCATTTTTTTTAATATAACAAAATTCCTGCAAACGTTTTGCTTTTACAGTTTTTTTTTTAAACCACATTTGTGTTGAAATGTTCCATTTGTTTTAATTTTGAAAATAATTTACTAAAATGATTCATTAACTCATTACCATATTTCTGTTAAAATATATTTCATTATTTTCAAAATTAACTGACACAAATTAAGTATTTAGTAAAATAACTCATTATTAAGCTGAAGTTTGGAACATAAAATTTTGATTTGGAAGATTTTATTTAGAAACCACTTTTAAACAAGAAGTTTATATCCTAGAATTAGAGGCAGTCTGAGAAGGGTTGGTATTAAAAAGGTTAAGCAGATATTTGGAACAAATGAACATGAAATTTCAATGCAAAGTCACAATATTGATCATTTTAACTAATAAGTTTGCACTATAGAATCAGGATCAGTTTTGAGTGTGTTGGTATCAAAGAGTCTTGAGTGGGTTGGTATCAAGACATGTTAAATAAGGTACCAAATTTTACCCTCAATGAATTAACTACACCTTTTATACATCTTGCACATTTTCCATTATTACAAGGCTTCAGACTTATATTCCAGAAGAATGTGTTATATCCATACTGCTGTGGGAATTATTCACAATCTAGGAGGAACCATGACAAAAGAATCCAAACAGTTGAGTGCCTAGTGCATACACCCACAATATTCATTCATTCTTGGACAAAAGACCAATTTTGTAAGAATTTACATTTGCAGCCCAGACTTTATTCTGGACAAATAATTTCAGGTTCCAGTCCTACTAACTGTATACGGAGTAGGTTTTTAGGGATTGCTGTGATAATGCATTGTCTGGTGCTGTTTATCTTGAACACATTTCACTGCTCCATCTTCGACTTAAGCAGCAGCTTTATGTCATTTTTCTCCAAGGAAACGCTATCAAATATAAAACCGCATGGAGTGAAGAAATTTTCCCTGGTACAGGGCAATAGTTTACTGAAGTAGCATACCTAGATGATCAGATAACTATTCTTGATATTAATCCCTTAGCATTCAGATTATTCTGTCAAATGTATAATACTAGTTTGTTGACATTGTTTTGAATTAATCATGCATTGTCCGAGATTTCAATGTGATTGTGTATTTTCAGAATGACATTGTAGGGAAGGTATGAAAGGCCAGATCTAGCCACTTTGAAACATGAAAATTTGAGCCAGATACAGCCAGTTTAAATGCTAGAAATGAATATTACTAATGAAATTAACCATAAGGAGAAATACTTACAAGAGCATAAGATGCAATTAATTTGTTCAGGGCTTCCTTGGAATGAGTCTGTGCACTTTCCAATTCTTTCATTGCTTTTGCATAGACACGTTTCTTGAGCTTCAGAGAAATGTTGCCAACACGAGCTAAGGAGGCTTCTTTAGAGGTTTCCAGTTCTGGAGACACAAAGAATCATCATATAACTAATGAAATTGGAGCAGTGGAAAAAAAAAAAACAATAAGCAAGTGGGAAAATTAAGAGTCTTGACTGTGTTTAAGTCAAAGTTTCCAGCCCCTGCAGATTGAAAACAATTTCAGACAGAGACCTAAGGAATTTTTTTTACAGCAACTGTGTTGCCAAGGAAACATGCAAGGAAACCTATTTCTTTAAAAGTTTTGAGAGAAGACAAGCATCTTTCCATCAATGTCAGTTTTAACATGCACTTTTCAATGTCTGCATGGGTCAGATGAAACTTGAGGCAGATTTTATTTGGTCAGCTCTCATCCATTTGCAAGTCTCGTGTTGTACATGGTCTGAGATTTGGTTCTACTGCATGGCACCTTCAGCAAGTGTCTCCTATTATAGACCCAAGTTAAACAAAACCTAGTGAGTGGAATGTCTTGACATTCCTGTTATACAGCTGTTGGCATTTATCTTCCATGAAGACAGTGTCCAACCTTAGGGAAATATTACCCTGCTTGGAAACAGGTGGGGATTGGCAAGACAGGCATCTGGCCAAAGAAAATCTGCTTTAATAACATGGGAAAGTGAATGTTAAAACAATGACATTTTACTGCTATATCTAGGGGTTAAACAAAAGCTTTACAAGGATCTCTACAAGGGACCTTCCCCCCACCCACATTTATTTCATCACTTAACACCAAGCCAAAACGGACAATGGAGCCTGGTGTGGCTCCTAGCCTCACCAGCTCCTGTCAAACCATCCAACCTATGCCATGATGGAAAATACTTCGACTATAAATTGCGGAAAGGTCTCTAGAGTCATGGTGCGAGACAAGAAAAATCACCCATGGACAAGACACCAGTCTAGTTCAGTGACATGGCCAAGTGATCTGGTACCCATTCTTGAAGTCTTCACCAGATTCCATAGTATTTAACATGGCTTTAACTGACACAGCTATGATTAAGTGTATTTGCTAAGTTATATAAGGAGATGAGCAGATGGAAGAGAAACCCTTAATTTTAATCCAATGAACACAAGATTTCACTTTTATACAGCTTGCATAATTTAATTAATATAATGTATGCTTTTTGTGGTTACCTTTGCCTGGTTCCTCAGAACCATCAACAACAGGCAGATATTTATCAAGAGCATCTTCAGAATAGGTTAAATAAACCTCCACCTGGTGTAACAGTTGCTGACCATAATCAGTTTGAAGCAGCCACTGCAGCTGGCTGTAAGTGTAGTTGGAAGCACGAAGCACCTGTTTAATGCCATATTCCTTGCTGTTTTCCAAAGAACTGAAATACTTGATGTTGTCCACAGTTGTGTCCCCAAATTGTTTCACAGCATTGACCTTTAAAATATTCAAATTTAAAGATTAAAAAAAAAAAAAAAAATTTTTTTAAATCAGCAAATTACAATTTTTTTTGTAGGAGGTGTTATTGCTACGTTTTAGCTATATTTATTTATCATTAAATGGTTTCCATTCATATATTCAGGTTAAATTTCACATGTGATGTTTGGAACAAAATTTTATATTTTCAAAGAAAGTTTTAGACCATTTTAACCCTTTAGCATTTAAACCAGCTAAAACATTCTGTTTTATGTTCAAACTAAACAGATTTGACCTCTCACACCTACCCTACAATGTCATTCGAAAAAAAATAATCACATGGAGTTCCCAAAGCCACAAGATAATGTACAATGAATTCAAACCATTGTAAATAAATTAAGCATTACATTTCACAGAGTACTCTGAATACTAAAGGGTTAAAACAAGGATATTTGTAGACATCAAGTACTGTCTCAGATAGGTTGATATCAAAAGGGTTAATTAGCAATATGAATTTAATCAATAGATGTTCAACCAATACTATAAGAAAAATTCAGACTTAGAAAGCAAAATTCTATTATTAAGACTTATGGAAGATTTGGCTAAACTGACTTTACCTTATCAACTGCAGGCTGCACTAGATTGGAGCACATCTCTTTGCTGTCAGTGACAATCTGTTAAAATATAACATAACATAATAGCATTATATATAATAAACAGTTCCTCTCACAGAGAAATGATAGAAAAAAAATTCTTATACTGGTTTCAGTCACTAATCTGTGACCATGCTGGAGCACCACCTTTTCAAGGGTTTAATCCATCACAAACCCAGTACTTAGCTAAACCTGGTATTATTTTATTGTTTCATGAGTGCAACACCCTATCCACTAAACCACATGCCTCCACTATGTAAGAATGGTAAAATAGGCGATAAAAATGAAGATGTCCTAGTTGTTCAATCAACTGAACAACATAGTATGTAGCTGGCTGAGTATTCCAAATACTCATGTTAACATAATCCTCAAGTAGAATCAGCAGGACAGAGACAAAGCCTATTAAGTTACATGTACAGTGCACGTGAATGGCTTCTACAGTTTCTTCTACTTTTACTCAAGATTCAGTAAACTTGAAAGTATTCCAGTGTGATGCACAGGAGGCTTGAACCTTGGCCTTCATGATTGCAAAGGAAGCTTTTCATCATTCTGTTATGTCGCACGTTCGGATGCCTCTACTACTCAACTTGACACTGCTCTGTTCTAGTCTACTTCAGCTGCTATTCTGACCTCGACATCTAGGCTTCTCCCTCTATATCTTTGTATTGGGCTAACCTACTCCATCGTCTGGGGGCGTCCACACAACACATTCAAACAGTGATCAACTTACTTGCTGAGGAGTCTTTTTGATGGCAGGACACTTCTCCTCCAGTTTATCAAGTTGGTTGCATGCAAAGTTATCAGCAGCGTTAACTGAAAGAACAAATGAAATCAGTATCAAAACTGTGCAGAGGTTAACCTTTCGGCATTCAGATTATTTTGTCAAATGTGTTGCTTATTTACACTGTTTTGAATTAGTCATACATTATCCGATAGCTTCAAAATTTTGATGGTGTGACTGTATATATTTTTAGAATGACATTGTAGAACAGGTGAGAATCCAGATCAGGTAGTGCTTCGCTTTGAATTTTCAATCAAATGAATTGATCCCAGACTGATACTTATCCAGTCTCTTTTACCAAACTGCTAGGTTACGGGGTCAAACACACCAACAGCAGTAGCCAGCAATGGTGGAGGACAATACACCACCTAGTCTGGGAATTGGAACATTATATACATATATCACACTCATGAGAAGCTTCTTTCAGTTTTCACTTACAAAGCTTTGGTTGGGCCAGAGTTATAATAGCAGTCATTTGTCCTATATGCTGTAGAATAAGACTGAACCCGGAAACAGAAAGTGAAGTTCTTAACCTCACAGCTGTTACATACATAAAAGATTGTTGACAAGTCATCTGATAGTTTTGCACTTTCAAAACTGCATAGAATAAAAAATCCTTTGAGATAACAGCATCCAGCTTAAAAAGCATAACGGTTATTAACAGGCACAGGAGTAGCTGTGTGGTAAGTAGCTTGCTTATCAACCATATGGTTCGGGGTTCAGTCCCACTGGGTGGCACCTTGGGCTGACCAATGCCTTGAGTCGATTTGGTAGACGGAAACTGAAAGAAGCCCGTCGTGTATGTATATATATATATATATATATATATATATATATGGCGGTGCCCCAGCATGGCCACAGCTCAAGAGCTCAAACTGGAAAACGCGCGCGCGCGTGTGTGTGCGTGTGTGTACGTGCGTGCGTGCACGTGCACGTGTACGTGCGTGTGTGTGTGTGTGTGTGTGTACGTACGTGTGCGTGTGTGTACGTACGTACGTGTGTACGTACGTACGTGTGTGTGTACGTACGTGTGTGTGTACGTACGTGTGTGTGTACGTACGTGTGTGTGTACGTACGTGTGTGTGTACGTACGTGTGTGTGTACGTACGTGTGTGTGTTCCCCCAACATCACTTGACAACCGATGCTGATGTGTTTACATCCCCATAACTTAGCAGTTCGACAAAAGAGACCGTAAATAAGTACTAGGCTTACAAAGAATAAGTCCTAGGGTCGATTTGTTCGACTAAAGGCGGTGCTCCAGCATGGCCACAGTCAAATGACTAAAACGAGTAAAAGAGGAAGGAGAATGCAGCTTAGAAACAGCTGAATATGTATTTAAAAAAAAAAAAAAATCCACTGACAAGGTTTTGTTCAGCCCTGGGCTGTTATTGCTGGAACCTATTTATAGTGGGACTAAACCTAAAACCATAGGGCCTAGAGGCAACCTTAATCACACAGCCTTGCAAATACACAAAACAATTAGAAATCACATAGAACCCCACTTACCTTACATCAGAGCAAGGTTTCCCCAACATATTTCCACCCACCCCAGGTCCCACTGGTAGTTGGAAAAAAACCAACTTAAGTTTAAATATTCTATCACAATTATTTAATACAAAATCATCAACCAGTAACTTTGTACTAAGTATGAATAAGTACATTATTGACAACCATTTTCACAATTCCATCTACCACTATAAAAAAAATTTGAATCCCAGCACTACCACCACCACAATTTTCCCAGGCCCCACAGACATATTCCTTCATACAGGACCTAGTTTTAAACCATTTTATTGAAAGTCACGTTTTTGTTTAGTACACAGTGTAATGCTTATGTAAAGAAACCAGTGAATCTTAGTCAAGTTTCCTAACATAGCAGGTATGAAGATTCACCATAAAGCACTAAATTATTCCTTGTTCGATTTGCCACATTACTATATAATTTTCATAGTCAGCAATATAAAATACAAACTTACTCTGAGGTTGATATTTATCCAGAACTGGTTGAGCAGTATTCAGAACAGTTTTTGCTCCACTTTCAGCTTTATCAAAGGCATACTTCACCAATGTGTTGTACTCCTTGGCTTTGTTATAATATGCAGATAGTTGAGTCCATGTACTTTCAATGACTGGGATTGAAGAAAAACGCTTCACGAACTGGACTTGTGTCTCTTCGTTGTTGCTTTGCTCGTGTTCCATGTTAGATCTTTGCTGATTAAAAGTCCTAGAATAAATAAAGTAAACGTTAAAAAAACGAAGTTACATAAAAAAAATTAAATAAAAGGTCAAGATTAACCATCAACGATTGAAGTGTTTATGGAACACCTGTATAGCCCTGGAAGGTTATTTAATCCTCTGACAATTAATTTTCACTTTCTAAAGGATTTAACTTTCGTTTAATAACAATGATTACATTTTGTTCTGTGTATTGTGTAATTGCGTGTAAACGTGTTTAGTAAATTGCTAGTATGGGAATAGTAGGCATAACTTTGTAATAATAGCTGTGTGTGATGGAAAGGGAACGCTTGCTTCACAAACGAGATATCTCTCGCAGCTAGATTACAGCAAAACGATAATAACACTTCACATACACTATAATCTCAGTGACGTGAGTGACAAATAATGATCATTAAAATAAAAGACATTAATAAAAACAGTCAGAAATATAGGGAGAAACCTATCATTACCTCTTGCTGACACGGTGTGTCCTTTCTTAAACTAACTAGTAAAAGTATCTCAAAACCACCATTTCAAAATAAGTGCAGGCGTGGCTATGTTGTTAACAAGGTCGCTTCCCCACCATAGAGAAGCGTGTTCGGTCCCACGATGTGGTACCTTAGATAAATGTCTACTGCAATAAACTCAGGCCAAACAAAGTGTTGCGAATGGATAATGTGTGGGTTCGCACATGCGTTTGTCCGTCCGACCTGCGGCCGAACCATCGAGCACACATCAACTGGTTGGTCACAGTTGGAACACACTGTGTCTTGTCTTCTCCCATGCGATATCCTTGGTCATCGTCGACAACAACGGACGTACCGATAGAATAAATATATGTGCGTATATAAAAGAAAGAATATAATACGTACATCCGAAGGAAGAAATTAGTATTGAATAAAAATGGTCAAAAATGTTTCACTTCAGACAAAAAAAAAAAAAAAGTGTGACTGTGATAAGCTCCCCACCCCCAATCACATGGTTCATTCCTACGGTGTGACACCCAGGGCAAGTGTCTTCTGCTATAGCCTCAGACTAACAAAAGCCTTGTGAGTGAATTTGGTAGATGGAAACTGAAAGAAACCCTCTGTGTGTGTGGTCACCACCGCTTGGCAACCAGTGTTGGTAGGTTTACATCCCCATAACTTTGATCGGCAAACGGGATCGCTAGAATAAGGACAAGGCTTTACAAAAAAAAATAAAATAAAGCACTGGGGGGTCGATTCATTCGACTAAAAGTGAAGTTAGTGCTCCAGCATGGCCACAGTCTAATGACAAGATAACCTAAAATTAGTTTCCTTCAGAGATTATAGTTACTTTTAGGTTTTGATTTTTTTTTTTTTTTAATGTTTCGAATAAGAAACAAATTAAAACTGATCTGGGAAAGATTTCCGTCCGGCCCCACTCCCCATTTTCTCCCCAATTTTATTTTTCCGAATCATATTTTCCCACAAAAGAAAAAAAAAAAAAAAATCTGAAAAAAGTAAAAACAAAATGAAGGTAATTCGGGTTGGGGGTGGTAATTTAAAAATGCCGAATTTTGCCAAATTTTTTTTGCAGATTCGTATTCCCCGTAGCCGAAAAGAGGGGGTGGTGTTGAAAAAATGTTTAAAGGAGAGTGGTTGAGGGGGGGGGGGCGAAGTCTTGCCCTGATCTGTTAAAAAAAAAAAAAAAAAAAAAAAAGGTAAAGATTGTCAAAATATGGAGAATATATTAACAACAACAGTCTAAATACTTTGTAGTTGGACTAGAGTGAGATTTCATGTCAAAACATGACATTTTGAAACAACTGAGAGTGGATGTTTCCGTTGTAGTTCTCACAGTCAATCCTACTCGCACAGACAATCTCCTCTCCAAACTTTGACACATTTTATTTAAAGAAAAGAAGAAAAAAAAAAAGGCGGGGAGCGAGAAAAGGAAAAAATTATAAATGTTCAGGTGCATGAGTGGGTGTGTGGTAAGAAGCTTGCTTACCAACAACGTGGTTTCGGGTTCAGTTCCACTGTGTGGCACCTTGGGTAAGTGTCTTCTACTATAGCCTCGGGTTAACCAACGCCTTGTGGGTGGATTTGGTAGACGGAAACTGAAAGAAGACCATTGTGTGTGTGTGTGTGTGTGTGTGTGCGTTCCCGTAACAGTCTATCGGTCCCCTTTGCCGAACCGCTAAGTACTAGGTTTACAAAGAACAAGTCCAGGGGTCAATTTGCTCAACTAAAGGCGGTGCTCCAGCATATCCACAGTCAAATGACAGAAATGAGTAAAAGAATACAAGAACAGATATCATCTGGGGTGCCAACACCTTTTTTTCTTTTTTACGGATTAGTAATTTCAAGAGTAGATTACGATCGAGTAAAAAAAAAAAATCACAAGGGTTGGTGGGAGAGTTTGTTCCTCACCCCACCCCAATAATTTTGACTTTTGAAAATATTTTCAGATCCATGTTTTAAGCATCTAAAGCGAGGATTCTTCAAAAGCATGCTCAAAGTAAATCTGAAATTTTTCGTTAAGTCAAAACTGAAGAATTGCAAAAAAGTTGGGGGTGACAAAACCGCTCTGTACATTGTAATCAACGCTATTTAAAACGAACACGTTCCAAAGAATTACGCTTTTTTGTGGGGAACACCAAATACTTTGTCATTCTATAATAATGCACAAAGAGATGGCTCATTACGCAGCACATTTAAATCATTTAATTAATCCAAACGATGCGAGAAAAGCTTATGGCACATTCGATAGCAATCATAATGGTGCAAATATCTCATAGGAAGTTTTTCCCTTCAATGTTAATTTATGTTAATTTAATAAATCAATGTTAATTTATGTCCTTCATATAATTATCTCAGGCGCTTGCTGTCCGAAAGGTTGGGGCCATTCCTTTGAAGTATCTTTCAGTGGTTTCAGTCATTAAATTGTGGATATGCTGGGACACCACCTTAAAAAGGTTTATATAGTGCAGTGGTTCCCAAAGTGGGCAGGGCGGACCCCCTTGAGATCGGTAGAAAGATCCAGGCATGAGGGCGGTTAAGAAAAGTGGAGCGATGGATGTAAAAACAACAAAATGTGTAAATTAGGTTGTTTTGTGGAATACAGTGGTTTTGAATTTGCTGGAGAAAGTGGTCCGTGTTTGTAGAGGTGCGTGGGTGGAGGGTGTGCTAGGAATGTGGCCTGGGTGGCCAACCTGAAAGAGTTTGAGAACCACTGGCTTAGTCGAAGATCTACCCTCTATCGGACAAGTAGTAGGAGGGACGGACGGACGGACGGACCCGCATACAGGACAATAAAGAAATATTGAAACAACGGGTTAGAAAAAAAAAATCGGTTAAACTAAAGCATTTGACCCGAGCCTAAAAACAAAAGAAAAATAGTGTAATATGTGTAAAACAACTTCCTCTAAATGAATACGAAAAAAGAAAAAAAAAAATGCGCGCTCGTGAAAGGGGTGGGTGGGGGAGAGGCCTCGGAAAATTCACATCGTGAATGTTCCGAGTCGCCTCACCAGAGCCAAGAAACAAAAGAAAAATAGTGTAATAGGTGTAAAACAACTTGCTCTAAACGAATATGAGAAAAAAAGAAAAAAAAATTCCTGAATTGGTTAACTTTCATAAGTTGTATGTTAAAAGACGCCGTCGATATATCTGCTATTGAAATTAGAATTCACAACCCACTGGACCCACCTTCAAAAGTAAAACATTTGATAAAACCTGTTAACTTTTTCTCTATATTATACATACGAGACGGCAAACGGATTCTAAAACAACTTTCAATATAGTAGTTGCATTATAATAGTTCCCCCCCCCCCCCCGCTCCCAAACAAAAAAGTAAAATAAAGCACTCGCACTATATTCGTTCTTCATTCCTGTTCTTATTTTAACTGATGTCCTCTGTCCGGAAATCTTTCGTCACACATCTGTGACCTCTTCAGCGACACTTTCCGTCCTCGTGTAAACTCCTGCTCCAGGAGCAGGAGAGACTTAGCGGAGCAGGAGCATACACAAGGGCGGAAGGTGTCGCTGAAGAGGTCACAGATGTGTGACAAAAGCTTTCCGGACAAAGGAACAGTAATAAACGAGTGAAGAATAAATATATAGTGCGTGTGTTTATTTGGGAAAAGAAAAAAAATGACCGTCCCGAAATATAACCAATCCTTTCTGTAATAAAGGAAGAGGATAGTCGAGTACATCGACCCCAGTGCTTAATTGCTAGTCATTTCATCGACTCCAAAGTTGCCCTCGGCGTAGTCTGATGAAATAACCATTCGCATTTAATAATTATGAGGATGATGAAAGCGCCTGACTATTTTAACTGCTGCTAAAATTCGGCACGGCTGTCGAAATTACAAGGCTAGTGTTTTGAAGTTGCAAAACATTGGGTGCGCCAGGCTGGGTTTTTTTTCTTTTTTAACCAAATAAAAAATAAAATAACTTATATTTCAACTTTCTGCATTTTACGTTAGTGCTGTCACGTTAAAAATTAAAAAAAAGTGACCATTATTATAGATTTAAACTTCGTAGAATGAGTAAGTTTAACTTTTTCATTGATTTGCAAGCTGAAGTTTCGTGTGTTTTGTAAACTATTTGGGAGGTGTGTCTGGATCAGTTAACTTCGTAACTTTCTGAGTATATTATTTATATGGGAAAATACAGAATTAGAAGTAATTTCCCACCTCCCGAATGATGAAGTTGATAGGAATAAAAACATCTCATGTGAAGCGGTGGGGATCGAACGTAGTAAGTCGAGGGTAGAACTCAAGTTACGTCAACGAAACCTAGAGTTGAAATTACAGGCTGTTAAACATTTATTTTAATATTAACAATTAAAATTAATATTGGTGGAGGTGAATAAGTACACCACCCGTCTTCTGCGTAACAAAAAACCCTAAACACAGGTGTGCAGATTCTTTACTTTCATCCCAATGTTATTTTTTTAATTACATACAGAAGCAAATATCTAAAAAAATATATATATACATATAACAGAAGCGGTAGGACAGAGGCAAGATATTTAACGGTGTTTAGATCAGTTCAATTCATACCATCCAGGAATTTGAGTAAATAAAGATGCAATAATATAAATAGATTAAATAAATTAACATGAAGCTTAATGCCAAAAATATTTTGAAAAAAAAAATCGTATTTATAAAAATATACACCTATATATTCGTCTATAGTTGTTAAAACTTTAGTATAAACGGGATTTTTTAAAAGTCAGCTTCTTTTAATGCCCACTGCATTAAATATTGCTTAAGAGTAACAAAACAACTAATTATTAACAATAGTTTGATTAATGTTAAATTTGTTACGAAAAGAAAAAAAACAAACTTTCCAACTGTTAATGAAATTACAAAGTTTTGATGGCAAAACTATAAGTATACCAAGTTATTACTATAACTAGGTATTGTAAATAGACATAAAATATAGAAGAAATAAAAGCTGTTCTTGTCAAACATAATAAACTTACTGTAATCAATCAAGTTCAATAGTTTGGTAAAGGTCTTCTTAGTGAGACAACACCTTCTCTGTAGTCTGACTTATTACGCTATGGCACTGAAGATCTGCCGACGGCTCTTTTATACTAGTTTCCTCCTGTTTAGTTTATTAACTGTAAATGACGTCAATATCCTCTGTTCTTAATTTTTGACAATTCGAGAAGCAAGGTCAAAAAAGGGGACGACCGCGTGGAATATGCGTCATTTTGATAAAATTCCTACGTTGGTTTGATCTAGTCAGAGAGATTATAAATTTGTTAAGAGCAGTTTCGTTCAATTTTGAAGAGGTTGTGGTACAAAGTTTATGATAACAGGACGAAGACAGACTTGACTGGAAATACGATCGATTAAACGGGTGAGCAGACTAGGTAAATGAAACTGATAGACAAACAAGAAACACAAGGTTCTAATGTAGAGGCACGAGGCCTTAGATTTGGGAAGAATACAGTCGAGAACATTGACCCAGTACTTGACAGGTGTTCCATTTTTATCGGCCCCGGAAGGATAAAAGGAAAGGTTGACCTCGACAGGATTTCTCCCATTTCCCCGAGGTCATCTTAAAAAGAAAATAAAGTAAAGAAAAACACAATCAATTGATAGGAAGAGAAATAAGACATTTTTCTTCTTTTTATTGAATAGAATGGGAATGGCTTTCAGATTTATTGTTAAATCCTCAAAAAAATTTATCCAACCAGGTGTGTTTTGACATATACATTTTTTTCCACAAATGTTTGTTTGGTCATTTGCAGCCACCAACTTTATACTAAGTTGGAGACGAGCTAGCAAGGGCGCTCTGAATGGTCGCTTGGCCTACTAAAAATAGCAGCCAAACCTCCTAAGAGTCTTAAAAGATACAAATCTAAAATAGAAATTAAGACAGTCATGGTTAAAATCCTTTGATCACAGGTCTGCTAGATCAGAGTTGGTCAACCTGCGTCAGTTGTTAACTGCCAGGACCGTTCATTCTTTAAAAAATTCTCTTTTCCGAAATTCATCAACACCACTCTTGATGTGCCAAAACACCCCTCCACGACAATGAGAAGACGATTCAGTCACATGATTCGGATCAAGATGGAAAAGAAGGGCCCAATCAAGAAAGGATTGGAAGCGCATTGTAACCAGCGGGGTATAACAACATCCGATAGTCTGGCCGATACATGACAACGCTTGTTCTTCAAGATTTCATTTGACTTATGTTTATTTTACTGACCCCACTTTTAACCTTTTCTAACGAGTTATAGTGTACCTTAGCACTTTTTTACAGTAAGCTCATTATCATTTTAACTAATTTAAATATCCTTTTGACTTTTTGTGATGAGAAACATTGAGATTCCGAAAGAAAACTATCCTTTATTGTTGAATTAATTGATAATCATCTTAGTTCTACAAATTTAAAGACTGATTCTGGGGTTACTAACAGAAGGAGGGCTAATAAAGAGTTAACGGGAAACGAGATCAGGACAATAGGACAACGAGCCATATCAATAGCAGAAGGGAAAGAAACGAGGTGATCGACGAAGATCGAAAGGAAATTATAAATAATTGCAGCGTGGAAGGTGTTTATAAGCCATTTAAAACACACAAAAACCGTTAAATTCATTCTAACATTTTAATTCAATTTGCCAAAATATTTTCGTCGCTTTGAGACCGCGACCTGTTCACTGACAAAATTCCGTGCTGCAATCTCAATTATAAATAGGTAAGAGAAAACGAACTATTTACTTCATGTGTATAAGAGAGAGAGAGATGGCTGTCCCCTTATTCCCGGGACAATCTTAGCAGAATTATGAGTCCCCGGACAAATCAATGCTCTGGTCCCAAATGCATTCATTGACAAAAAGCTACAGCATACGTAGGTCAGAGTTAAGTTTCTTAGACTCGTGGGGGGTCCCTAGGTAACTGCTCGGTGTGCGTATGCGTTAAGACAGCACTGCTTGTCTCCCCTACACTTAAGGCGTTCTAAATTCATTTATCTCTCTCTCTCTCTCTCTCTCTCTCTCTCTCTCTCTCTCTCTCTCTCTCTATCTATCTATCTATCTCCCTCTTTCTCTTTTTCTTTTATTTAGGCACATGGGCTTTATAAAGAGGGGACACCACAAGAACAGACAAAACAAAACATGGGGTATTGAAGGCGGCGAGCTGGCAGAAACGTTAGTACGCTGGGCAAAATACCTAGCAGCATTTCGTCTGCCGTTACGTTCTGAGTTCAAATTCCGCCGAGGTCGACTTTGCCTTTCATCCTTTCGGGGTCGATAAATTAAATACCAGTTACGCACTGGGGTCGATATAATCAGCTTAATCCATTTGTTTGTCCCCTCTGTGTTTAGCCCCTTGTGAGTAGTAAAGAAATAGGTATTTCGCCTGCCGTTACGTTCTGAGATCAAATTCTGCCGAGGTCGACTTTGCCTTTCATCCTTTCGGGGTCAATAAATTAAACCCCAGTTACGCACTGGGGTCGATATAACCGGCTTAATCCGTTTGTCTGTCCTTGTTTGTCCCCTCTATGTTTAGCCCCTTGTGGGCAATAACGAAATATAAAACAATACATGGGGTACATAAAAACGTATAACGAATACATCTTTATATATAAAAGTGAAGTTGTGTGAGTGTCTGTCTCCTACGATTTAGATTCCTAACTACTCCTACATTTTGTGGTGCAGTTTAACCAAAAGCGGGTATCTTATAGTCGTGATTCATATTGAGCCCTTCTGGGTATTAGCGCGCGTCTATGATGAATCTACGATTAAAAAAAAAATTACCATCATTTTTTTCCATTTTAATGCATTTTTTCGCTATTATATAAGGGAAGTAACTCTCTAAAAATGTCTACGATGAGTCAACGATTTAAAAAAAAATTTACCATAATTTTTTTTCCATTTTTAATGTATTTTTTTTGCTATTTTGTGGCTATAACTTTCTAAAAATGCTTATATAGTTATTTCCCGGGCGATACTGCTAGTTATGAATATAAATGAAATGAGAATGAAATGGCATTCCTACCCGTCTCTCCCTCTTTCTCGCCCCACTCTTGTGAGTGTCCACTCCTATAAACCATGCCTTAATCTCTATTATACCCAGCATTTCTTTCTCAAAACGTTGAGGCTCTGGAAATCTCAACCTGCTCATGTTTTTACAACAGTGAGTATACAACAAGACGTGTGTATATTCACTGAGTAAAGCAATTATGTAATATTTATAACTCTTTGTTAACATTACGACCGGTCACACTACATTTTCGAAAACGAGTGGAATACAAAGAAATTCTTTGGTATCAGGAAGAGCAGCCAGTCATAAAATACTACCATCTACAAATCCCCGGCCAATCCATGCTAGCATGAGCAAGAAAAAGGGACGTTAAATAAATAAATAAGTAAATCGAGATTGAATGTTGTCATTGAACCGATTTCAGTTGTTCTTATGGAAATATGTGTGGTTAAGAAGTTTGCTTTCCAACAACATGATTCCGGGTTCAGTCTCACTGCACAGCGCCTTGAGTAAGTTTCTTTTACCATAGGTACGGGCCAAACAAAGGTTTTTGAATGGATTTGGTAGACGGAAACTGAAAGAATCCCATCGTACATGTATGTATGTATGCACTAGCGTAGCTAAAGTGTGTGCCACCTTAGGCGGCCCTACCGTTTGTCGCTTCAGGACCCCAGAAAAAACATATATTGCCTACAGCAGACCTGAGAGTGCCAGCCCTACCGCCCCCTAGCTACACTAGTGTACGTATGGTACGCATATACGCACGTATGTGCGTGTCTTCCATCACTACTTAACCGATATTGGTTTATTTACGTTCCTCTAATTTAGCGGTTTGGTAAAAAAGCATGGCCATAGTTTAGTGACTGAAATAAGTAAAAGACTAAAGTTCACAGCAGAACTCTTGGAAGAAACAAAAACAGAAGATCAAAGGCTGACTGAGAGAATTAAGGGCCCCGGACATAACTGTTCATGGGGCCCCTTAGCATTGATATCAAAGAGAGTTAACATGTAGAGTGTGGAGCCCCTCAAAGCTCCGAGCCTTCGGGCAATGCCTGATTGACCAATCGCTCAGACTGCCCCTGCAGAAGATGAGACTAGATCAAGTTATTTCTGGTACTGATTTACAAGACCAAAGAAATTCTGCTGAGGTC
This sequence comes from Octopus sinensis, assembly GCF_006345805.1. Classification (NCBI taxonomy): domain Eukaryota; kingdom Metazoa; phylum Mollusca; class Cephalopoda; order Octopoda; family Octopodidae; genus Octopus; species Octopus sinensis. The sequence continues at coordinate 52,437,910 of NC_043008.1, forward strand.
GACTTTGCCTTTCCCTTTTTTGGGGTCAATGAAATAAGTACCAATTCCACACTGGGGTCCATGTAATCAACTAACCTCCTCCCCTAAAATTTCAGGCCTTGTGCCTATAATAGTAAGGTTAATCTTTTTGATGAAAAGTTGTGCCATATGTAACTCCTGGTAAAATTAATATGATGTTTTGCTGTAATATGCGATTTTTCTCCCATCACTCCAAACAATTTTTGTTGGAAAGTGAGCAAGTTGTCAAGTATCATTTTCAAAGCTCCAATCTTCATCCCAAATCATCTTCCACGAGTGCGTGGACAGTCCTTGGAATGTAATTTTTGCAATGACAGACTTTAAAAATATGAAGGATGCTAGATTTTGAAATTCTTGTCTCATCACTCGCTGCACAAATTTACATTAACTCTGGCAATATATTTCCAGTACCCTTTTTGGCGGGTATGTTAATGACTCCTGTAACATTTATTGTGCACATTTTAAATAGTTCCATCTGCTTTAAACCTATCTGTAATTTCAGTAATGGCTACTGACATAAGTGGATCTGTTTGAAACTCTTACCTAAGCTTTCTTTGGCTTGTTTTGAAATTTCCAATAGAACTACTTTAGGATAAATTTCCTCTGTTGAAAGTTTTGTTTTGTTCCCTTAATTATTCCTAATGGGTTAATTCTAAAAAAGAAATGAAAATTTAATGAGTTATCAGCTGTTAAGGTATGTATACAACTTTGGAGCAAACCTATACATACATTCATATACATATGGATGCAGGTTGTTCATAAATTATATTTACATGTTCCACAGTTTATTGTATCTGTTAAAGCTGAGATTCATCAATCAACTTCTTTGACTCAAATGGAGCCCATGTGAAAGTTCTCCAATGTTTCTAATAAAACTTTATTGCCAATGTTTTCCAATAAATTCCGCTGAGTTAGCCTTATTTTTCATTTTCTTTTTTTCCTATTTTTTTATATTGTAAAAGTAATTTATGGACACCTTCTATACATACATACACACACACATACATATACATACATACATATACATACACACACATATATACATACATACATACACACACATATACATACATACACACACACACATACATATACACACACACATACATACATACATACATACATGCTTACATGCATACATACATACATACATACATACATACATACATACATACATACATAGAAATACATACATACATACGTAGAAACACTGCCAAATCTGACTGGGCCTGATGAAGCCTCCCGGCTTCACAAACCCCAGTTAAACCGTCCAACCCATGCTAGCATGGAAAACGGACGCTAAATGATGATGAGGATGATGATGATGATACATACATACATACATACATGCTTGCATGCATACACACACATACACATACATACATACATACATACATGCATGCATGCATGCATGCATACATACATACATACATACATACATTCATACATACATACATACATACATACATGCATGCATGCATGCATGCATACATACATACATTCATACATACATACATTCATACATGCATGCATGCATGCATGCATACATACATACATACATACATACATACATACATACATACATGCATGCATGCATATATACATGCATACATACATACATACATACATACATATGTATGTATTTATGTATTATACGGTATTTTTTGTTTTTTTTTGCTTTTTTGCAGTTAATTTATCAGTGTTTAAACAAATAAATGAACTATCTATCAGTTTTAACTTCAAATATTTCTGTGTCAAGTATTTCTCTGTTTAATCTGATGTTTGATCAGATTTATCAAGGTTGTTGTCCCAAAAATAGATTAATTAAATACTAAAGTTTAGACTGAAGTAGGAGGAAAAGATGTAGTTTGCCCTCTCAGCCTTGTTTTGCTCTATTGTACGTGCGTCTGTGTCAGCATGCGCATGAGATGTTCTTTATTTATAGACAAGTAGTGTCTGAATTTTTACTCTTGGAGGTTGTCGTTTAACCCCAGGTCACCCCTGAGTGAACAATGATTACACATACCCATTTCTTTACTGGATGGAAGCACTCCATCGGTTACGACGATGAGGGTTCCGGTTGATCCGAATCAACGGAACAGCCTGCTCGTGAAATTAACGTGTAAGTGGCTGAGCACTCCACAGACACATGTACCCTTAACGAAGTTCTCGGGGATATTCAGCGTGACACAGAGAGTGACAAGGCCGGCTCTTTGAAATACAGGTACAACAGAAACAGGAAGTAAGAGTGAGAGAAAGTTGTGGTGAAAGAGTACAGCAGGGATCACCACCATCCCCTGCCGGAGCCTCGTGGAGCTTTAGGTGTTTTCGCTCAATAAACACTCACAACGCCCGGTCTGGGAATCGAAACCGCGATCCTATGACCGCAAGTCCGCTGCCCTAACCACTGGGTCATTGCGCCTCCACATTTCTTTACTACCCACAAGGGGCTAAACACAGAGGGGACAAACAAGGACAGACAAAGGGATTAAGTCGATTATATCGACCCCAGTGCATAACTTGTACTTATTTAATTGACCCCGAAAGGATGAAATGCAAAGTCGACCTTGGCGGAATTTGAACTCAGAACGTAGCAGCAGACGAAATGCCGCTAAGCATTTCGCCCGGTGTGCTAACGATTCTGCCAGCTCGCCGCCTTTAATGATTACACATACCATCAATGGTATGATTGTCATGTGAGAAGTGATGATTATTCCTTGACAGGTGTGACTAATTGTTCGATTAGTCATTCAACCTCTTGCTATACCATTGTTGTTTAACCTGTTTGAGGCCAACCTGTCTGAAACCACACCTAATTCAATGATATAAATTGCCTTTTTTAAGTGATCTAGATTAAAACCTTTCATTGAAATTTCACGATTATTTACGTTCCAGGTATCAGCTTAGTTATTTTATTAAATTCTTCATTATTTTAAAAATTTATTGAAACAAAACAGCATTTCAACAGAAATATGGTAACAAAACTGTTTAATTTATTTAAATAAAAACTTTCCAATGAAATTTCGTATTAATTTATCTTCCAGACACCAGCTTAATAACAGCAGTTATTTTACCAAATTCTTTATTTTCATAACTGACTGACACAAAATCAGTGCATTTCAACAGAAATATGGCAAGAAAAGAGATAAAGGATTCTAAATTAAAACCTATCAAAATTTCATGTTAATTTACATTCCAGACACCAATTAATGACGACAAAGTTATTTACTAAATCCCTCATTGTACTTCTTCAGTGATCTGGACATGCTAATGATAATAGTTTTTAAGCTACAAAGCCAGCAGTGTTGAAGGAAGGGAGTTAGTCACCTACATTGACTGATATTCTATTTTATCATCTCTGAAAGATGAAAAATATAGTTGACTTTAACAGGATTTGGACTCAGAATACAAAGAGCCAAAACAAATACCACAAGGCCTTTTGGTCCAACCAGTCTATCACTCTAGTGGGTACTAACAATTGTTTCTAATGTAGGCACAAGACCTCAAATTATGGAGGAGGGGTTAATCAATTAAACCAACCATAGCATTTTACTACTACTTTATATAATAATAATAATAATAATAATAATAATAATAATAATAATAATAATAATAATGAAATTATTGTATACAGTGCTCAGGTGCACCACAACTTGTCAAAAGTGCGTATAAAGTATATGCAGTAATGTACAAATGTCTGGAAAGCGAACAGTGTACGAGTCAGATACATGCTTGCGTGTGTATGGAGGGGAGAAAATCAGGTGTAGTGTTGGCGAATCTCAGAAAGCATGGAAGTTTTGAAGGATGCAGTGCTCCGACAACTAACAACTAATGCTGGCAGTTTGTTCCATACTTTAGCAACTCTTAGCATGAAAAAATGTTTCCAAAAGTCATGGGAGCTGTGCTGTTTTCTGACTTTGTAAACATGTCCATGGGTGTTAGACAGGTGGAGTTTGAAAAGGTGCTTAGAGTTATTGTTGGTAAGATGGTTAATAATTTTATGGGTGTCTGCCAAGTCAGCTGCCAGACGTCGGAGTTTCAATGTATCCATGCCCAGGGAAATAAGGCGTTCAGAATATGGCAAATGGCTGATGGAGGGTATTCTTTTGGTTGCACGTCGCTGAACAGTTTCCAGATAATTAATATCCTGGGCAAGATAGAGGTTCCAGACCGGTGATGCAAATTCCTGTCCAGAACTCTACTAACCGATCACCCTGGGACATGTTAATAATCCTTTCTACAGTAGATACAAGGCCTGAAATTTAGGGGAGGGGCACTAGTAAATTACATCAACCCCAGTACCAAGCTGGTACTTGATCCCAAAAGGATGAAACTTCAGCAGCATTTAAGCTCAAACTGTAAAGACAGACAAAATATCACTATGCAATTTGTCTGGTGCAGTCACACTTCTATAAGTTCGCAACTTTAGGAGAAGTTAAATAGCATTCATTAAGTTGGTAAGCTGGCAGAATCATTAGCATGCTGGGCTAAATGCTTAGTGGCATTTTGTCTGCCTTTATATTCTGAGTTCAAATTCCACTAAGGCTGATTTTATTTTTCATCTTTTTCAAGGTTGATAAAATAAGTACCAGTTGAACACTTAATAAGATAAAAACTTATCTTCGCAAGTCATGCTGAATCGCCATGAATGGGGCACTAATCCGTCGCAGGATTACTCATTTTTTGCCAGCTGAGTGGATTGGATCAATGTGAAATGAAGTGTTTTGCTCAAGAACACAGCATGTCACCCATTCCAGGAATTGAAACCACAATCTTACAATCATGAGTTCAACACCATAAACCACTAAGCCATATGTGCCTCCACAGTTAAGCACTGGGTTCAATGTAATCAACTTACCTGCTTCCCCCCATATTGCTGGCCTTGTGCCAAAATCGAAACTAATAATCCTTTCTACTATAGGCGCAAAGCCTGAACTTTTGTGGGAGGGGACAAGTCAATCACATCGACCCCATTACTCATTTATTTATTTATTTATTTATTTATTTATTTATTTATTTATTTATTTATTTGTTTATTTTTGACCCTGAAATGATGAAAGGCAAAGTCAACCACAGCAGAATTTGAACTCAGAATGTGAATATGAACAAAATGCCATTGAGCATTTTGTCCAGTCTGCTATGAATTCTGCTTTCTCACCGACTTAACTGAAATTAAGAATGATATTCATTTTTGTCTAGATACAAGGCCAATTGTTGTCTTTATTGTTGCTGTTTAGCCCCGAGTGAATTGTGGTTGAACAACCAGTGATTAGAAGCATTCCATCCATAACCACCATGTACATTTCCCTGGTTAAATGCACCCACGACCATGTTGTACATTGTATTCTTTAATAATACAGTAGAGTGTAATTTGAGAGAGATTTGATAGCTATTTCTAGCAAATTAAGATTCCCTCAGAGGGAGAAATACACAGTTGTTAGCATTTAAATGATTTTTAAGTGTTTATTTAATTGATTTAATACAGTGATTCCTGATTATTTTTCACCTACAAACCCTTTTCACTCGGCTGGACTATGGTATGTGGTACATTGCTGTACACTAGAAGACCCACCCACTGCAACGGAATCAAAATCCTAAAACCATACATACAGGTTCATCCTTTACAGGTGCTGGTGTCATAAAATGCACTCATGCCAATGCGACACAAATGCACCCATGTCAGTGGCACATAAAAAGCACCCAGCACACTCTGTAAAGTGGTTGGCATTAAGAAAGGCACCCAGCCATAGAAACCATGCCCCAACAGACAACTGAAGTCTGAGCAGCTCCCCAGCTGGCGTGCCCCTGTCAAACTGTCCAAACCATGCAAGCATGAAAAACAGACATTAAACGATGATGATATATATATATATATATATAATATATATATATATATATATATATATATATGTATATATATGGAAATTGTAGTTAAGATACCCATGCTGGTGACACGTTAAAAGCACCATCCGAACGTGGCAGTTGCCAGCGCCGCCTGACTGGCGTCTGTGTCGGTGGCACGTAAAAGTACCAACCGATCGTGGCCGTTTGCCAGCCTCCTCTGGCCCCTGTGCCGGTGGCACGTAAAAAGCACCCACTACACTCACGGAGTGGTTGGTGTTAGGAAGGGCATCCAGCTGTAGAAACACTGCCAGATCAGACTGGAGCCTGGTGCAGCCTCCTGGCTTCCCAGACCCCGGTCGAACCATCTAACCCATTCTAGCATGGAAAACGGACGTTAAACGATGATGATGATGATGATGTATATATATATATATCATCATTATCGTTTAACGTCCACATTCCATGTTGGCATGGGTTGGATGGTTTGACTGAAAACTGGTAAGCTGGGGGCTGCACCAGGTTCCAATCTGATTTGGCACGATTTCTACAGCTGGATGCCCTTCCTAATGCTAACCACTCCAAGAGTATAATGGGTGCATTTTTATGTACCACTAGCATGGGAGCCAGTGATCTGACACAGGCATCAATCAAGACTACGGTCTCATTTGGCTTGACATGTCAACACAACCACAGTATATCATGAAGTATATCGCACAACATAACCCTAACCCTAATAAACACACACATATGTATATCATCATCATCATTTAGAACCCCTTTTACCAAGCTGGCATGGATTGGATAGGATGATAGTTAATTTTTAAAAGAATCAAGATTTTGAAAGAATATGGTAAAATAATTACTGTATTCATTATGAAATTGATGTTTGGAATATGACTTTATAAAACGTGACTGATATAGATTTAAGTTAAAATGTTTAAATTTAACTATGATCAACTTTAAAGCAAACATCTGCTCAATAATAATAAAGCTGTGTTCAGCACCTCTAATCCACACAGCTTTAAACCTTTTACCATTTGAACAGGCCATGTCTGGCCCTAATTTTCTACCCGTTTTTATACCCAAACCAGTTAGATCTAGCTTCTCACATCTACCCTACAATGTCACTAAAAATAAATAATCACATCATCAACATCTCAAACTCTCAAGATGATAAATGATTAATTCAAACCAATGTGAATAAAAAGATGTACATTTGACAGAGTAACCTGAATGCTAAAGTGTTGAAGTTCAGGAAAGATTTCCTAAACGCATGACTTAGCTCTGAATTTTGTGACAATAAACAGATGCTAGATGCAACTTTCCTTAGGTAGGATGCCACTCAGTTGCAGGTAATCAAGTCTACCATTATCCTCTCCAGTAATGCTTTTCTGTTTAATGTTGTAATTCATCAACATCATTTTAACATCCACTTTTCTACGCTTGCATGGATCAGACAGAGTTTACTGAAGCTGATTTTTTTACAGCCAGATGCCCTTCCTGTCATCAACCCTCACCTGTTTCCCAGCAAGGTAATATTTCCACCATGGCCAGAAGTTTTCACGGAATATTGAAAATGAATAACACTGTTTATATGTCAGTGATATTCATTTTACAATTGTCATCACAAGGAGACACAAACATACACACACTTCACACAAAGACACAGACACACACACATATATTCGACAGGCTTTTCTCAGTTTCCATTGTACCAAATCCACTCACAAGGCTTTGGCTGGTCCAGGGCTACAACGGAAGGTAGGTGCCATACAGGAGAACTGAACATGAAACTATGTGGTTGGGAAGCAAACCTCCTAACCACAGCCACATGTGTGTCCATAATTAAAACTATAATTCTTTTGGCATAATCACTTGGAAGTTTTGATATACCTGACTGTTTTTTGAAAACTAGTTGAACCATCATCATCATCATCATCATCACCACCACATCTACCACCACCACCACCACCACCACCACCACCACCACCATCATCACCATCACTATCACCATCATCATTTAACATCATCATCATCACCATCATCATCACCATCATCATCATTTAACATCAGTTTTTCCATGCTGGCATGGGTTGCACAGTTCAACTGGGGTCTAGAACACACAATTAAATGTCCCACAAAATGCTTGCAATGTGATAGATATGAACTCAGAATTGGTAAGTCAATATGATTAGCATGCATATTCTTGTATCTGCAATAAAGTTGTTAATAAAAACAATTGCTTTCAATTTTTGTTTGCTAAGATAACTTCTTTCAATTGCATAGAAAAGAACATAAATCGATCACATTAATTTTAATACTTCATTGGATCAATGAAATTATTTATTCTAAAGAGATGACAATTTTTAAAAATAAAACGGCGATGCATTCAAAGCCCTTACAATCTTCTTATTTCTTTATTGCCCACAAGGGGCTAAACATAGAGGAGACAAACAAGGACAGACAAAGGGATTAAGTTGATTACATCGACCCCAGTGCGTAACTGGTACTTATTTAATCGACCCCGAAAGGATGAAAGGCAAAGTCGACCTCGGTGGAATTTGAACTCAGAACATAACGGGAGATGAAATACAGCTAAGCATTTCGTCCGGCATGCTAACGTTTCTGCCAGCTCACCCTTACAATCTTCTAAGCTGATGAAATTCACTCAGCTATGACTAATTATGATTCAAACGAGCTGTTGATACGTTTGAAATATTTTACTCTTATCTGACAAATTATCTAATTTCTAACCTTTAAAACCCCATTTAAGGCCATTGATAAGAAGTTAAAAAAGCTAATAAATGCATTAACATATTACCAAATATGGTGAATGGTTAGTATGTGAATCAGGAAAAAATATCCCAGAAAATCTAAATGCACATGCCATACAATTTATGCTATTTATGGTGTGACACACTTTAAACTATTCTGTCATATTTATTGAGATAAGAAAAAGATCATTGATTAATCTATAACTGAATTGCATGAGTACAAGTCGAAGAGGGTGATAAAGAAGAAAAGTAAAAAAAGGAAGAGAAGAAGGGGAGGTGTCATTTTGAGAATAAAATACTTGGTTACTGTTATAAAACTGGATTCCGGTTGATTGAGTCAGTCTGCAGAGGCCATTGACAAACACACCTACCATTGGTACTGGGGTCTAAATAGTGTTGAATTGGTGATATCATGAGAGCTTCAGATTAAATGCTTTGCAGAATTCACCCCAGATCTCAGCAATTCAGAATTCAAATCCTGCCAAAGTCAGCATTGTCATCCATCCCTTTGGGGTTGGTGGATAAAATTGCAACCTTTACAGGGTGTAGGTGATGCTTCTTTCTTTCTTTCTTTCTTTCTTTCTCGCTCTCTCTCTCTCTCTCTCTCTCTCTCTCTCTCTCTCTCTCTCTCTCTCTCTCTCCCACTGAAGAATCATAGAATTAAATGTTAGTTCCAGTTTTGTTCACTGATGGAAGTGAATGAAAGTGGAAAAAAATCTTAATTCTTAATAATTAGCTTCATTTATAATGAGAGACATCCTTTATCTTTCACTTGTTTCAGTCTTTGAACTGTGGCCATGCTGGAGCACCTTCCTTGAAGGGTTTTTGTCAAACAATTCAACCCCATTACATAATCATTTTAAAATCTGAAACATATATGTTACTAATCTGTTTTGCTGAACTGCTAAGTGAAGGAGAAATAAATAAACCAACACCAGTGGTTGGGCTATAGGGGTGAGGGTGATAAACACAGACACAAAAGCAACAATATATACACACACATATATAATATAAAGTAAAGATTCTGAAGAAACTGCACCGGTATTATAGTAGGATTGCAATTGCAATGATTGTTAATTGGTGCAGTTGAAACATTTGTAGATCTATGTAAAACTGTTTATATAAAAAGAACTATAGACAATGTTATGAACCTTCATAATAATACTTATTGTTACTGTTGATATATATATATATATATATATATATATACATATATATATATATATGTAATATATATATATATATATATTATATATATATATATATATATATATATATATATATATATATATATATATATATGTATATGTATATAATAGTTATCGCCATACTAATATGGCATTCTTATAAAAATAAGAAAAAAGCTGTCCGCTTATTAGCTCCATGAGGCCATCGCCTTAAGTTAGCTATTTGATACACAAACTGTATCCATATAACCTTCGAACAAGGGAGGTCAGTCGCTCCACACTACTTGACCGGCAGCTACAGACGTGTTTCGGGGTATTGCCCCTTTTCAATGCAGCGTAGCCAGCCAGTAGGTGTCGCTTCCGACAATCTCTGTTCAATGGTTTTATTTACCAAGTTTCGGTGGAATACATCCACTTGTTTTCAATAATAGAAATATTAAAATAACTAAGTCTCACTAAAAGAGAACAGCGGCAGCGTTCCCGGAAAATAATAGTTATCGCCATACTAATATGGCATTCTTATAAAAATAAGAAAAAAGCTGTCCGCTTATTAGCTCCATGAGGCCATCGCCTTAAGTTAACTATTTGATACACAAACTGTATCCATATAACCTTCGAACAAGGGAGGTCAGTCGCTCCACACTACTTGACCGGCAGCTACACTAGCAACCGATGCCAGTCACAGAGTTTGATTTTGATTTCGATTTCACTTGCCTCAACTGGTCTTCGCAAGCAGAGTTTAGTGTCCAATGAAGGAAAGGTACTTATAAGTGGGCTGGTTACACCACTGGCATAGGCCACAAGGTTATGGTCTCACTTGCGCTTGCCAAGTCTTCTCAAGCACAGCATATTTCCAGAGGTACCGGTCACTAGTCATTGCCTCGATGAGGCCCAATGTTTGAAGGTCATGCTTCACCACCTCATCCCAGGTCTTCCTGGGTCTACCTCTTCCACAGGTTCTCTCAACTGCTAAGGTGTGGCACTTTTTCACATCCATTCTCACCACATGACCATACCAGCGCAGTCGTCTCTCTTTCACACCACATCTGATACTTCTTATGTCCAACTTTTCTCTCAAGGTCCTTACACTCTGTTGAGTATGCACACTGACATTACACATCCATCGGATCATACTGGCTTCATTCCTTGTGAGCTTACGCATACATACATACATATGTGTGTATGTGTTTGTGTGTGTGTGTGTGTGTGAGTGTGTGTGCATGCATGTTGTGTCTATTTTTGTCAGTGTTTGTCACCCCATCACTGCTTGATGTTGGTTAGTTTGCATACTCATAACTCAGTAAGAGAGTCCAAAAGAGTAAGTACCAGACTTTAAAAAATAAGTACTGTGATTGATTTGTTTGAATAAAACCCTTCAAGGCAGTACCCCAGCATGGTCACAGTCCAATAACTAAAACAAGTAGAAGATGATACATGAACAATCTCATTAATTTTGACAGGCACTGCACAAGTTTCCTCAAATAAATCCCATAATTTCTGACAGCTCCTACACTAACTTCCCAAACAAACCCCATCATTTTTGACAGTTACTGCAGTAGTTTTCCAAATACTTTTCCCATTATTTTTCACAGGAACTAAAGTTTCCCAATAATATCAAATATTATTTTGTGTTGTATCTTTTGCATATTCACAGTTTGCATATCATTAATTTCTTTAAAATAAATATTTATATGGATATATTTATTAATTTAACAACAATACTAAGAACTAAAAACTTTTATTATATTTATTTATTTAATAATTTATTTATTCATTTCAGACAGTGACATTGCCTTATTGGCATCAACAGGCTTTTCTTTTCTTGGGACATTTGGCATTTCAGCAGCATTTCTATTTAGTGGACATTTATGTGACAGAGCTTTTCCCCACAGATGTCAGGTAAATGTCAAACAAGTCTGGATCTTTCCACCAAATGCAAAAGAAAGAAAAACAACAACTATCTTTAACAAAATCCAATCCAAGATAATTAATTGATGTGTTTATGGATAATATTACGGATCTCCAGTCAACATTTTTCATATACACAAACACACAAACAGACACGTGTTTGCACATGCATGTGTAGATGCATAAATGTGTGCATATACTCATAAGAATATGTATGTATATGTGTTTGTGTGTGTGTGCATACATTCGTATATATTGCTGGCACTCGGTTATTCAGCGTGGGACAGAATGGGATAAGGTCGGCCCTTTGAAATACAGGTGCTACTCATTTGAGTGGACTGGACCAACATGAAGTTAAGTATCTGGCTCAAGGACACGACGTGCTGGTGAGAATTGAACTCATGACCTTATGAACATGAGTCAAATACCCTAACCACTAAGCAACATACCTACACACAGACATGTATAAAAATTTTGTAGAATTCTTTTGCCCCCAGCGGCCTAGTGGGAAAAAATTAAATAGTCATAAACCATTTTTAAGTTCAATATCACAATCAAGGAACGGCCATAATAGGCCATTCACCCACTAGAAATAGCAGCCAAAAAGCTTCAACCGCAAAATAACATTAATTCCGTAAACCAGGAGAAAATTAAAAAAAAGGAATTTCAGGGTAAATGTTTTTTTAAATTTTCTCCTGGTTTACGGAATTAATGTTATTTTGCGGTTGAAGCTTTTTGGCTGCTATTTCTAGTGGGTGAATGGCCTATTATGGCCGTTCCTTGATTGTGATATATATATATATATATATATATATATATATACTCTTTTACTTGTTTCAGTCATTTGACTGCGGCCATGCTGGAGCACCGCCTTTAGTCGAGCAAATCGACCCCAGGACTTATTCTTTGTAAGCCCAGTACTTATTCTATCAGTTTCTTTTGCCGAACCGCTAAGTGACAGGGGTGTAAACAGACCAGCATCGGTTGTCAAGCAATGGTGGGGGGGACAAACACAGACACACAAACATACACACACATACATATATATATACATATATACAACAGGCTTCTTTCAGTTTCCATCTACCAAATCCACTCACAAGGCTTTAGTTGGCCCAAGGCTATAGCAGAAGACACTTGCCCAAGATGCCACGCAGTGGGACTGAACCCGGAACCATGTGGTTGGTAAGCAAGCTACTTACCACACAGCCACTCCTGTGCCTATATATATATATATAATATATATATATATATATATATAGATATATATATATATATATATATATATGTATATATATACATGCATATATAATAATTTTTTGCATAATGCGATAAAAAAAACCAAGGCTGTGTAGATATTAGAACATTTATAGATAGACGGCCTTACAGCTGTTTCCAGGATATTTATTAATGATATCCCTTCATCAGAGATTTGTGTGAGAGGATGGTTAAGTAATAATTAATTTAGATGGATACAAAATAGAGAGTGAGGTGGAGGAAAGAAAATAGATGTGAGATATGTAGGGATATTGAATTTGTGGATCCATTTTTTAGGCAGAATGGTATATATGTAAGATTCCAATACCTTATGAGTAAGATCCAATGGTATTGAAAATACATGCATAAATGTATTTCAAATACATACATAAATATATACATACACACACACACACACATATATATATATATATATATATATATATATATATATATAATCATCATCATTTAACGTCCGCTTTCCATGCTAGCATGGGTTGGACGGTTCAACTGGGGTCTGGGGAGCCCAAAGGCTGCATCAGGCCAGTCAGATCTGGCAGTGTTTCTACAGCTGGATGCCCTTCCTAACGCCAACCACTCCGAGAATGTAGTGGGTGATTTTATGTGCCACCGACACAGGTGCCAGACGAGGCTGGCGAACGGCCACGCTCGGATGGTGTTTTTTATGTGCCACCGACACAGGTGCCAGATGAGGCTGGCAGACGGCCACGATCGGATGGTGTTTTTATGTGCCACCGACACAGGTGCCAGATGAGGCTGGCGAAAGGCCACGATCGGATGGTGTTTGTTACGTGCCCACAGCACGGAGGCCAGTCGATGCGGTACTGGCTACGGCCACGTTCGGATGGTTTTCTTGTGTGCCACCGGCACTGGTACCACAAAGATACAAATTCCATTGATGTTCATCTATTTTGATTTGTTTTGATTTTCACTTGCCTCAACAGGTCTTCACAAGTGTCACAAGAAGGAAGGTATGCACAGGTGGACTGACTACGTCCCAGGTAGGGGCCACGGGTTATGGCCTGACTAGTCTTGCCGGGTCTTCGGATGGTGTTTTTATGTGCCACCGACACAGGTGCCAGATGAGGCTGGCGAATGACCACGATCGGATGGTGTTTGTTACGTGCCCACAGCACGGAGGCCAGTCGATGTGGTACTGACTACCGCTACGTTCGGATGGTTCTCTTGTGTGCCACCAGTACTGGTACCACAAAGATACAAATTCCATTGATGTTCATCTATTTTGATTTGTTTTGATTTTCACTTGCCTCAACAGGTCTTCACAAGTGTCACAAGAAGGAAGGTATGCACAGGTGGACTGACTACGTCCCAGGTAGGGGCCACAGGTTATGGCCTGACTAGTCTTGCCGGGTCTTCAGATGGTGTTTTTATGTGCCACCGACACAGGTGCCAGATGAGGCTGGCGAACGGCCACGATCGGATGGTGTTTGTTATGTGCCCACAGCACGATGGCCAGTCGATGCGGTACTGGCTACAGCCACGTTCGGATGGTTTTCTTGTGTGCCACCAGCACTGGTACCACAAAGGTACAAATTCCATTGATGTTCATCTATTTTGACTTGTCTTGATTTTGATTTTGATATATATATGCATGCATGCATGCATACATACATACATACATACATATATATCTCATTATCATAATCATCATTTAATGTCTGCCTCACTCTTTCTCTCTCTCTCACATATATGATTTTAGTAAAAATAAAAAGGGAAAATGCACTGATTTTTTTTTTAATCTTAAAGAATATTTATGGAATAAAATGTTTATAAAATCAACCAGATTCACTTTCCTAAGTAATCTCTGATTAGGTAATAAGTGATGATTTTATTATTTCATGCTAACATAATCATCGCTAATCTACTAACTCATGAATAACTTATACAACTGAAACTAGTTTATTACATAAACATGTTTTAGTATGAAACATTTCAGAGCATTTTCCTTTTTGGTTTAACTATAAATCACTTTGTGGAGACCAGAGCTTTTCACCACATAACATATATAGGTATACACATATATATTCTTTCAATCTTTTACATTTTCAGTCATTAGACTGTGGCCATGCTGGGGCAATGCCTTGAAGAATTTTAGTCAAATGGATCAATCCCAGCACTTACATTCTAAGCCTGCTACTTATTTTCTTGGTGTCTTTTGATGAACTGCTAAGTTACAAAGATGTAAACAAATCAACACCAGTTGTCAAGACACAAACACACACACCTACATATATATATATAAAATCCAAAATGGGATAATAATGCAAAACATCCGGACAACTAGGTGATACAAAAAGGGACAACAAAACATCCAGATAGACGATACAAAAAACAAGGACGGGTCATTCAAAGTTTTCTATCTTCAGTCATGAACCAGATTATCCTCACAATTTCGGCTGATTATTCTAGAAATTGCTCCAATCTGGCCAGCCCCAAAGAAAAACTAAGCTAAGAGCATCAGATTCCTGGGAAGAAAGCAGTGAATATATACAAAAACAAGGACGGAAAAAAATGGACAATGTTGCACAAATATAAATACAATAAAAATAATTATAATAACAGGACATAACAACAGGTGTCTTTCAACTAAGGATGAATTGAACTAAGCTGGAGCATGTGGAAATGAATATATATATATATATATATATATATATAAAACACACATACATACAACAAGCTTCTTTTAGTTTCCTCACACAGGAAAGAATATGGGGGAATTTGTTTTGGGGTTTGAAAATGCACCTGAATCTCAAAACTTGTAGTCATTTTTAAATTGTACAATAGTTTTATTCAAATACCAAACCGGTTTCAACAATTCTTTATTTATCAATGGTAAAAAAATAGTTAAGTAAGGGATTTAGGAGCCTTTAAGCAGGCTTAATCAATCAAATGTTCAAATGTTCAGAGAAATTTCAATGAGTTTTACAGCAATAGACAGTAATATAATTTTAAATGTTTGATGAAGATCATAACAAATATACATGATTTGAAGTTCAGTGATATTGAGGTTTTATAAAAAGAAAAAAAAAAGAGAAAAAGATGACGAGAAAGAAAAAAATGCTTTTTTTACAACTTCTGTCACAGTGCATGAAGTTCTTTGTCATTTCCTGTCCATAGTACATGAAGTTCTGCCTTACTGGTTGCTGGTTAGAGTTTTAAATGTTTTAAGTTGAAACTGCTTTGGATATGTATATATTTTTACAGCAAAGGATCAAATTTTGGTTGGTTGTAAATTTCATGACTTCATTTATTTTTCTTGTGAAAGTTTTGTTCAAATATCTTTGTTTTGGCAAAGTCCAGCATAGCGGTTGGTTGACTTCTTGGTGACATCATTGTTTATCAAATGCTTTCATTGCTTTTTGACCACAGTAAAGGATCAAGTTCTGATTAGTCGTAAATTTTGGATGTCATTTGTTTTGGTTAGTTGGTTCCATTAAGAAGCTACTGGTTTGGTTAGCTCAATGTTTTTTTTTCCTTGAAGATCCAGTTTTGACAAGAAAAAAATCTCATTGGTTTAGTCTGGGGTGCTGGGGTGACATCAGTAACTGGTGTTTCAGAAGGTGTAAGGTGTTATTGTACAATATATATATATATATATATATAAATATATATATATATATTTATATATATGCATACACACATACACAGAGCTTGATTGGGTTATCTGGTTCTATGTTCTGTTTTGTGAGATGTTCTAATTGCTAATTTTTACCCGTATTCACCTGGTGAAAACATTTTTTTTGCATGATGTAACACTTTTTCTTCACCAGTGAAACAGCTGTAGTGAACCACAACCCATCTGTGTAAATATTCATTCTTCACTTAACTTGGAACTTTCTATACATTTTGATCTGTGTCGTACACCTGTATGACTTTGATGACACGTTCTACACAAACTCAGTTAACGGAAAGAAAAGTCTGTATTTACTTTAAGTAAATACATATATGTCAGTATACATTGTCAGTACCCAGGTATGCTATCCCCGTCTCTACCTTGGTGCATTTACAGACACACACACATGTACATACATACATACATACATATATATATATATATATATATATATATATATATATACACATACACATTTTATGTATATACATACATACATACATATATATATATTTATTACCCACAAGGGGCTAAACACAGAGGGGACAAACAAGGACAGACATAGGTATTAAGTCGATTACATTGACCCCAGTGCGTAACTGGTACTTATTTATCGACCCCGAAAGGATGAAAGGCAAAGTCGACTTCGGCAGAATTTGAACTCAGAACGTAGCGGCAGACGAAATACCGCGAAGCATTTCGTCCGGCGCGCTAACGTTTCTGCCAGGTCACACATCATCCATAACCATATAATTCATCACTATAAGCACACGTCTCAAAGAAAACCGACAGAAATTTCTAAAAAAATTCCATTATTATCATATCAGATCCGATTTCTGAGTTAATTCATAAGAACCTTTTTTTCTTTTACCCTTGTTTATAAGTTGTTTAAAATTTAACCTTTAAAGGTATTTTTTAATATGCTGGCCATTGATAAAAGTTTTTCTGAAAAATTTTATCCTATATTAGATATATATATATATATTATATATATATATTATATATATAAAGAGAGAGAGAGATAGATAGATAGATAGATAAATAGATAGATAGATAGATAGATAGATAGATAGACAGACAGATAGATAGGTAGATAGACAGATAGATAGATAGATAGATAGATAGATAGATAGATAGATAGATAGATAGATAGATAGATAGATAGATAGATATAGATATTATATATCTATATAGATATTATATATCTATATAGATATAGATATAGATATTATATATAAATAGGTACACCTGACTTTCTGGTATCCTCGGTTCAAAATCCTTGATGGATTAACCATTTTGTCTGACCAGCCATGGTCATATAATAATTCATCAACACACCTCTAATCAACTAATTATACACCTGCATCTAAAGTATCACCAACTGTTCTAGGTTATCCTGGTTTGACATGGATTTCTGTTTGACATTACCCCTGACACTCTCAATCCTCTTACCTGTAGTAGCCACAGCAAATGGTAACTTTAAGCTAAATGAACAGAGGATCTCTCAAAACTTTGGTATTGCCACAAACAAGTGCAATGTAAATAATGCAGGTAAACACACAGTACACAAAACACCACATGTGGTCATGCAGTGAACTAGATTATCAGCTATGGGAATTTCAAGTTCTCCCTTGTAGTTTATCAGGATTAAAGGAGGTGCCAGACCTTCAGCTGTGGGAAAATCAGTGGCATACATCAACATAAAGTTTATTTTGGGCCTATAATTGCATTAGGCCAGAGCTTATCCCATTTCCTCAGGTGTTTAAGTGACTGGGAGTACGAGACTCTCCTAAAACTGGATGTCAGTCTGCCATGGACTTAATATCTAACCATGGCTGGAACTCATTTTTAGCTGGGTAGACTGGAGCAAAATAAATGAAGTGCCTTGCTCAAGGAGACAATGCACCAATTGGTCTCGGAATCAATCCCACAATTTATGATTGCAAGCCTAATATCCTAACCATTGAGTCACACACTACTACCACACACACACACACACGTTTTCATACAAATATACATATTCATATACACATGTATATTTATACATATATGAACAATGACACACACACGTATGCAGAAACAAAGACAATATTGCATGTTTATAAGAAATCAGACATTGACAAATACACACACACACATGCATGCACAAACACATGCATATGTGTACACACACACACACACACACACACATGTTAACACAGAGACACATTAACAAGTGAAATGGTAACAAAGCATTCAAATTGAATAAGAAATTGTCTTCATCAGGAAATATTCTTCTTTGGTAAGAATTGTAATGATACAGTTCCATTTATGCTTTGTCCATTGGCTGTCCTGGCAATGGTGGTGCCGAGGGGAAATTATAGTAAGGATAAGCAGGAGCAAAGTTCAGTTCCCCATGTGTGTATTTGTCATCCCCTTCGTCTGAGATGTTCACTTTGCCAAAGACACATTCTTCATATGCTGGAGGAGCTGAAGGAACTGCAAAAGATTACAGAGATTAGATTATAGGTTAATGAATGGTATGTGCATGTGTGTGTGCATGTCCATGTGTGTGTGTGAGTGTGTGTGTGTGTCTGCATTTTCATATCACAGAAAAAAATCAACTGTCAAAAGAGGTCAGGTAACAATAGAACCTCTATGTAGTCATTCTATCCACTAGAAAGAGCTGCCAAATCTTCAATTCATACCCTACTATTTAAAATATTGTAAAGGTAAAGACGGATAGTCATGGCTGGAATGGTTTTTATCATAGATCAGCAAGAACATGTTTGGCCAGGAACTAAACAACAACAAATGAAAGGGGAGAAAAAAAAGAGTGAGGGTGCAATAAAATGAGAGAGAGTGAGGGAGGGAGATCAAGAGGGAGAGGTTTTGACACAACTGTTTCATTAGAACCTTCATTGGTCAATGCTGACCATACACCTGCATGTCTATGTGCAAGTCTGAGCAAGGTGCCTTTGAAAGAGACTGGCAGTTACCCATGTCTGCAAATTTCTCCTCTTCATGTCATTGATGCTTATCAAAGGCCAGGGATGTGGTCCAATATAAAATGGCATCAGCATCATCACAATCATTGCTGTCAAGAAACAAAGAACTGTTACAGACACCACAAGGTATTTGGTCCCAGTGAATTAAGTCCATCAATTCACAGTCCAAGATTGGCATTTTTTATTGACCCTGAAAGCCTAAAATCAGAAGTTGACCTCAGTATAATTTGAACTCACAGCACCAGTAATCATAAAAAATACTGAAAGGCACTCTAGCCAACAATCTAATGATTGCCATTTTGTTATTCTTTTAAACTTTTAGTCTTCAACCCAGCCATATCAGGCCCAAATATTCTATCTGCTTTTTGTTCAAACTTAGTAGATCCAGCCTCTTACACGTACCCTACAATGTCATTCTAAATAGTGACAATCACATCACTGAAATATCAAAGCAACAAGATTAATGTAAGATTAATACAAAACAATGTGAATAAATAATAAGGATTACATTTGACAGAGTAATCAAAATGCTTAGGGGTTAAGCAGCTATGGCTTATAGAAACCCCCAAAAGACACAATGACACATCACAGAAACACAGTCACAATAAGTGAATGGAAAAGAGAGACATTTTACCCGAGGAATAGAATTATAGAAAGAATTTGGTCAGATGGTTGTGTAACATGAAACTTAATAAATAAAAAAATAAAAGCTTTGGCAGTGCATTTACTAAAATTGGAACAATACAGAGAAGATTAGCGTGACCCTGTACAAAGATGATATGAATATCTGTCAAGTGCTTTATATTTGTTTTCTATTGATGCATGCATGGCTGTGGTATTAAGTAGTTAGCTTTCAAATCATGAGGTTTCAGGTTCAGTCCTTCTTTGCTGCACCTTGGGCAAATTTCTTCTAAAATGACTATAGGCTGTCCAATGCTTTGTAAGTGGATTTGAAAGAGAGAAACTGTGTGGAAGATCTTCTTATATATATGTGTGTGTGTGTGTGTGTTGTAGGTATTTGCGCTTTTGTATCTGTGTTTATCCTCTCACCCACCACGTAACATGGTTTGTTTACACACCTGTAACTGAGCAGTTCAGCAAAATAGACCAACAGAGTAAGTAACAGGCTTAAAAAATTACCATATTTTAACATGTATAAGGAACCCTCATGTCAAAGGAGCTCACTAATTTTCGGGGCTTAAAAATTTGGAAAAAAAAGGTTTTGTAAGGGATTAGGGAAATTTTGATAAGTGCACCCACACTTATTAGGTAATGCATTTCATTTTTGTGTGCAGAAACCATTCCCCTTCATAAAACGGAAGCCCCAGATGGACAGGCCTTTAGAGTCAATTGTCTCTTCTGTCACTTGTCCTTCCTCTTTGCTCTCTTTTTATCTCCTGAGCAATTCTTCTTCCTTTATCAATGAGGATCTTTGTTGAAACAAATGCACCAGTTTGCCTTTGCTTTTTGACCCAGTGTGTGAGTTTTTCCTCCAGATTTGGCCACCTCTCTTCATCCTTGACATCTGCTCTCTTCATCCTTGACATCTGTAAAAGTTCATCTTTGTGCTTCTTCCACAGTCCAGTCATGGTAGCCATGGGAGGAGGTCCAAACTGTCTTTGCTGCAGCTTTATTTCCATCCTCCTCTGCAAACTGAATCACTTTCAATTTAAAATTTGCAGGATATGAAATGTGCTTTTTATTCTCAGCCTTTTTTTTGTGCTGGGAGAAAACAAAAATCTATAAAAAGAGTGATGCAGGATCAGTTTAAATAACAGTAGACAATACCTAAGATGGTGTCTCAGATGAATTTCCATATTTGGTTATGCTACACTCATGCTTGTTTCAGTGTGAGCTGCACTGCCATATATAGCTATTGAGCATACTTGCTGTCTCTGATAGGTTGTATGACCTCCGTATGCAGCCTGGGTTTTTAAAAAAGTGTTAATGTCTGCACTTGTGTGTTCACTCACAATTTTAAATACCATATAGAACTATCATGTTAATATAAAACTATGGGTTTAACAGTCTCATTGAGCACAAATAAATACTGTTTGGCAAATGATTGTCATTCATGATGGCCCCTTTATGTGCATGCTGTTGCTTGATGGATGGATAGCGGTCCACCCAATAGGACATCACAACTTGTTGGGTGTTGGCCTGAGGCTTGCGATGTTGTAAGTCAAGGAGATTTGAGGTTTGAGAAATTAAGTAATTTATTAAAATCTACAGCACTACCCTGAAACAATGAAAGGCAGAAAAGGGTTCCTTATACACATTAAAATATGGTAAGTACTTGGTTCAGAGAGTTCTACTAAATGCATCAAAGCTGTGCCCTTGTATGGCTGCAGTTGAATGAGTGAAAAGGGGTAAGAGATAAAAGATTATAAAAGGCAAGAAATACTTACTGGCACTGGCACCAGTGCCCATGGGTGTTGCACTGGGTTCTGGATAAGACGTCGTGGGTAAAAGAGCCCCAGACTGGGCTGCAGATCCATCACTATTATACTGGGGTGCATATCCACCAGCATTATACTGGTTCGGAGCAGGCAGTCCAGCTGAAGGAGCAGGAGGCATGTAAGTTGCTAATGGAATGGTTCCAATAATTATTTCCATTGGTAGTTTTAAAGACATGGCCATCGATGCTGACACAGAAAACTTTGGTTTTAAAAATAAATAAAAAAAAAATTAAAAAAAGATAAAAATTTAAGAGAAAGAATATTCTATTTCTATTATTATTATTATTATTATTATTATTATTATCATTATTATTATCATTATTATTATTATTATTATTATTTAAAAGGAGGCAGTGAGCTGGCAGAATCATTAGCACGCCAGACAAAATGCTTAGTGGTATTTCGTCTGTCTTCACGTTCTGAGTTCAAATGCTGCCGGGGTCAACTTTGCCTTTCACCGTTTTGGGATCAATAAATTAAGTACCAGTTATGCACTGGGGGCTGATGTAATCGACTTAATCCCTTCCCCCAAATTTTGAACTTGTGCCTATAATAGAAAGGATTATCATAATTAAAAAGGTGGTAAGCTGACAGAATCATTAGCACGCTGGACAAAATTTTTAGCGGTATTTCACCCACTGATGTATTCCAACTTCAAATTCCACCAATGTTGACTTTGCCTTTCAGTCTTTCAGGGTAGATAAATTAAGTACCAGTAAACAACTGGGGGTCAATGTAATTGACTAGTTCACTCCCCCAATATTTCAAGCCTTGTGCCTATAGTAGAAAGGGTTATTATTATTATTAAGGCAGTGACTTGGCAGAAGCGTTGGCATGTCAGGTGAAATGCTTAGTGGCATTTCATCAGTCTCCATGTTGTGAGATCAAATTAACCCATTTGATACCAATCCGGCTGAAACCGGCTCTGGCTCTGAATACAAATGTCTTGTTTTCATAAGTTTTGAATTAAAATCTTCCATCAAACCTTAGTCGCAGTTTATGTTCCTAACACTAGCTTAATGATATCTAAGTTATTTTACTAAATTCTTTGTTAAATTTAAAATTAATTGAAAGAAACACAGAGCATCTCAAAATAAATGCGGTAATGAAAGGGTTAAGGCGCTGAGCTGCAGAATTGTTAGTAAACTGGACAAAATGTTTGGCAGCATTTTCATCCAACAGGCTGGGCACTTTGTAGCTGGAATGTTGCCATACACCCACTGGACTATTCTAAAGAGGGTCAGTGAAGGGTATAAGGGAAGATGGCCAGGAAACAATTCTGGATATTGAAGACATTCTGAGCAGCCTCTTCTGGAAGGCTTTCAAATTGGGGACTGTAGACAATTTACAGAAGCCTTTGACATGGCAATGCTACTAAGAATGTAATGGCATTTTTCTTTTTTTGACACTCTTATGGTTTTGCTAATCTACCACTTGGAGGAGGAGGAAGAAGAGGAGGGGAAGGGGAAAGGAGAGGAGGAGGAGGAGGAGGAGGAAGAAGAAGAAGAAGAAGAAGAGAGGAGGAAGTGGAAAGGAAGAGGAGCAGGAGGAGGTGGTGGTGGAGGAGGAGGAGGAGGTTGTGGTGGAGGAGGAGGAGGAGGAAGAAGAAGGGGAGGAGGAAGGGGAAAGGAGGTGGTGGTGAAGGAGGATCGTCATCATTGTCGTCGTGACCATCATCATCATCATCATCATCATCATCCTTGCTGGTTTCAACATATTAGTGTTTGAAGGAGAGGATTTAAAGAAAGAAGTAAAGAAGTGAGAAAAAGAAAAACAACTATAAAAAGAAAAAAGAAAAGAATAAAAGAAGCTACATTTATTTGCAATGGGAGTGTGTGAGTGCAATTTGAGTCCATGAACGGGTTTTACCATGAAGTCATAACGAGGACACTAATAGTTTTGATTTCAGCTGGGATTGGGCAAATGTATCTGTGGAATGCAGGATATAATGTTTTTTTATTGTTCTGTTTCTTCAAACCAAATTGTTCCGATGCATCAGGATACATTTTACATCATGCAAACCAGTCGAAGCAATGACTTTCTTAAGTTATCAAATTAAGCTGTAGAGTCCTTAGTGATTGCTTCCTTATACCTAAGGCTGGGTTTTCCTTTACTGCAATGTCCTCTACTTGTTGGCCACACAAAAGAATTTTCAGAATTCAGTCATCTTTCATTTGAACATGTCCTACATATCTTTACTGATTTCTCAGCTTGCCTTTGATACTGGAGATATGACATTTTTCTAAGATTTTGACATTTGATATCTTGCTGAGCAATAATAATAATAATGATGACGATGATGATGATGATGACGATGATGATGATGGTGGTGGTGGTGGTGGTGATGATGATGATGATGATGATTATGATGATGATGAATGCCCTGATGCAGTACCAGTCAGTGGCTCTCACGGCTTTTGATCTTAACTAATTGATGAAAATGACAACAATGACAACATCAAAGGCATGGGAGTGGCTGTGTGGTAAGTAGCTTGCTTACAAACCACATGGTTCTGGGTTCAGTCCCACCGCGTGGCACTTTGGGCAAGTGTCTTCTACGATAGCCTTGGGCCGACCAAAGCCTTGTGAGTGGATTTGGGAGGCGGAAACTGAAAGAAGCCCATCGTACATATGTATATGTATATATACATATATATATAATATATATATATATATATATATATTATATATATATATATATATATATATATATATATATTATATATATATATATATATGTATGTGTGTGTATATGTTTGTGTGTCTGTGTTTGTCCCACCAATATTGCATGATAACCGATGCTGGTGTGTTTACGTCCCCGTAACTTAGCGGTTCGGCAAATGAGACCAATAGAATAAGTACTAGGCTTACAAAGAATAAGTCCTGGGGTCGATATGCTTTGTCCACTAAAGGCAGTGCTCCAGCATAGCCACAGGCAAATGACTGAAACAAGTAAAAGAGTAAAAGAGTCAAAGAAATCATTAATATATAACCAATAAATAATTGAAGCACTTACCGTCAATATATATTTTATGTCAATAATCTTACAGTACATCAGATTGGATGGTGGCAATGGTGGGATAAGAAGAGCAACTTGATTCCAATAATCGCTTTCCCCAGGCGGAATACCTCCTTGCGTTACAGATGTGATGTTTTTATGCCCAGTTGTTGTTTTAGTCGTTGCATGGAAAGAAATAATCTGCAGAGGGTTAGAAAGATAGAACATATTTTAAAATGATAATTTATATCTTAATTAATATGGTAATTATTTGGAATATATAATGTGCAGGTTTGGTTGTGTGGTAAGAAGTTTGCTTTCCAAGCACATGGTTTCAGGTTCAGTCCCACTGCCAGGTACCTTGTGCAAGTGTCTTCTATTATAGATCTGGGCCAACCAAAACCTTGTGAGTGGATTTGGTAAAAGGAAACTGAAAGAAGGAATATTGAGAGGAGAGTAGGCATTAAAGGAGATGATTTTGCGTCAGATGATGAAAGGTTAGGGGGTGATAGAGAGAGAGTCAGAGAAGCAGAAACAGGTGTTTTGCTATAGAGGAGGAACATGGTTACCCAGCCTCAGAAAGAGAGAGAGAGGTAACAAGAAAGAGGACAGAGACAGGTGTGCTGATGTAAAGGAGATACTTGGTTACCTAGCCAGAAGGAAGAATGAGAGAAAGATAGAGTGATCAAGAATGAGGGCAGAAACAGATGAGCTACTGTAGAGGAGATACAGAGTTACCCAGAGGAAATGTAAAGAAGGAAAAAAACGTGGTTTAAAAGAGGAGATGTAGTTTAGTTTCTTGGGGTAGGGTGTGTGAAAATTTTATTCTTACATGCAGGGGGGAACAAATCTTCTAGAACTCAGTTTTGCTGAGATCTTCTCTAGAATCTCGTATCTCGATCCATTGTCATTTTCTCCATGAGCCACAACATCCTGAAATCAGTCCTCACCCCCGTCTTCCTGGGACTCTCTCTTCCACAAGTACCATCCATTTTCAGTGACCAACACTTCTTTATACAGCTGCCTTCAGTCAAATGCATCACATGTCCAAACCAAAGCATTCTCCTCTCCTGCATGCCACATTTAATTCCTCTTATGCCCAACTTTTCTCTCACCACAGTTGCGCTTAGTCATTCATGCACACTGAGGTTGCACATCCAGTGGAGCATATGACCCTCATTCCTCTCCAGTCTATGCATGTCCTCTGCATTCAGAGCCCATGTCTCACTATCAGAGAGTATGGCCATTCGTACACAAGCATCATACAATCTATATTTCATTCTGAGAGTCTTTATATATATACACACACACTCACAAGGCTTTGGTCAGCCTAAGGCTGTAGCAAATGACACTTACCCAAGGATCCATGCAGTAGGAATGAACCCAGAACCATATGGGTGGAAAGTGAACTTCTTTGCCACACAAACACCTTCATCTAGGGGTATTGTATAATATCATGTGATGCCATTTGATGATCACTTTAACCTGACACAAACACCACACACACACACACACACACACACACACACACACACAGACACATGCACTGACACACACAGACATAAAATAAGGTGAAGCTGATAAAACTGTTCACTCACCATGTCTAGGGATGCTTTTGAATGGGTTATATCTCGGTTTGACATGTTACATATCTCAGCATTGATATAAATTTGCTCTCCACTTACGTAACCCGTCCGATATAAATTCACGTGAGCACTCAATGGTCCGGACTTGCAGCAACAGCAGCAGAAATGCTTGGTCCCTTGCTGTTGGAGTGGTTGCTGAAAAAAAAAATAAACAAAAAAAATCAAAGAGAAAGGAGAAAAACAAATAAGTAACTATATTCAATATGTTTCATCATAAACCCTTCCGTTACTGTATTTATTTTGAGATGTTTTCCTCTCAATTATTTTAAATATAACAAAGAATTTAGTAAAATAACTTAGTTATCATTAAGCTAGTGTTAGGAACATTAATTGTGACTAAAGGTTTGATGGAAGATTTTCATTCAAAACTTATGCAAACAAAGCATTTGTACTACAGAGCCAGAGCCGGTTTCAGCCGAGTTGGTAACAAAAGGGTTAAGGGTTAAGGATGATGATGATGATTATGATGATGATAAGTACTTACCAATGCATTTGGTGTCAGGTTTAGATCCAAAACAGAAATTATAGTGAACGGAATTTTGCACTTATGGTCAAATTTCCAAGGCTTATCTATAACAGCTTTTGCATAGTATCTTACATATCCGGTTCCTCCTTCATATGACGATGGAATATTGTACGGAAGCACAAACTCAAAAGGATAGTGATGCTCTCCGCAATTCAATAACACTTGATTAGCTCCCATAACTGGACCTACAAGAAGAATATGTATGCATAATGAAGAAAATATTTATATCGGTACCATGTTGGGCGTTGGTGCTACATAAAGTGTGCAACTGTAACAGTGCCATGTGACAGCACCTGTGCTGGTACTGCATAAAAGCACCTAGTACACCCTGTAAAGTGGTTGGCATTAGGAAGGGCATCCGGCCATAGAAACCATGCCACAACAGAGAAACGGAGCCCAAGCAGCTGCTCAGCTAGAGAAGCTCCTGTTAAACTGTCCAACCTATGCCCGTATGGAAAAACAGACATTAAATGATGATGATGATGATGATGATGATGGTGATGATGGTGGTGGTGGTGGTGGTGATGATGATGATGATGATGATGATGATGGTGATGATGATGGTGATGATGATGTTGATGATGATGATGATGATGATGAGTGCATCTATGGATATGAAGTGCCGGTGGCACGTAAAAAGCACCCACTACACTCACGGAGTGGTTGGCGTTAGGAAGGGCATCCAGCTGTAGAAACACTGCCAGATCAGACTGGAGCCTGGTGCAGCCTTCTGGCTTCCCAGATCCCCGGTCGAACCGTCCAACCCATGCTAGCATGGAAAACAGGCGTTAAACGATGATGATGATGATGATGATGCAATAAGTGAAGGAACAATCACAAGTGAAAATTCTGTAAATAATAACTATAAGCTTTAAGCTTTTAAGCATTCACCATAAATAAGCTTTAGAAAATAGTCTAATACAGGGGCACATAAGCCCCTTGACAGAACAAAACGGGTACTATAGTAAGCATGGGAATTGAATCCACATCTGTTATATTGGTTTTCCACATGGCACTAATACTCATCTTATTCCATTGAGGGCTTATATGCCCCTATATTAGATTATTTTCTCTAGCCAAAGCAAAGTGAGTGTTTATAAGCTTAACCCATTAGCATTCAAGTTAATATGTAACTTGAATGTAATCCTTATTCATTTACATTTTTAAAAATTAATCTGGTATTATCTTGTAGCTTCAAGATTTGAAAGATGCAATTGTTTATTTTCAGAATGACATTGCAGGGTAGGTGTGAGATACTGGTTCTGGCCAGTTTGAGCATAAAATGAGTAGAATATTCGGGCCGGATATAGCTGGTTTAAATACTAGAAGGTTAAGGTTTATTATTTACTGAATGCATAGATATGTATGTGTATGTCTATGTGTATATACAGGTGTATGAATGGCCGTGTAATTACAAAACAGTTTTGCAACAACAAAGTTTTGGGTTCAGTTTGTAATATTAGTGTTATTGCTTAAGGTGGTGAGTTGGCAGAATCATTTGTAACCAGGCAAAATGCTTTACTCTTTACTCTTTTACTTGTTTCAGTCAGTTGACTGTGGCCATGCTGGAGCACTGCCTTTAGTCGAACAACTCGACCCCGGGACTTATTCTTTGTAAGCCCAGTACTTATTCTATCCGTCTCTTTTGCTGAACCGCTAAGTGACGGGGACATAAACACACCAGCATCAGTTGTCAAGCAATGCTAGGGGGACAAACACAAACACACAAACATACACGCACACATATATACATATATACGACGGGCTTCTTTCAGTTTCCATCTACCAAATCCACTCACAAGGCTTTGGTCGGCCCGAGGTTATAGTAGAAGACACTTTTCAAGGTGCCACGCAGTGGGACTGAACCCGGAACCATGTGGTTGGTAAGCAAGCTACTTACCACACAGCCACTCATTTTATCTGTCTTTACGACCTGAGTTCAACTTTACCTCTCGTCCTTTTGGGATCAATAAAATAAGTACCAGTTGTGCAGTGAGGTTGATGCAATCGTCTTACACCCTCCCCACAAATTGTTAGCCTTGTGCCAAAATGTGAAACTAATATTAGTTTTATTGCTTAAGATGGCAAGCCGGTAGAATTGTTTGTAACCAGGCAAAAGGCTTAACAGTATTCAATCTGTCTTTACATCCTGAGTTCAAATTCCACCAAGGCTGACCTTGCCTTTTATCATTTTGGGGTCGATAAAATAATTAACAGTTGTGTACAGGGATTAATGTAACTGATTTGACCATTCTCCCAAACTTGCAAGACTTATACTAAAATTTAAAATCAATTTTAGTTTTATGCTGAACAGAACAGAAAACTACAAAAATAAAAACTGGCTTTATGTTTTGACCAATGGTATTTCTCCAGGGAATTATGCTTAACCCTTTCATTACTGTATTTATTTTGAGATAATCTGTGTCTCTCTCAGTTATTTTAGATATAAATAATAATAATGAAATTATTGTATACAGTGCTCAGGTGCACCACAACTTGTCAGAAAGTGCATATAAAGTATATGCAGTAATGTAGAAATGTCTGAAAAGCGAACAATGTATGAGTCAGATACATGCTTGCGTGTGTATGGAGGGGAGAAAATCAGGTGTAGTGTTGGCGAATCTCAGAAAGCATGGAAGTTTTGAAGGATGCAGTGCTCCAACAACTAACAACTGATGCCGGCAGTTTGTTCCATGCTTCAGCAACTCTCAGTGTGAAAAAATGTTTCCTAAAGTCATGGGAGCTGTGCTGTTTTCTGACTTTGTAAATATGTCCACGGGTTTTAGATGGATGGAGTTTGAAAAGGTGCTCAGAGTTATTGTTTGTACGATGGTTGATAATTTTATGGGTGTCTGCCAAGTCAGCTGCCAAACGTCGGAATTTCAATGTGTCCATGCCCAGGGAAGTAAGGTGTTCAGGATATGGCAAATGCCTGATTGAGGGTATTCTTTTGGTTGCACATCGCTGAACGGCTTCCAGACGATTGATATCCTGGGCAAGATAGGGGTTCCAGACCGGTGATGCAAATTCCAGGTGAGGTCTTACCATAGCTATATAAAGCCGCAGATAGATAGCTGGAGAGCGGCTCACAAAGGATTTGGTGAGTGATGCCAAGACACCCTCAGCCTTCTTGACAATTTTAGCGATGTGTTTTGTCCAACGCAAATCACTGTCGACAATAACACCCAGGTCACGTTCACATGAAGACTTTTTGAGACTAGTGTTGTGGAGGGAGTAGGTGGACGCTGGGTTTCTCTTCCCAAAATGCATGGTGGTACATTTGTCCACAGCCAGCTTGAGTTGCCAGTCCATGATCCACTGCTTCATGGTGTCCAGGTCTGCTTGCAATAGGGATCTATAGTGTACAGGATTTGACCTCTTTATTTCAAGGTACAGCTTGATGTCATCTGCATATTTCAGAACTTTGGCATTCTTTAAGTTGGCATCTATGTCATTAACATATGCAACAAATAAAAGGGGGCCACGAACAGATCCCTGTGGTACACCAGATGTCATCTCATAGGGCAAAGAGTGCTGTCCTAGAACTGTGACAACCTCTTTTCGGCCGAAAATAAAGGACTTCAACCAGTTATAGAGTTTGTCTCTTACACCCAACGCAGAAAGCTTCACCATAAGTCTTTTGTGTGGCACAGAGTTAAAAGCCTTAGCAAAGTCCAGGTAAACAACATCCACCCAGGATCTGCGATCAGTGATTTGGGTAACGTCCTCAAGAAACTCGATGAGTTGATTACAGCAGCTGGAGTTAGGAATAAATCCAAATTGTAACGGCTGGATGAGGCTGTGAGACTTCCAGAAGTTCCAGAGGGTTTCTCTGATACAGGATTCCATCAGTTTGGCGATGCAGCTAGTAAGACTGACGGGGGCGATAGTTGACAGGCGATGTGCGGTCGCCTTTTTTGAACAGAGGGATGACACTGGCAGTTTTCCACTGTTCTGGAGTAACACCATTGTCAAGACAGAATTGGAAGAATAGAGAATGTTGGCTTAGAAGAAAGTACCCACCGCGTTTGAGAAGTAGGTATGTAACACCATCGAGACCAGGAGAGGCATAATTGCGTTTATTCTTTAGGTGGTGTTGCAGCATTGCTGATGTAAATTGCATAGTAGATATAGAGTCCGATGTCAGTGGTGATGAAGATGGAACATTTTGGTCTTCGACAGTAAAGATGCCGGCATAGCATCCAGCAATGATTTCTGCACATTCTTCGGGATTGCCAGTAATCTGCCCTGTGTGGGGATTGTGAAGGGGACCCACTGGAGTTGTCACCTGCTTGAGGTGGTTGGCTGACCTATTGCGCTTTTTTTTTTTAACAAAGAATTCAGCAAATAACTTAGTTATTTTTAAGCTAGTGTTAGGAACATTAATTGTGACTAAAGGTTTGGTGGAAGATTTTAATTCAGAACTTATGAAAACAAGACATTTGTACTACAGAGCCAGAGCCGGTTTCAGCTGGGTTGGTAACGAAAGGGTTAACAACACAAAAATCTTAATCCTTCAGGTATTAACAGTTATGTTCATTTTAGTGGTTATAACCAAAACACCTTTTTACAGCAAGGCTAAAAAATATTCTTATATGAGTTATTAAGAAACCCTCTATGTGGTCAGTCAGCTTGCAAGAAATGGCAACCAAATCTCATTTAAATCATACCCTACTGTCTCAAAGAAGGAAGGACATAGTTGATAACATAGATGTAGTCTTAGAAGTACTATTTCTTAAAAAAAAAACATGTGACAGTCATGGCTGGAATGCTTTTGATCATAAATTTGTTTACTGAAGACTAACCTGTGGTTAAATAACAATAATATATTTATGATGAAATAAAATGGGAGAGGTTTGCAAAAGTGAAAGGTTTATGTGTGTCTGCATGTGCAAACTTGTGTGTGTGTGCGCACGTTCGTACATATGTGTGTTTGTTTGGATGCATGTCTGTGTGAATGTATTCAACATGTACATAGTTTCACATAATGGAAATTTACCTGAGCCATAGAGGACGACAGAATAATCAAAATACTTCTCTTTGGCTGAGTAATGATCCGTTGTGGTGGTTGAGTTTTCACCAGTTCCAGTAGTCCGAGTTTCACTCCAATAGACATGAGCTTCTCCTTTTATCTCCAGACGGACACCTAAGGAAGAAATCAGTAACATATCTAATTAAAAATATCATCATCATCATCATCATCATCATCATCATCATCATTTAGCATCCGTTTTCCATGCTAGCATGATATTTCTTTATTGCCCACAAGGGGCTAAACATAGAGGGGACAAGCAAGGACAGACAAAGGGATTAAGTCAATTACAGCGATCTCCCAGTGCGAAACTGGTACTTTATTTATTGACCCCGAAAGGATGAAAGGCAAAGCCGACCTCGGCGGAATTTGAACCCAGAACGTTACGGCAGATGAAATACTGCAAAGCATTTTGCCTGGCGTGCTAACGTTTCTGCCAGCTTGCCGCCTAATTAAAAATATCTAATTAAAAATATAGTCTACAAGAAGGCAGCAAGCTAACAATATTTTCTATGATTATGTTCTGTGTTCAAATTCTGCTGAGGTCGACTTTGCTTTCATCCTTTGGGGTTGATAAAATAAATGTCAGTTGAAAACTGGAGTTGATGTAATCAACTTGTCCCCCACCCCCAAAAAATTGCAGGCCTTATACCAAAATTTGAAACCAATATAATCCCACAATTACTAATATAAGTGTCAGTTGAATATCGGAGTCAATGTAATCAACTTGTTTCCTCCCCCCAAATTGCTGGCCTTGTACCAAAATTTGAAACCAATATAATCCCACAATTACTAATATAAGTGTCAGTTGAATATCGGAGTCAATGTAATCAACTTGTTTCCTCCCCCCAAATTGCTGGCCTTGTACCAAAATTTGAAACCAATATAATCCCACAATTACTAATCCACGAATATTCTCTCCCCACACTCTTCGAACGTTTTTCAAAGTCACTGCTTCTCTAAATTTGTTAATTGTATACCACTCAAGGCACTTACCTTTGCTTTTCTTTCTCACTCCTTTTGTTTCATTTGATCTACTAAATTACGGTTAGGATTCTACTAAATAGTTTACCCAATCCTTGAACCCCCTATTTCCCTATTCCATCTCCTACAAAAGTTCAAACTAGACATAAACTGAATTGTTTCCACTACCCTGGAAAGGACTCCTATCCTTACTTTGCAGACAAAGAAAAAAAAAAAAGTGAAATATTCTCAATAATAACATCAAGATTTGAAAGGTAAAACATTGTGAAAATATTTATAAACTGTGGCCTGGAAAATATAGCAACATGGAAATTTAATGCACTTTGTTAAAAATGAAATCCTTTTCAGATCAAAACAATTCAATAGCAGTTCAAATGTTACATACAAAAATCTGCTTAACAAATCTCAATGGATCATTGTTTTGTAAATCATTTAATTTTGTAAAATAGAAAGGCGCAGGAGTGGCTGTGTGGTAAGTAGCTTGCTAACCAACCACATGGTTCCGGGTTCAGTCCCACTGCGTGGCATCTTGGGCAAGTGTCTTCTGCTATAGCCCCGGGCCGACCAATGCCTTGTGAGTGGATTTGGTAGATGGAAACTGAAAGAAGCCTGTCGTATATATGTATATATATATGTATGTGTGTGTATATGTTTGTGTGTCTGTGTTTGTCCCCCTAGCATTGCTTGACAACCGATGCTGGTGTGTTTACGTCCCCGTCACTTAGCGGTTCGGCAAAAAGAGACCGATAAAATAAGTACTGGGCTTACAAAAAGAATAAGTCCCGGGGTCGAGTTGCTCGACTAAAGGCGGTGCTCCAGCATGGCCGCAGTCAACTGACTGAAACAAGTAAAAGAGTAAAGAGTAAAAGAGTAGTACAATTAATCATTTTATAAGTATATCAGTGCATACATATAGACATACAAACATACATACATGCATGCATACATACATCATTATCGTCATTTTCTCATCTACATTTCCATGCTTCATGAGCCAAAGGGAATTTATTGAGGTAGGTTTTTTCTATACACTGATGTTCCTCATCTCAATATTCCTCACATACAGTAATACTGTGATATACATGTTAATTTGTTCTCAAACTCATCACGCAATGCTATATATAATTTGTTCCCAGAAAAATATTTCACTGATAAAATTTATAATACTCGTAAATAAATCACAATAAAATACCAACAGAATGTAAAGAATATTTTATGTAAAGTAAAAAGAATATCAAGTTCATTTATAATAAAATATATTAGGCGTAGGAGTGGCTGTGTGGTAAGTAGCTTGCTTATAAACCACATGGTTCCGGGTTCAGTCCCACTGCATGGCACCTTGGGCATGTGTCTACTACTATAGCCTTGGGCTGACCAAAACCTTGTGAGAGGATTTGGTAGACAGAAACTGAAATAAGCCTGTCGTTTATATGTGTATATATATATATATATACATATATACATATGTATATATATATATATATATATATATATATGTATGTATGTATGTATGTGCGTGTATATGTTTGTGTGTCTGTGTTTGTCCCCCCAACATCGCTCGACAACCGATGCTGGTGTGTTTACATCCTCATAACTTAGCAGTTTGGCAAAAGAGACCGATAGAATAAGTACTAGGCTTACAAAGAATAAGTCCTGGGGTCGATTTGACTAAATCCGTTAGATTCACTTCAACATTTAAATTTAATTTGTCAAAATATTTTCATCACTGACTAAATCCCATGCTTTAAATAATGTTACTGAAGCCCAAACTTTTTTATCACATTTCCATATGAGTGGAAGGGTATTTTTTAAGATGTCTTTAAGTGCCCTAGGATTTTCCACTTGATAAACTAGCATTGGTCTTAAATCCCCAGATGCGTTTCCTCCAAATAATGTCAGTTGATCACATGCATCTTTAAAACCAAGCAGCACAGATTCTTCCTTAGCAATATAACTTCTGGATGGCATCTATTTCCAGAAAAGTCCTATTTCATTAACATTAAAAATCAGTTGTGGCATGAAGCCCGTTTTCTCAATTATTTCTGCCAATGTTTCTGGAAATTTTTCTGCTGCATCGACATCAGCACTTGATGCTTCTCCTTGCACTTTGACAGAATGCTAAACATCAATTTTTAAATTAACTAATCCATCCTCCGCTCGCAACAAAACTTTCATTTGTGTCACCTATAATTATACTGGAAAGAGACAATGCTTTGTTATAAACCATTGCCCATTTAGCATTCATATGCATGAATTGTATTTTGTCCCTTATCAATGCACTTAAAAGTTTTTCCATTTCTGGAATAATGCTCCCAGCATCTCTTTTATGAGTCCAGGTTGATTGCAAAGGCTGTGCATTTCTCACTTCAAATAAATATTTTTGGTTTTCTTTGAGAATTGTGCAGACTTACCCAAAACCATTACAAGTTGTGGTGACACAACCAGGTAGCAAAAGTGCTACATTGGAAACTGTGTGAAAAGTGAGTGCTAGAGAGAGGCAAGACGTGGTATTAGCACAAACTGCTGAGAGTGGTTGAGTCAGAGACTAGCAAAATCCTCTGGGATTTCCTGATCAAAACAGATCAGGTGCTAGAGCATAACAGACCAAACCTAGTGGTGATGGACAAGGTGTACCATTTATGCTATATAGTTGATGTTGCATGCTCCTTTCACCTACGAATAGTCAAGAAGGAAGGTGAAAAGATAGATACAATCCTCTTAAATACAAAATAGCCTGGCTATGGAAAATGAAGAAGGTGAAGATAGTGTCAATTATTGTTGGGTCCTTAGGAACAATACCAGAAGGCATCAAGTGGAATATAAAGGAAATTGGGATGAAGTACCCAGTAGAACTGTTACAAAAGGTTTGCCTCCTTCATACAGCCAGAATAATCAGGAAAGTATTAGATAGTCGAAAAGAGCAAATAGCATGGTACTGTAGGCTGCAGGTAGTAAGCCTGCTATGCATAGAAGATTCTGGGAGCTCCAACAAAACTTGTGATAAAAAGAAAATGATAATAATGAATTGGGGGCAAGTAGAGATAACCTTTTATTCAATCATTCATAGTAGATTACATAAAGCTGTTTGTGTAACCCTTAAATCTATTATATCCAATTTTATTTCAGTATGATTTTTTGTGTTGTATCTATAATTAAGTGTGACTGACATTTATTGAATGGTGTAGAATTGTTCTTTATGCTTTTTTTTTTGCCTGTAGTAGAATAGTAAAATCCATTCTTATAGTATTCTGTGATCCCAAGGTTGTCTTACCATAAATATCAATGTTTACACTGGACAGAGAGAGGATGGATAGAGGGAGAGAGAGAGAAAGAGGGTCTACTTTTCTTTTCATCTAAAAAAGAATAAAGCTTATCATGTCACTGGTAAATGAGATAAGAATGTCATCTTACTTCAAGAGAAGACTATAAAACTGTTTACTCTTGGGAGTGTGCCATCATTCTAGAAATGCAACACAATAGCCAAATCCCTCATATTCTTTTTATTACTCTCATCCTTGTCTAAAGTAACAAGCTGACAGAACTGTTAGAGCATCTGAAAAGGGCATGGTGATATTTGTTCTGGATGTTGTGTTGGAACAGAGAATACTGTGACAGTTACCATGAGAGAACCTCTCATATGGTTTTCTGATGACAATAAGCATTCTTATCTACATCAATAGCAGGAGACAATCACAGCAATTGCTGCCACCAAGACTTCCAGCTCACACCATTTTGGCTGTCCATGGCCCTGTCAATGGCAGATGCCTGACCACAGGGAAAAGAAGCAACTACTCCATTATCAATATACATAAAAGCACAGGGCCTGATCAGGTACAGGTGTCATGTGGGCTATTTAGGTGGTGATAAATGTCACATTCAAATGGTGATAAATGTCATACTTATTATCATCATATCATATCATGCCACGCTTATTATCATCATAATATAGGGTTTATTTTATGGTGTGAAACTGGCAAAATTATTAGAACATTGAATAGAAAATATTATGGTATGTTTTTACTCTCTGCATTCTGAGTTCAAATCCTAACCAGTTCAACTTTGTCTTTTATCTTTTTCAGGTCAATAAATGTGTATGTGTGTACAAACAAGGGTGTATGCGTGTGAGATAAAATACAGAGCAACTGGACAACAGGAAGTTTGTATCATAGGACCAGAAATGGTCTTAGGTGGGTTGGTAGCAAAAGGTATAACAGAAATATGGACCAAAGTGTTTCCGTTTAGTTCACAGTTTGCATCTGTTTTCAATTGGATGAACATTCCTCATTTTTAGTAGTAGTAGTAGTAGTAGTAGTAGTAGTAGTAGTAGTAGTAGTAGTAGTAGTAAATATAAAGATATTACTGTTAGTAGTACTGAAATAAATATTACTATTGACATTTTACACTAAATTATAGTTGAGCCTAACTTGGAAGATATTACATTACATAACTATTTAATTATTCCCCCAAAGAATCCGATTGCCCTACTAAATAAGAGCAATTTCCATAATCAAAACAAAAACTATAACAACAAAAAGAAACATATTGCCTCTGCTACAAATATCTCTAACATTTCGTAACCCTGTAACAATACAAGGAGGATAGGCATATATGAAGTACATGTATGACTGTGTGGTTAAAAAGTTTGCTTTCCAGTGACGTGGATGCAACGCGCTCGAGAAAATGTCTTCTACTATAGACTTAGACTGACCAAAGCCTCGTTGAATGGAATGGGTAGATGGACGTTG
This sequence comes from Octopus sinensis, assembly GCF_006345805.1. Classification (NCBI taxonomy): domain Eukaryota; kingdom Metazoa; phylum Mollusca; class Cephalopoda; order Octopoda; family Octopodidae; genus Octopus; species Octopus sinensis. The sequence goes on from NC_043008.1 coordinate 52,475,930, forward strand.
AAAGTGAATATTCAAAAGAAAACCAAGCTCGGTTTAGCAGCTGGTGATAAGAAACAAGCAACTCAGACTTCTGGAAATTTGAGCCTTTCAGTTATAATGCATTGAAAAATACCCTACATTTGTATTGAGTTCTGTAATTTATCGCTTCTGGTGAACAACAGAGATTTATGTGTGTGTGCGCGTGTGTGTGTATGTGTGTGTATTATAAATTTGTAGACGAACTAGAAGGCTGTAAATTACAGAGAAAAGCAACAATATAGGTCTTTTTATAATAACTGTAATTATATATTATATATACTAATAATATGTCACTCTAAACAGAGCACATGTTATTTGTATAAATAATATATAATTGCAGTTATTATAAAAAGACCTGTATTATTGCTCTTCTCCATAATTTACAGCCTTGGGGTTTGTATACAAATTATCTATCTATACATTAAAATTGGCTGAAATTGATGGGTGGGCTATGTGGATGAATTGGATGTGTATGGAGCCATGTAAGCATTGATACCGTGTTCAATTCCCAGTAGTTTGGCCCATCTTTAGGCTAAGTGGCTCTAAATGGAGCATATATTATTAGTATAAATAATATATATATATAGTTATTATATATATATGTATATATATATACATATATATAGATAAATACATATGAAGGGGTGCTGAAAAGTCCCAGATCTTTTCAGTTTGAACGGCAGTTTTTAACATAATTTCTAAGTAATAAACAATTTTAAACTTTGTATACTGGTAGAATGTGTTAATAAAACATCATTTTCTCTTGGCTTTCTTGAGAAAATTCTGTAGTTCGTAACATATTTCGTCTTTAATTTCTTGCATTTTGGCGATTTCAACCAATCACTGGCGTCTATTGAGTTAAAAAGCATTCTGTGCCGTATGAATATGTCCCTCGTTTAAGAAACAGATTGGGTTTATTTACATTTGGGAAGAAAAAAAGATACCCTCCCCCCCTAACCCTAACACACTCTGCTAACACCTAAATAAAACCTTTCTCTTAACATTCTACGGTTGTGTTGTCTTTCTTTTCTTTTCTGGCACACTTACTCATTTATCCATTTTTGCTTTTATTGTAAGCAACCATGTGGTGTATTAAATGAGTCCTTCATTCGTCACCTCTCCTTTCGCATGGTCGTTCTACATACTTAATATATAGGTAAAAACTGTACATATAACTTATATAAGGTGAAAACATGATAAAGTTATAAATAATAGCACATAAACTATTGGGTTAAAAAGGCTAAAAAAACAAAATTGATTCAATATCAATGACAGAAAAAAAAAATTCAGATCTTTTCCTTTTGAACGGCACACAATTTCTAGTTAACTAAACACTTTAAAACTTCGTATACTGGTAGAATATGTCAAAATAAAACATTTTTTTCTCTTGGCTTTCTTGATAAAATTGTAATTCGTTTGTTTAACGTAGTTTAATTTTTCAAATTTTAACCAATCGAGTTAAAATCATTTGCTGCATCTAAAACTGAGACAGCATCCTGTCACTAACCCTAAACCTCACCCTAACCCTAAATTTCTTTTTCTTAATTGTTAAATTAATTTAATTGTTACGCAGCAAATGATTTTAACTCAATGGAGGTAATCGATTGGCTAAAATTGCCGAAATGCTTGAAATTTCAGACGAAATATATTACAATCTATAGAATTTTCTCAATAAAACACATTCTACCAGTATACGAAGTTTAAAACTTTTTAGTTACCTAGAAATTATGTTACAAAGTGCCGTTCAAAAGGAAAAGATCCCAAAATTCTTAATTATTCCCCAAAATATATTATGTAATAAACAAGGAGGCATAACTACAAATGCGTACCCCCAACCGACTTTGTTGCCTCATAACTTCCAGAAAAATGGATACTTTTAATGAAACTTTCAACAAATAACCACTCAAATCCTGTAGATTGATTGTATGTAAAGATTTGTGGCCAAAAAATTTTCTGAGGGGTTGGGGAGTTTCGGAAAATTCACTCGACCAGACATTCTTCATCTGAATTTGGTAGCAAAATTTTTTTGCAAGGGGACATGAGGAAGGGTTTCTGAAAAATGGAGTTTCAGATTAAACGGCTCACACAAGTTGGAATACTTACTTTTTACTTGTTTCAGTCATGTGACTGTGGCCATGCTGGAGCACCACCTTTAGTCGAGCAAATCGACGCCAGGACTTATTCTTTGTAAGCCTAGTACTTATTCTATCGGTCTCTTTTGCCGAACCGCTAAGTTACGAGGACGTAAACACACCAGCATCGCTTGTCAAGCGATGTTGGGGGGACAAACGCAGACACACAAACATATACACACACATACATACATACATATATATATATATAAATATAAAGCACCCACTACACTCTTGGAGTGGTTGGCGTTAGGAAAGGCATCCAGCTGTAGAAACACTGCCAGATCAGAGTGGGCCTGGCGCAGCCTTCTGGCTTCCCAGACCCCAGTTGAACCGTCCAACCCATGCTAGCATGGAAAACGGACGTTAAACGATGATGATGATGATGATGATATATATATATATGATGGGCTTCTTTCAGTTTCCGTCTACCAAATCCACTCACAAGGCTTTGGTCGGCCCGAGGCTGTAGTAGAAGACACTTGCCCAAGGTGCCATGCAGTGGGACTGAACCCGGAACCATGTAGTTGGTAGACAAGCTACTTACCACAAAGCTACCCCTTTGACAGGGTTCTTTCCTTTTTCTAAATTTTCCCCTCACCACAGTCTTTCAAATGATGGGAGGTATCACCATCATCATCATTTAGCGTCCGCTTTCCATGCTAGCATGGGTTGGACGGTTCAACTGGGGTCTGTGAAGCTGGAAGGCTTCATCAGGCCCAGTCAGATCTGGCAGTGTTTCTACGGCTGGATGCCCTTCCTAACGCCAACCACTCCGTGAATGTAGTGGGTGCTTTTTACGTGCCACCCGCACAGGTGCCAGACAGAGCTGGCAAACGGCCACGAACGGATGGTGCTTTTACGTGCCACCAACACGGGGGCCAGACAGAGCTGGCAAACGGCCACGAAACGGATGGTGCTTTTACGTGTCACCGGCACGGGGACCAGGCGAAGCTGGCAACGGACACGAACGGATGGTGCTTTTACATGCCACCGACACGGGGGCCAGACAGGGCTGGCAAACGGCCACGAACGGATGGTGCTTTTACGTGCCACCGGCACGGGGGCCAGGCGAGGCTGGCAACGGACACGAACGGATGGTGCTTTTACATGCCACCGACACGGGGGCCAGACAGAGCTGGCAAACGGCCACGAAACGGATGGTGCTTTTACGTGTCACCGGCACGGGGGCCAGGCGAAGCTGGCAACGGACACGAACGGATGGTGCTTTTACATGCCACCGACACGGGGGCCAGACAGGGCTGGCAAACGGCCACGAAACGGATGGTGCTTTTACGTGTCACCGGCACGGGGGCCAGGCGAGGCTGGCAACGGACACGAACGGATGGTGCTTTTACGTGTCACCGGCACGGGGGCCAGGCGAGTCTGGCAACGGACACGAACGGATGGTGCTTTTACGTGTCACCGGCACGGGGGCCAGGCGAGGCTGGCAACGGACACGAACGGATGGTGCTTTTACATGTCACCGACATGGGGGCCAGACAGGGCTGGCAAACGGCCACGAACGGATGGTGCTTTTACATGTCACCGACATGGGGGCCAGACAGGGCTCACGAAAAAGAAACATTTTGAAAATCTACGATGTTTTTCACTCCCGTCACCCCTTCACTACCCCATCCCAACCCGGACCGATTTTGGCTAATTTTTTTTTTTCTCATTATGTTCTTAAAATCCATGGGAGAAACATTTTCGGTTTAAAAAAATTGTTAATATTTTCAAATGAAAATGTGTGATTTAAGAGAGATCTGGTTGTTATTTCTAGCACATTCCAAGACCTCTCTCCTCTTTTCTTTCTCACTCCCGCATCTATTGATGTTTTTCAATATTTTTTCCTCCGTGGCTGTGTGGTCAGTAGCTTGCTTACGAACCACGTGGTTCCGGGTTCAGTCCCACTGCGTGGCATCTTCGGCAAGTGTCTTCTACTATAGCCTTGGGCCCACCAAAGCCTTGTGAGTGGATTTGGTAGCGCATATATGTGTGTGTGTGTGTGCATGTGTGTCTGTGTGTGTGTGTGTGTGTGTGTGCGTGCGTGTGTATGTATATGTGTGTGTTTGTGTTTGTCCCACCAACATCGCTTGACAACCGATGCTGGTGTGTTTACATCCCCCGTAACTTAGCGGTTCGGCAAAAGAGACCGATGGAATAAGTACTAGGCTTACAAAGAATAAGTCCTGGGGTCGATTTGCTCGATCGACTAAAGGCGGTGCTCCAGCATGGCCACAGTCAAATTACTGAAACAAGTAAAAGAGTAAAAGAGTATAAATACATTTGGTGGAGTTCTGATCTAAGCTGGTACTAAAAAACCCTCAAAACTTTTTAAAACTTTTACGAATTTTCACAATTTTTTTTTTCCGATTCTGTCATTTTCAACATTCCAAGCCATCAGTTGTTTAACTCCAGGTTTGCATTTATCGAGTTTGTCCTACGACCTAAATTATCCCGACTGTAACCATCTTGTCTTTTCTCTTTCGTATTTTTGTTGCATGTAGAACAGTGTTATGTTACGCCACGTGTACTTCTTTTAAAGCCAATGAGATGTAATTTAAGGGAAATTTAGCAGCTATTTCTACCAGATCGAACGATTACGGAGAGCTATGATTCCCAACATTGTCTATGTGACCCGCATTTATACAAAAATCTTATAGAACTCGTAAACCCTTAACAACAAACATCACATTTGAAGAGGAAGTGTCAATTTTCTGTTTATTCATTTACATATGTTTTTAATCGAATTACAGAATACTGTGGAATGATAACGTTCTTGGTATTCTGTTCAAATTCCGCCGAGGTCGACTTTGCCTTTCATCCTTTCGGGGGTTGATAAATTAAGTACCAGTTACTCACTGGGGTCGATGTTATCGACTTAATACCTATGTCTGTCCTTGTTTGTCCCCTCTATGTTTAGCCCCCTGTGGGTAATAAAAAAATAGGTATTCTTAACATCACAAAATTATTTTAAAGAGAAATTTAATTTTATTCTGGAAAGCGACTTTAATAAAGCATATTCTTTCCCTCTTTGCCTATCTCGAACCCTTATGGGGTTCGAACACATCCTAGTTAAACTTGCTATTAAGTTTACTTTAATTTGGTTAAGAAATAATTCCTTGTTCGAATTGTGTATTGATATTTTGCATTGTTTCTCTTGTTTTAATTCCTTTTTACACTCTATCCTGTATCGTCACAAAACAACAACACCGCTACCGCTGCTACTACCACTTGCATCTAAGTGGATCTGATGCGCACTGAATTTGTAGGAACCGAGTTACATAAACTACATTTTTCTTTCAAGGTGACACCCTTTTCTGTATTTTAATGTGCCATTCCGCCCATCCATCTATCATTTTCTTTCGTCGCCTCTCTCTCTCTCTCTTCTACATTCAATCACTTTTCTCAACTTTCAAAACGCACTCTCTTTCTCTTCTTTTCTTTCAATTTCATTAGAACTATCAATATTATTTTTATTTGATTCCTTTACAAGTATCGTGTAACTTGAAATTGTGGACTTAAACAGAATAAGCAATCAGTATTGTAATTACTGATGCCTGGAAGCTTAATAATTGTTATTTTTAATAGGTCACTTTCACTTTATCAAACTTGCGCTAAACTGCAGAAGACTTGACGCTGTGGTTTGTTAGTGGCATAACTACAGAAGTGTACCCGCCACTGACTTTGCTGCTTCATAACTTCTAGAAAAACGGATACTTTTTAACTTTCAACAAATAGCCACTTAGATCCAGTAGATTTAGTGTATGTAAAGATTTGTCGCCAAAAAATTTTCTTACGGGTCGGGGAGAGGTGTTTCGGAAAATTTACGCGACCCGACATTTTCCTCCAAATAACTTTCAGGAAAATGGGTATTTTTTAATGAAATTTTATACAAATACCTTTCAAATGGTATAGATTACGGTTACAAAGAAATTTGTTGGCAACATGTTTTTGCAAGGGGGCGGGGAGGAGCGAAGAGTTTCTGAAAAACGGAGTTTCGGATCAGACGGCCCACATAAGTTTTTCACCACAATCTTCCGAATGATGGGAAGCATCTTTTCACAAAGAAAGAATAATTTTGAAAATTTATGATTTTTTTTTTCACTCCCGCCAATCCCTCACCACCCCAGTCCGGACCGATTTTGAGCAGTGTCCCCCCCCTCCCCCCTGCGCACTTAAAATCCATGGGAGAAACGATTTCGGTTTAAAACAAACAAAAAATTGTTAATATTTTCAGAGGAAATTATGTGATTTAAGGGAGACCTGGCTGTTGTTTCTAGCACATCCAAGACCACCCGCTTTGTTTTTTGTTTCACTCAAATATGGGCGGAGCTCTGATCGAAATCCGTTTTAAAACATAATTTTCTTATTTTTACGAATTTTCACAAATTTTTTCGATTCTCTCTTCTGATGACCTTTGTTTTCTAACATAGTAAACATCAAAACAAAATAAACTTACGTATAGATAAATTTAACAAAATAATAAATTAAAAGGTTTATAAAATATTTTCTAAGTTCTTTTTTTTCTCTCTAACTTACCTCGCGCTTTCATAGGTTCATTCAGTATAATTTGTACAAGTCCACTCAACCTCTGACCACCGTAATAAACTCGCGATGGATTGTTAAAATGGATCGTTAGACTTCTTAGCTTCCCCATCTCTGAAATGCTGGATTACGTGCAAACAAGCGTGCAGTTGCGATTGCAAGCAGGATGGCTCCCCCCACCTCCACCATACACACACGCGCACTCTCGATATAGGAGTGAACAACGACCAATATAGAGCAAGCGGTGTACCACTAAAAAATGGACCTTTTATTTTTTTTTCTTTTACTTGTTTTAGTCATTTGACTGCGGCCACGCTGGAGTACTGCCTTTAGTCGAACAAATCGACCCCAGCACTTATTCTTTGAAAGCCTAGTACTTATTCAATCGGTGTCTTAAATACACCAGCATCGGTTGTCAAGCGATGGTGCTGGTGGTGGTGGTGGGGGACAAATATAGACACACATATATATACATATACGACAGGCTTCTTTCAGTTTCCGTCTACCAAATCTACTCACAAGGCTTTGGTTGGCCCGAGGCTATAGTAGAAGACACTTGCCGAAGGTGCCACGCAGTGGGACTAAACCCGGAAACATGTGGTTAGGAAGCAAGCTTCTTACCACACAGTCATGCCTACGACATTATTAATAGTAATAATAATAATGATAATCCTTAATTATAATAATTAGCTGCACCCGTGAAAAATTCACGGAAAACAAACAATATAAACAGTGTATTGGTGCCATGAGAAATTTTGTGTATTATGACCGTCTGTCTTTATGTTCTGAGTTCAAATTCTGCCGAGATTGACTTTGCCTTTCGTCCTTTCGGAGTCGACAAATTAAGTACCAGTTGTGTACTGCGGTCGATCTAATCAACTGCCTCCCCCCCTCCCCACAAAATGTCAGGCCTAGAAAAGTATACTGTGACAGTTACAGAATATAGAAAGTAATGTGACACCAATGACTATATAATCCAACCAAAATACCCCAGTTACACAAACGTAAACGAGATTACTATTTAACCTTTAAATACATCGTATGCATTCTAAGAGCATTCTTGGTTTAGTATTACAGAACGTTTTTCCTGTATTCTTTTATTCTTTTACTTGTTTCAGTCATTTGATGGTGGCCACACACACACACACACGCACACTCATTCACACATACATACATACATACATACATATATACACACATGCATAAATGCATACATACATACATGCATACACACATACATACATACATACATACATACATACATACATACATACATACATACATACATACATACATACATACATACATACATACATACATACATACATACATACATACATACATGCATGCATACATACATACACGCATGCATGCATACATACATACACACATGCATACATACATACATACACACATGCATACATACATACATACATACATACACACACACACACACACATACATACATACATACATACATACATACATACATACATACATACATACATACATATATACATATATACATAATCTTCCTGAAGATTTCTCTTGAATGAAACAGTTCTAGTCCTGTAGAAGCTCCTTCTATATAATAAATTAATTTTACTCTGCTATGTATTGAGTACCTTATTTACTGTGGTTAACCCCGAATCAACCCGGGACCTACATATATATATATATATGATGGGTTTGGAAGTAGTGGTGATACTGACTGGTGTGATTTTGTAGTTTGCTGGTATGCCGAGAGAATCCAGTGAGCCCCTAACTAGTTCCCCGATCTTAAAGGTGTAATGTGGATGTGCAATGATGGAGCGGCTGGTGCGGTGGTGATGCTAGCTGGTGCGGTGGTCTTCCTCACAGTACTTCATGGTAGACAATATTTCGTGTGTATGTCACAGCACGGTTTTTGGCCCTGTCTGTTATCCCAATTGAGTGTCATAACTCTTACTTTGATATTGTTCATAGCTCGTGTTCTTGAAAATGTGACATATAATTGGCCATGAGAAAATACCTATTTCTTTACTACCCACAAGGGGCTAAACACAGAGAGGACAAACAAGGACACACAAACGGATTAAGTCAATTATATCGACCCCAGTGCGTAACTGGTACTTAATTTATCGACCCCGAAAGGATGAAAGGCAAAATCAACCTCGGCGGAATTTGAACTCAGAACATAACGGCAGACGAAATATGGCTACGCATTTCGCCCAGCTACGCATTTCGCTGAACGGCTTTATATATATAAAGGTTTTTAGTAGGGGTGGGAAAGGAATAAGTGACCTCCAGTGACCCAATTATCCCCACTTCTAACAATAGAGAAAGCATTTTCTGGGATTTATCTATCAAGGAGTTGCTTATTGTCTACTGATAAGTGGTAAGAAAAGGATTTGTGGTCAAATCTTAGAGCGAGTTATAAACAGTAGCTGCAACACATCATGACGTATATTTGCCATATATTATATATATATAAAGCCGTTCAGCGAAATGCGTAGCTGGGTGAAATGCGTAGCCACATACATACATTCATACATACATACATATGAATGTATATATATATATATATATATATATATATATGAGAAAATACCGGTTGAGACAAATGTACTCCAATTTTTTCAAATGTTTGCTCTTGAGCCTTATTAATTGTCATTGTATATACAAGTTGAAGTGGAAACTGAAGTCTGTTTAGTGTGAATGGAATATTTGCATCACTTGAGCTAAGTTTAATTCTGGGAATTAGAACTGTACGACCTCTGGTGGAGCCTGTTACCAATGATGCCTCTACACAATGCTCAATGAAGTCTTTGCACTTTCATGCGAGTTCCATTGCATAATCCTTGACTGATCGAAAGATTTCTCAGCAGCATTACAATAGCCTCTGCTTTTAAGTTGAGGCAATGAGGTAGCATACCGGATGGAGTGAGTGAGTTTATGAATTCAGATAGATAGTTCTGAACCTCCTCTTCATTAATGCAGGACACTGAATCTGTGCTTAAGTACGTTTTAAGCGCCTCTGGTATAATATATAATAAATCTTAGAGCGAGTTATAAACAGTAGCTGCAACACATCATGACGTATATTTGCCATTTAAATATGGCTAACCCCTAAGGGTGGATGCTACTGTAGTTTGTAGCCCCAGGAGGACACCTCCTCCAGCTGGCTATAGACACACTTTCTGTGCCCTATCAGTATTTGCAAAGGGAAGCCATCCTTCCCGTCTCCAACTTATGATACACACGGACTCGAGTTTCTGGGTATTGGCCCGTCATTGGCGTGTGACAATCACACGCTGATGACGGGTCAATATTCAGAAACTAGAGTCCGTGTGTATCATAAGTTGGAGACGGTATAATATACTTTTTCATTTATAACAAGACAGTCAGAATTACTCATTTTTCCATTCCTTCTGGCGTGCAGTTGTCGAAAACTTCTGGGTACAAATGTACAAATTGAAACGCAAAAGAAGGAAATAATAAATAGGTTTATGAATGAAAGTTTGGTAATTGAATTTATTTCCACTAAACTATACACACACACACAAATACATTCATATATATATATATAATATATATATATATATGTCTCGAGTTGTAGCTGTAATTCAAAGGGCCCAGCCTTGTTATATTCTATGTGAGGCTGAATCTCCCTGAGAACTATGTTAATGTTGTGCATGTCTGTGGAGTACTGAGCCATTTGTGAGTTAATTTTATCCTCATGTGGTAATGAAAAGTGAAATTGACAGCCAATATTTGTTGTCTAACAGCGGCAAGCTGGCAGAATCGTTAGCATGCCATGCAAAATGCTTAGCGGCATTTCGTCTGCCATTACGTTTTGAGTAAAATTCCGCCAAGGTCATCTTTGCCTTTCATCCTTCCGGAGTCGATTAATAAGTACTACTTATGCACTGGGGTCGATGTAATTGACTTAATCCCTTTGTCTGTCCCCTGTATGTTTAGCTCCCTGTGGGCAATAAAAGAAATAAATATTTGCTGTGTCTATGTATCTATATATGAACTTTTCTTTGGATTTATGTATTTACTGTCTCTCTCACTTTTTCTCTTTGTCTTTCAACTGTCCCCTTCCCCAAATTTCAGGCCTTGTGTCTGTAGTAGAAAGGATTATTATTACTATTAATATAAATATGTATTATTTGGTGGAAAAGTATTTTATTGTTAATATAGAGAAGTGGAATATCAGTGACCAGGTTATAAATATATAGCAAATACTTTGACACCTAATATTAATTCTCTTTATCATAAATAAATAATGAATTGAAGGTATATATGGCTGTGTATAAGTTTTGAATGGCTACAATGAGGCTTCACATGTACTCAGATTATATCCCTTCCAAACAAATGCATCTCTTTCTCTCTCTCTCTCTCTATATATATATATATATATATAAATACAAATATATAATATATATATATATAAATACAAATATATATATATATATATATATAAATACAAATATATATATATAATATATAAATTTTTTTGCCAAACCCTTATTATAATAAATATTGTTTAAATTTACCGATGACTGTCTTTTACATACCGAATCACTACTTGGTGGAATTATTAATTATTAATTAATTAATTAATTTTACCCTTATTATTATTATTATTATTATTATTATTATTATTATTATTATTATATATATATAGATATATATAGGCACACACACACACATATGTATGTAGGTATATATGTATATTAACAAATAGTTGTCCATAAGCCAGGAAAAAGCACACTCAATATTAAAAATACAATGGTGTTATTTTATACCATAGTGCAGTGTATTACTGCTTATGGCACATAGCTGGACAGAATGTTACCATTCATTGCACTCTGAGTATTGCACTTGGTAATATTTATGGTGGAAGTATATACGGACAGTGTTTGACTCAGTGCCAGTAAAAAAAAAAAAAAGAACAGAACTGTGAAAAATAGTGAATAATTATACCATTTCCAAGGAGGAATAGAAGAGTTATTTCCCATGTATTGTTGTTAACTATGTTTGTTAGCCATAATTTTATCATTTGTGTTTATTATACACGTGGAAGAGGTGGACCCAGGAAGACCTGCGATGAGGTGGTGAAGCACGACCTTCAAACATTGGGCGTCACCGAGGTAAGGACTAGTGACCGAGACCTTTGGAGATATGCTGTGCTTGAGAAGACCCGACAAGCCAAGTGAGACCATAATTCGTGGCCTAAGCCAGTGGTGTATACCCAGCCCACTTATGAGTAACCTTCATTCATTGGACTATAAACTTTGCTTGCGAAGACCTATTGAGGCAAGTGAAATCAAAATCGCTGACGTGGCTGATGACAGTACCGCCTGATTGGCACTCGTGCCAGTGGAACGTTAAACGCACCATCCAAGCATGATCGTTACCAGGGCCGGTGGCATATAAAAAGTACCATTCAAGTGTGATCATTGACAGCGTCGCTTTACTGGCACATGTGCCAGTGGCACGTGAAAAACAACATTCGAGCGTGGTCGTTGCCAGTGCCGCCAGACTGGCTCCCATGCAGGTGCACGTTAAAAAAAACACCTTTTGAGCGTGGTCATTGCCAGTACCTATTTCTTTATTACCCACAAGGGGCTAAACATAGAGAGGACAAACAAGGATAGACATAGGTATTAAGTCGATTACGTCGACCCCAGTGCGTAACTGGTACTTAATTTATCGACCCCGAAAGGATGAAAGGTAAAGTCGACCTCGGCGGAGTTTGTACTCACAACGAAACGGCAGACGAACAACGTAACGGCAGACGTACCATCTGACTGGCACCCACTACATTCTTGGAGTGGTTGGTGTTAGGAACCATGTGGTTGGTAAGCAAGCTACTTACCACACAGCCCCTCTTGCGCCTATACTAAATTCTTCCTGAAACATGGTGTATTTAAGGGACAAATTTTATTTTTACTACAATTACAGAGATTTCTATCCTTACTACTATTACCTTTGTTAGTGGCACTCGTATTAGGTACCCCTCCTGTCTGTATATCTATTGGTCTGCTATCCTTTATAGTCTGGTCCCAATAGGATAGCACCTGGACAATGAGAAACAGTGCAGGGGAGACAATAGCCACAATTCTTTCGTTATTCATTTATCAATTGATTTTGCACTTTCTACTGGTTTACTGCAAAATCTTTTTTAAGACTCCGCCAGTTACGACGACGAGGGTCCCAGCTGATACGATCAACGGAACAGCTTGCTCGTGAAATTAACGTGCAAATGGCTGAGCATTCCACAGACACGTGTACCCTTAATGTAGTTCTCGGGGATAATCAGCGTGACACAGAGAGTGACAAGGCTGACCCTTTGAAATACAAGTACAACTCATTTTTGCCAGCTGAGTGGACTGGAGCAACGTGAAATAAAGTGTCTTGCTCAAGGACACAACGCGTCGCCGGGAATCGAACTCACAACCTTACGATCATGATCCGAATGCCCTAACCACTAAGCCACGCGCCCTCACACCGACTGCAAAATCTAAGCACACGGAGTTCCAGCAACTGATTATTTGTATAATGCACGCATGTGTGTGTGTGTGTGTGTGTGTGTGTGCGTGCGTGCGTGTGTGTGCGTGTGTGTGCGTGCGTGTGTGTGTGTGTATACGTGTGTGTGTGTGTGTGTGTATGCGCACGTACGTGTGTGCGTGCGCGTATGTGTGTGCGTGCGTGCGTGCGTGCATGTGCGTGTGTGTGTGTGTGTGTGTATGTGTTTGTGTGTGCGTGTGTGTACGTGTGTGTGTGTGAGCTTGTGTGCGCAGTTATCTAATAAACAGATGCCCATTCTTCCCATTTTTACATTTTGAAATTGTCAGATAAACCAAGTTATTTTTTCCACAAATCTTGAAATTTGATAATAAATCCCCATTCTGCACCTCACTCCCTGGCCAAAACACACACACAAAATGAAACAAAAAGATCTATGAAAGATTGAAAGAGCCAATATTGTAATCTTGACATTCATTAAACAGGCAATTAATTAGGATTCTTGTTGTTAGATAAATATTTAATGTAGCAATATGTTTAGTAAACTGTGGCTGATGTAATAATATCAATTTGAGAGACAGACTGGGAGCAAATGTGTTGGAGAGGAATTTAACCTATTATTTGAAAGCATTGTTTTGGTACCTCAATGGCATTGACTGCAATGCTTTTGGTGAAAGAAGGAAAAGGAAGAAGAAAAGAAAAAGGAAAAAGAAAATGACAAAACAAACAACATAAAATAAAAAGCTGGAATATAGGAAACTTGGTTTGGAAGGGCAAATGGCAGGCCAGAGTTGAGTCGGGGTTTCACAAATGAACTTTTAATGGATAATGTTGGGTGAGAAAGAGCAGGGAATGAGACAGAGATAGAAAGAGGAGGGGAGAGGAGTAATGGTAGAAGCTCTTAAGGAGCTGTATTGATGGTGACAATAAGTGACCCAGGGCTTGGAGGAATACAGGAGGCTATTCAGTACACTGGTTTCATACACACACTGAATTCTGTAGTTTCTGGCAGATGCTTGTTGTGCTTGATTCTGTTCTACATTCTGCCAAATGCAGAAGCTTTGACTTTGCTGATCTTGGCATCTGATGAGATAATATATTATGCACTCAATACAGCTAAACTGGTAAACTGTGTTCAGTTCACTGTTTCACTGATATTATTGCAGAACATGGTGTGCATATACATGTTTGTTTATCTGTCTATGTATGTATGTATGTATCTATCTATCTATCTATCTATCTATCTATCTATCTATCTACCTACCTACTTACCTACCTACCTACCTACCTACCTACCTACCTACCTATCTATCTATCTATCTATCTATCTATCTATCTATCTATCTATCTACCTACTATCTATCTATCTATCTATCTATCTATCTATCTATCTATCTTCTTACCTACCTACCTAGCTAGCTAGCTAGCTATCTGTCTGTCTGTCTGTCTATCTATCTATCTATCTATCTATCTATCTATCTATCTATCTATCTATCTATCTATCTATCTATCTATCTATCATCTTCATTATCATTATCATCATCACCATCATCTTTTAACATCCATTTTCCATACAGGTATAGGTTGAATGGTTTGACAGGAGCTGACCAGCTGAAGAGTTGTATATGTAGATATTGATATGTATAAACATCTGTATAAATATATATATACATGTCTAATATATACATATGTATACATCTTCACATATTTTCTTCTACTACTAAGCACTGACCTGTTCAACCACCTAATATATAGTCCTAAATTCTTCATTCCATACTACTACCCCTCTGTCTGTTCCATCACTTAGACTCTATCACTACATAACTGACACTCCTTTACCTTTTACATTATTATACCTCTCTCTCTCTCTATCACCTCCATTCCTTCTATCTTTTTACATTCTAATACCTTTCTCCCTCTCTCACCCTCATCTCTCCATTCCTACTTTCAAATTATCTTGGACTGACCACTAACTGGTACACTTTCCTTTATTATCTCTCTCCTTGTTTTTCTTTTTCCTTTTTTCTTTCTTTTCCTTATTCCTCTCTTCCTGTTTTTTTTCTTTTTTTTCTTTATTCTTCTCTTCCTGTTTTCGATTTGACCTTACAAATACATTCACTACTTTTAGGTCACTTTAAATAAAACCCTTGATTCAATAGCACTGTGTACAAACTCTATACTTGGAACGACCAATTTTAAATACTATTGGATTTTACTCACACGGTATTGGAATCTTATATGTATACCATTCTGCCTAAATAACAGATCTACAAATGCAATATCCCTGCATATCTCACATCTATTTTCATTCATCCACTTCACTCTCTGTTTCGTATCTTATCTAAATTAACTATTGCTTAACCATTTTCTCATACCCTCTCCAATGAAGGGATATAATAAATATCCTGGAAACAGTTGTAAGACCTTCTATTTATAAATGTTCTAAAATCTTCACAGCCTTGATTTTTTTATCTCATTCTGAAAAAAATTTTTTATATATACACATGCTGATATATGACCTACGTTGGACTCCTCATTCGCATAATCACCGAACCTGGAGCTTAACTGTAGTCTGTCCGTAGCACTTACTCAGCATTACCTGAC
>NC_043008.1:52496750-52516750 GCF_006345805.1 Octopus sinensis
TAAAAAGCACCATCCGAACGTGGCCGATGCCAGCGCCGCCCCGACTGGCTTCTGTGCCGGTGGCACATAAAAAGCACCATCCGAACGTGGCCGATGCCAGCGCCGCCCCGACTGGCTTCTGTGCCGGTGGCACATAAAAAGCACCATCCGAACGTGGCCGATGCCAGCGCCGCCCTGACTGGCTCCTGTGCCGGTGGCACATAAAAAGCACCATCCGAACGTGGCCGATGCCAGCGCCGCCCCGACTGGCTTCTGTGCCGGTGGCACATAAAAAGCACCATCCGAACGTGGCCGATGCCAGTGCCGCCCCAACAGGCCCCTGTGCCTGTGGCACATAAAAAAGACCATCCGAACGTTGCCAGCGCCGCCCCGACTGGCTTCTGTGCCGGTGGCACATAAAAAGCACCATCCGAACGTGGCCGATGCCAGCGCCGCCCCGACTGGCTTCTGTGCCGGTGGCACATAAAAAGCACTATCCGAACGTGGCCGATGCCAGTGCCGCCCCGACTGGCTTCTGTGCCGGTGGCACATAAAAAGCACCATCCGAACGTGGCCGATGCCAGCACCGCCCCGACTGGCTTCTGTGCCGGTGGCACATAAAAAGCACTATCCGAACGTGGCCGATGCCAGTGCCGCCCCGACTGGCTTCTGTGCCGGTGGCACATAAAAAGCACCATCCGAACGTGGCCGATGCCAGCGCCGCCCCGACTGGCTTCTGTGCCGGTGGCACATACAAAGCACCATCCGAACGTGGCCGATGCCAGCACCGCCCCGACTGGCTTCTGTGCCGGTGGCACATAAAAAGCACTATCCGAACGTGGCCGATGCCAGCCCCGCCCTGACTGGCTTCTGTGCCGGTGGCACATAAAAAGCACCATCCGAACGTGGCCGATGCCAGTGCCGCCCCGACTGGCTTCTGTGCCGGTGGCACATAAAAAGCACCATCCGAACGTGACCGATGCCAGCGCCGCCCTGACTGGCTTCTGTGCCGGTGGCACATAAAAAGCACCATCCGAACGTGGCCGATGCCAGTGCCGCCCTGACTGGCTCCTGTGCTGGTGGCACATAAAAAGCACTATCCGAACGTGGCCGATGCCAGCGCCGCCCTGACTGGCTTCTGTGCCGGTGGTACATAAAAAGCACCATCCGAACGTGGCCGATGCCAGCGCCGCCCTGACTGGCTTCTGTGCCGGTGGCACATAAAAAGCACCATCCGAACGTGGCCGATGCCAGTGCCGCCCCGACTGGCTTCTGTGCCGGTGGCACATAAAAAGCACCATCCGAACGTGGCCGATGCCAGCGCCGCCCTGACTGGCTTCTGTGCCGGTGGCACATAAAAAGCACCATCCGAACGTGGCCGATGCCAGTGCCGCCCTGACTGGCTCCTGTGCTGGTGGCACATAAAAAGCACTATCCGAACGTGGCCGATGCCAGCGCCGCCCTGACTGGCTTCTGTGCCGGTGGCACATAAAAAGCACCATCCGAACGTGGCCGATGCCAGCGCCGCCCTGACTGGCTCCTGTGCTGGTGGCACATAAAAAGCACTATCCGAACGTGGCCGATGTCAGCGCCGCCCCGACTGGCTTCTGTGCCGGTGGCACATAAAAAGCACCATCCGAACGTGGCCGATGCCAGTGCCGCCCTGACTGGCTCCTGTGCTGGTGGCACATAAAAAGCACTATCCGAACGTGGCCGATGTCAGCGCCGCCCCGACTGGCTTCTGTGCCGGTGGCACATAAAAAGCACCATCCGAACGTGGCCGATGCCAGTGCCGCCCTGACTGGCTCCTGTGCTGGTGGCACATAAAAAGCACTATCCGAACGTGGCCGATGTCAGCGCCGCCCCGACTGGCTTCTGTGCCGGTGGCACATAAAAAGCACCATCCGAACGTGGCCGATGCCAGTGCCGCCCTGACTGGCTCCTGTGCCGGTGGCACATAAAAAGACCATCCGAACGTTGCCAGCTCTGCCTTGGCTGGCTTCCATGCCGCTGGCATGTTAAAAGCTCCAACCGATCGTGACCGATGCCGGACCCCCCCCCTGGCACCTGTGCAGGTGGCACGTAAAAAGCACCCACTACACTCGCGGAGTGGATGGCGTTAGGAAGGGCATCCAGCCGTAGAAACTCTGCCAGATCAGACTGGAGCCTGGAGCAGCCCCTGGCTTCCCAGACCCCGGTCGAACCGTCCAACCCGTGCTAGCGCGGAAAACGGACGTTAAACGATGATGATGATGATGATGATGATGATTATATATAAAGACACCCTTTGCTCACAAATGACCATGGGATTGCACCTAGAAAGCTCCTCACCAAGGCACAAGTCCAGGCAAGGTTGTTTATGGAAGCCCAGCAGATGCCCATGCATACCAGTCTCCTCTCTCCGTGCCACTGATGTTATTCAAGGATAGAGTAAAGACCGATACAGTTTGCAACTCATTTCTACAACTTGAAATAACTACATAGAAGTGGGGCAAAATGAGTTATTATCAATTTCCTATAATTTTCCTACTATTTGTCTGAAATCATTACATTGCAAGTATTACATCTCCGTTTTCTCCTCTTGCATCATCTTTGGGAGTAAACATCGGCCACCATTGTTGTTGTTGAAGCAGTTTGAAACCATCAAGAAATTCGAGAAATTTCCCCTCAACTTTGATCTAATTGTAATTGAGGTTGCTAATAAAATATCTAGACAATTTTGGATGTTCAACAACCCAAATTCTTTCCTCTGTTGGGTTCCAAGTCAATTTTTTCTCGCACTAATGTCTAATTTGATAATTTTCAATTTCCAAAAACTGGTGTCTAAACTGGGGCAAAATGAGTAATGACTAATTTCAATAATTTCTTCTCTTTAATTGCATGGTTCGTAACTGTATAAGGAAGAGAGCCAGGTAGAATTCTGTTTTAAGTACACCACATAACATCTCATAACTTTTTCTAGATTTTGGAATTTTCAGAAAACTTTTTGCTAATTTGTATTCTATACATGGGAATTCATACAACTATGTAAAAATTAGTTTTTGTGTCTGATTTAAGGGATATCTAACTGTTATCTTTAGCACATCTCATGACCACTTGACACCCTGCTTGTTTCTTTGTCACCCTTACATATTGATGTTTTTCAATATCTTTATCTCCATAAACATGTTTAATGGTCTGTTACTGGGATTGAAGTCAAAATTTAGGACAGTTTGTAATTAAAAAAAAAAAAGATTATTTAGAGTGGCTGTGTGGTAAGTAACTTGCTTACCAACCACATGGTTCCAGGTTCAGTCCCACTGCATGGCACTTTGGGCAAATGTCTTCTACTATATAGTCTTGGCCCAACCAAAGCCTTGTGAGTGGATTTGGTAGACGGAAACTGAAAGAAACCCGTCATATATATGTATATGTGTGTGTTGTGTGTGTATGTATGTGTGTGTTTGTGTGTCGGTGTTTATCCCCCAACATCACTTGACAACCGATGCTGGTATGTTTATGTCCCCGAAACTTAGTGGTTCAGCAAAAGTGACCAATAGAATAGGTACTGGGGTCGATTTGCTCGACTAAAGGTGGTGCTCCAGCATGGCCACAGTCAAATGACTGAAACAAGTAAGAGTAAAGAGAGAGTATGAATCCTCATGTTCTTTTAGAATTCCAAAAAATAAAAAAATTGAGGGGTTATATGAATGCTCAAACCAGAATTCTGCAGAAAACCACTCCAGCAGAATATTTTTTTGATTTAGTCAAGTTTCGTTAATTTCATATTATGCCATTTTTCCACGATTCCCTTTCATCTGACCTAGATATTGATGTGTATGAATTTTTTTCAAATGTAATTCTGGAGAATTGAAGAGGCAAATTTACTTTATCTTTTCTTTCTCATTTTGACCCATTTAAATTTGTCTTTTATATGCTCAAAGAGAACAGAGGTAATTTTCTGAAATAGTGTTCTGAATATGTTATAGTGGTTTTTAATGCTTTTAGAGAAGGTCATTTGCTTAGCTGATGTAGCTTTTGTTAGATAGTGAACATCTATGAAAATATTATTTCCTAACAGTAAAAAAATGTAGTAAATGTTACTCATTGTGCCCCACCAGACTTTACTGGAAACAAGAAAAACAGGCTTTCAGAATATTACTTATTATTATGGCAACAAAGTCTATCTGCTACAGTTCTCAGTCCATCATCACTGCTTCAAAATCCTGGATGTATTCGAGGCCAGTGTCTGCAATTAAGTTGTTGATGTGTGACAATGTTTCCTTCTGCTTACATCACCATGAAGTGGATTCCACAAGACTAATTTGGATGCTCCCAGCTTATGATGGCACACAGTCACAGCCGTCTGTGTGTGACCTTCTTGCTGATCTTCGGCAGGTCTCTGTAGAGGCAATTCATTTGTCATGTGTTGCTGCCATTTCACATTTAGAGCCATCTTAGCTAATAGGTCCACATTTCATTGCCATATAACAACACTGATTCAACAGGTGCAATGAACAGCTTCATTTTGACTTGCCTGAGCAATTGAGTGTTCCAGATTTTCTTCAGTTTGTGACAAGGCCGTTCATGCTTGTGCCTTCCTGATCTTGGTGTCTGCTTCCAAACTGCTCACCCAACCACTTAAGTACTTGAAGTCTTCAGCAACATTCAATTTGGAACCATTCAGAACAAGCAGATCAGTTTCATTTGATTGGTTGAAAGACATGTACTCCGTTTTCTTGGCATTTGTGTACAGTCTTATCTTTACAGCTAATGCTTCTAATCTGTTGAGCTTGATCTATTAGATATGAGTGATCTATTAGATAAGAGTGCTGTATCATCTGCGAAGTCCAAGTCTGTGATGGTTACTGCTGGCATTTTCCCTGATCATTGCATAATTCAATACAATAACAAACATATGGTGCAAGTGTATCTCCTTACTGGCACATGTGCCGGTGGCACATGAAAAACAACATTCGAGTGTGGTCGTTGCCAGTGCCACCAGACTGGCTCCCATGCAGGTAGCATGTAAAAAACACCTTTTGAGCATGGTTGTTGCCAGAACTGCCTGACTGGCCCTTGTGCCAGTGACACGTAAAAGCACCCACTACACTCTTGGAGTGGTTGGCATTAGGAAGGGCATTGAGCTGTAGAAACACTGCCAGATCAGACTGGGGCCTGGTGCAGCCTTCTGTCTCACCAGTCCTTAGTCAAATCGTCCAACCCATGGCAACATGGAAAGCGGACGTTAAATGACGATGATGATCATCATCATCAACATCATCATAAGTAGGTCTCTAAAAGTTAGAGCAGTAATATATTTACATGATGACTAGCCAGACCTCAATGACTGCAGAGAATTCAGAGTGCCAAAAATTGACCGAAAGGAAAAAGATGCTGGCTCTGATGAAATTCCCCCTCATACTTTGGCATAAAATTCCATGATCATTGATTCCTATAGATTTGGTACATGAAAACAGAGAAAAATTTGTTGTGGAAAATTATATATAAGGAGCATAAGCAGTATGTTCAAAAACACTTTTCATACCCTTTTTATTCTTAGGATAAACTATTCAATCAATGAAATACTACAGAAGACTGAGAAATTGAGTAAAAAGCCAAATATTGTCAATGTATTTGTATACTCTTTCTTTTATTCTTTTACTTGTTTCAGTCATTTGACTGGGCCATGCTGAAGCACCGCCTTTAATCAAGCAACTCGACCCCGGGACTTATTCTTTTGTAAGCCCAGTACTTATTCTATCAGTCTCTTTTGCAGAACAGCTAAGTAACAGGGACATAAACACACCAGCATCGGTTGTCAAGCAATGCTAGGGGGACAAACACAGACACACAAACACACACACATATATATATATATATATATACGACAGGCTTCTTTCAGTTTCTGTCTACCAAATTTACTCACAAGGCTTTGGTCAGCCTGAGGCTATAGTAGAAGACACTTGCCCAAGGTGCCACGCAGTGGGACTGAACTCGGAACAAGCTACTTACCACACAGCCACTCCTATGTCTATCTTGAAAGTCTTAGAAGGACGTTTTTTTGTCATTGATATCAATAAACGATACTTGTATGATGTGATACTTAACTGATCACCAATTGATGTAATCTGCTGTCTACACTTGTAGAATAACAAAATCCTTTTTTATTAGTTTATTACCTTTATTCTGAAAAGTGATTTTAACAAGGTATATACTTTTCCTCTTTGTTGCTATTCTTGAAGTAGCATCTTGCACCCCCAAGTGTGTGAACACCCAGGTGGTAAGATCCCAGCACAGAAATACCCCTTTTTTTATTGTTATTAGTCATGTTGCTTATCCCCAGATTATTTCTCTGATTGAGCTGATTCAATGGCATTTCAGTTATAACCCTATATCTAGAATGTGGTTCAAAGGAAATTTTTCTACTATTTCTGTTTGTCTTTCTGTACATACATGTCCAAACAAATACACATAAAATACACACTGTGTTTATTCATGTATAACTAAAACCACACAACAATGCTAAATACATACACTTATGAAAGAAGTAAGCAAACAATGTCGATATGCTGTTCAGTATGGTAACTGAGTGCAATCTTGACCTTGATAAACCTTTGTGATTAATGCAGGCCAGACAGCATGGAGGATGGCTGTTAAACAATGATGATGGTGATAACGCATCATCGCACAGGCATACATGATTGCACATGTGGATGTGGTGTGTGTATGGGTGTTGTTATTGTTATATGCACCCGCTCAGACATGCAGTGGCCCAGGAACAAAATTTTCTTAGTGGGTGCAAACCCAGATCCAAATTTTTTAATGAAAAATGTGGATTTTTTCAATGACAACATTAAAACAAGCGCAGGTATAATAATAATTTTTATTATTATGAAGGTTGGCTGAAATGTTCATAGGCTGAGCAAGACACTCTCATGGAATGTGACCAAATGAAGTTCATTTTTTAATGTAGATCCTCTTACTGTGGACTTGTGAAGAAGCTATTCTATTGGTCAAAATGGTCATCACTAGTAGATAAGATGTCATCATCACAGCAATACTGGTGTCCAACTGAGTGTTTTTCCATGTTGGGAAACAGATGATAATCAGACGGAACCAAATCATTAACATAGGGAGGGTGATCAACCAGTTCAAAGCCAGTCACACACAGCAGCCATTGAAACCAAAGATTTGTGAGCTGAAGCATTGTCTTAATGAAACAAGACCCCATTCATCAGTTTTTCTGAGTGTTTGGTCTCGATAGCCTTTCATAACTGCCTTAGCAAGTTAGCATTGAACTGTCCATTGATGGTGTGATCATTTTGAAGATAGTCAATAAACACAATATTTTTTGCATTGACAATTAGTATATGTAATAATGTGAAGTATATTTTATATATTAAAATGTTTAATTTTGGAAATATATCAAGTGAAACAAACATAAACAGTAAAAATACAAATTGCAAGTATTTCAAAATGTGGGACACTACATGATGAAAATTAACAAAAAAGGAAGAAAATAGTGGTGCTTGTGTTCCAAAAGTACAATGAGAAGGCTCAGGAGAAGGATAGAGAGATGGGGTAGAGGGAAGAAAGTTAGAAGGAAAGAAAAGAATGAAAAGTGAAAAGATAAACTGGGGATCTGAAGTGAGTGCTAGGTAGGAGATGAAACAAAATACATGTCTTACCAATGCTCTGGTCAAGTAGAAAAAAGATGAGTGATAAAAAATTGGATGGTCTTTTGGTACCAAAAAGTAAAGAAAGAGAGACAGAGTGGAATAGAGAAGGTTGGGGAAGAGCAAGTACAAAGAAAGAGAGAGTACAGAGAAAAATGTGAATAAAGATTTGGGTTCAGTTTGTAATATTAGTGATATTGCTTAAGATGGCAAGCTGGCAGAATTGTTAGTAACCAGGCAAAATGCTTAGCAACATTTCATCTGTCTTTACATCCTGAGTTCAAATTCCACCAAGGCTGACCTTGCCTTTTATCATTTTGGGGTCGATAAAATAATTAACAGTTGTGTACTGGGTTGATGTAACAGATTTGACCGTTCTCCCAAACTTGCAAGACTTACACTAAAATTTAAAATCAATATTAGTTTTATGCTGAACAGAACAGAAAAACTACAAAAATAAAAACTGGCTTTATGTTTTGACCAATGGTATTTCTCCAGGGAATCATGTTTAACCCTTTCATTACTGTATTTATTTTGAGATAATCTGTGTCTCTCTCAGTTACTTTAAATATAACAAAGAATTTAGTAAATAACTTAGTTATCATTAAGCTAGTGTTAGGAACATTAATTGTGACTAAAGGTTTGGTGGAAGATTTTAATTCAGAACTTATGAGAACAAGACATTTGTACTACAGAGCCGGTTTTAGCTGGGTTGGTAACGAAAGGGTTAACAACACAAAAATCTTAATCCTTCAGGTATTAACAGTTAAGTTCATTTTAGTGGTTATAACCAAAACACCTTTTTAACAACAAAGCTAAAAAATATTCTTATATGAGTTATTAAGAAACCCTCTATGTGGTCAGTCAGCTTGCAAGAAATGGCAACCGAATCTCATTTAAATCATATCCTACTGTTTCAAAGAAGGAAGGACATAGTCGATAACATAGATGTAGTCTTAGATGTACAATTTCTGAAAAAAAGAAGATGTGACAATCATGGCTGGAATGCTTTCGATCATAAATTTGTTTACTAAAGGCAGACCTGTGGTTAAATAACAACAATATATTTATGATGAAATAAAATGGGAGAGGTTTGCAAAAATGAAAGGTTTATGTGTGTCTGCATGTGCAAACTTATGTGTGTGTGTGTGTACACGTATAGAAGAATGTTTGTGTGGGTGTATTCAGGCATGACATAGTTTCACATAATACGAGCCTACTTGAGCCATAAAGGTTGGCAGTGTTATTTAAATATTTGTCATGAGCTGTGAAATTGCTTTGTGGTGAAAATACTTTCGTCACTGTCAGAAGACTCCACTTCAGTCCAATACACGTGAGCTTTGTGAGTATACATACATGTATACATACATACATACATGTATCATACATACATACATACATGCATACAAACATACATACATACATATATACATATATGCATACATATATACATCATTATCTTTAGTTTTACATCCACTTTTCCATGCTTTATAAGCAAGAGAGGATTCATGGAGGTTGATTTTTCTACTCACAAAGACGGACACCTGAGGGAGAAATCAGTGAAATATTTAATTAAAAATATAGTGCCACAAAAAGGCAGCAAAATAATCATTTATACATTGCAATAATAATAATGATAACTGACCAGACATTGTTGTGGTGAATAAAAAATGAAGAACATATATGATAATCAATATAGCATGCCCCGATGACAACAGGGTCAGTGTGAAAGAAGGAAAAAATAAACAACTATGATGATTTAAAGTGGGAAATACAAAGGTTGTGGTCAATAGGGAGAGTAGACGCGATACCAATAGTAATCGGTGCACTTGGAAGTATCAGAACTCAACTACCAGCATGACTGAAAAAGATCGGAGCAAGTGTGAAAGTAGAATACCTACAAAGATCAACATCGCTTGGAACTACAAGAATTCTTTGCAGGGTTCTTGAACCATGACCAGTAAAACAAGTGTTGCCTTAGTCTGCTGGCTGTTGGCAGCTGACACTTTCCATCATACCCGGCCAAATAAGCTGTGAGTTTTTTTACAACAACAACAATAAAGAATTGGGGCACAAGCAAAGCTAATCTTTTATTCAATCATTCATTGTAGATTACATAAAGCTATTGGTCTAACCTTTAAATCTCTCCTATGTTCGGTTTCTGATTCAAAGTCGGATGACATTTTATCCATTTTGTAACAGGTTTTGTGTTTTATATTTGCTGTATCCATATTTATTCCAGTATGATTTTTTGTGTTGTATCTATTATAATTAAGTGTGACTGACATTTATTGAATGGTGTAGCATTGTACTTTATGCTTTTTTTGCTTGGTAGTAGAATAGTAAAATCCATTCTTATAGTACTCTGTGATCCCAAGGTTATGATTATTATTATTATTTGACCAATTATACTTAATTAGGCGAATATCAGCTCATCACACTTGTTTTTGGCAAATGGTCATATGATAGGGTCACGTGACAGTTTACACATTGACCATTTTTCCATAGCAATTTTTGACGCTGAAATGAGTTTCATTTTTGTATGTGGAGAGAGAGAAGACAGAGAGAGAGAGAGAGAGAGAGAGAGAGAGAGAGAGAGAGAGAGAGAGAGAGAGAGAGAGAGAGAGAGAGAGAGAGAGAGAGAGAGAGGGAGAGAGAGAGAGAGAGAGAGAAAGAGTGTGAGTGAATGGGTGACAAAGTTTACTTAAACATTGAATGGGTAACAATCTATCATAATTATATATATCATTATAGATCATCATCATCGATTAACATCTGCTTTCCATAACTTTCACTAAGAAAAAAAAAGTTAGATTTTTTGCATGGAATCATGTACTCTGACCTCCTAATATGCTACAAACCCCTTATTTTTGTTTGGAAAAGATCAATGGAAGTGAGGGGTGAAATTTCTGGGGCTTCCATCTCACCCCACCCCATTTTCCAGACCCAAAAAAGGGTTTTGTGACATATTAGGAAGTGACTAGAATTCATTCAATGAAAAAAAAAAATTCCCACTGATTACAGGATATGGAAGGGGATTCAGTTTCCCATGTCTACCCTTTTTCCAAACAAAAATAAGGGGTTTGCAGCATATTAGGAGGTCAGGGTACTTGATTCCATGCAAAAAATCTGAGTTATTTTTCTTATTGAAAATCGTGCAGGTGAAAGGATCAAAATTTACCGAAACTTATAGCACAAAAGATTTATCCAAAAACAAAATAGCACATTGCAAATCAAATATTGTTTGTTTACATTTATCTTAATTTTTAGAAAACAAACTTTTCATTGACCAGTTCATTGAAAATGAAAGTTAGAAATGTATTTGAACAATTTCTCAAACAGAGATATGAATCTGCTGTAGAACTGTAAGTGCTACAGCATCATTTATTACCTTGCTTTACAGAGGCCCATGTATTCTCCACTTGTTCATTGTGGGTACTATCTTTTGAGTTAACAAACCCAAAGCTGTGGTTCACCTTTCTATGCTCAAAATTGTAACCATCAATTTCAGGAATGTGAAAGTATGCCCTCAACAAATCACTGAAAATTGTGGTTCCTGGAAGAATCAAGTAATGTATGCATTCTTCCAATATGACATGATCCTGACATGGTACAGCATAAAGAAAAACCTGTCTGGTCTAGCAACACACTCCTCCGAAAAACTCACTGCTCAAGTAGCTTCCTCGGTTGTACTCATCATCTTGAAAAGACTGTTTCATCAATGTCTACAATTTTCGCAGGACCACCAACTTTAACTGAATGACAGAGCAGGGCCTCAGCACATACTTCCCTTACATAGCTGTTATAATCAACAGCTGTGCAATGGTTCATCCCCTCAACATAAAACCGGACTGAAGCCAAGTAAAGGAAAAGCACAGCAGTCTTAACAGAAAGGGTGCCACAATCAAACCATGCGTCTTTCCTCACTGACACAGGCTCCATGCATCCTTGGTGTAAGCATTGCCAATACATATTCCCACCACATTTTCTTGTACTCATAAAATGCTTCTTCATTCTGCATAATTTTCTTTTGGGTATAAGACCCTTTTCTTGCAAGTACAAAACCACATACTCATCTGATGTGTGATTTAAGGCCTATTTAACTGCTATTTTTAGCACATAAGACAACCACCTAAATGACTCGAATATATTTATCAACATGTGCTTTCTCGCAGACAAAAGAATTCTTATGTTTTGCTGGTTACTATGGAAACAGATACGAACGTGTTTATGGCTTACAATCGGCTAAAGTTACCCAAAATTTTCTAACTTTTATAGCTAATAACTGTTTCTTTTTTGCTATATAGTAAAAGTAATTTTCCTAGCATTGATTATCATATAAAAGTATATCATTACACTGAATATGATAATTGTTTCTTTTTTGTTATATAGCAAAAGTAATTTTCCTGGCATTGATTAGCATATAAAAGTATGCTAATCAATGATATACATGATATATCATCACACTGAATATGAAATCAGTTCAAACAGAAATATAAGGTGGCGAGCTGGCAGAAATGTTAGCATGATGGGCGAAATGCTTAGTGGTATTTTGTCTGCTGTTACAGTCTGAGTTCAAATTCCGCCGAGGTCGACTTTACCTTTCATCCTTTCAGGGTCGATAAAATAAGTACCAGTTACGCACTGGGGTCAATGTAATCGACTTAATCCGTTTGTTTGTCCTTGTTTGTTCCCTCTATGTTTAGCCCCCTCTGGGCAATAAAGAAATAAGAAATTGATGAGACTGAAAATTAGCATCCAAAGAAAAAAGATCCCTAGAAATTTACGTTACCAGGGCCAGAGCCACACAACTTCAAAACTAAAGTTTCTTCTTTTTTTTTCTTTTTAGGTAATTTTTCGCATTACATGCCTGTTCCAACATTTCACACTACTTTATTCATCAAAACTTCCATCATTACAAAATTACATCAATATACCAAATTTGAAATTTTCACTTAATTTCAAAGTTTCAAAATAAAGTCAAACAGAAAAAAATCCAGCATCAGAAAGTGAGTTTAACGATGACCTCATAAACCTGCAAGAGTCCACCATGCAAAGCTTTTGACTGGCAGCACTTCTATCGGCTAGTTGTTTGCAAATAAACTCAGTTCACATGCAGTTTATCATTGTGAAAAAGTGAAAGTAGATTAACCTCGTAAATGAAAAAAAATCACTGTAAATTGTGATAGAAATCAACAGATATATGTATTTAATACAAAGATGAAAATCATACATATACTCTTTTACTCTTTTTACTTTTTTACTTGTTTCAGTCATTTGACTGTGGCCATGCTGGAGCACTGCCTTTAGTTGAACTATTCTTTGTTAGCCTAGTACTTATTGTATCGGTCTCTTTTGCCAAACCACTAAGTTATGGAGGTGTAAACACACCAGCATCGGTTGTCAAGCGATGTTGGGTGGGGAGACAAACACAGACACACAAACACATACACACACATACATATGTATATATATATATATATATATATACGACGGTCTTCTTTCAGTTTCCATCTACCAAATCCACTCACAAGGCTTTGGTTGGCCCGAGGCTATAGTAGAAGACACTTGCCGAAGGTGCCATGCAGTGGGACTGAACCCGAAACCATGTGGTTGGTAAGCAAGCTACTTACCACACAGCCACTCCTATGCCTATAATTTATTTAAGGTGAAAACATGATAAAATTATAGATAATAGCATATAAAATATTGGGTTAAAAAGACTAACAATACAAAATTAAATAGATATCAATGACAGAAAATAAAATTCAGCAACAGAATAAAATTCTTGATTGCTCCCTAAAGAACATTCTGTAACAACCAAACTGCAGAACAATGGCAAGTCTTCCACAGTTAAGCTTAAGTTTGATTAAGAGAAAGTGACCCATTAAAAATAATTATTTAGCTTACAGGCATCAATAACAACATTGATTTCCTATTTAGTTTAAGTCCACAATTTCATGTTACATTATACTTACAAAGAAATCAAAAAAAAAATATATAAACATACATATTGGTAGTTTTAAAAAAATCGAAAGAGAAGAAGGGAAAGAGGAAGAGTGTATGGTTTGAAAATTGATTAGAAGTGAGAGAGAGAGAGAGAGAGAGAGAGAGAGAGAGAGAGAGAGAGAGAGAGAGAGAGAGAGAAGTTAGTGAATAAAATTGCGTGATTAACAGTTGGGTGAATAAAGAAAAAGAGATGAACAGATGAAGTGCTTTATGAAAGAGAGACAGGAAATTCGTCAGAGCAACAAAAAAATAAAAACAAGAGAGAAAGAGAGAGAGAGAGAGAGGAGAGGAGAGAGAGAGAGAGAGAGAGAGAGAGAGAGAGAGAGAGAGAGAGAGAGAGAGAGAGGCAATGAGAGAAAATAAGAGATAGATGGACGGAATGACACGAGAAAAAGGTGTCACCTTAAAAAAGCAAATAGGTAAAAGATATAAAAATGCCCAGTTTCTACGAATTTTATAGGCACCAGTTCCACAAGTGCTATCTTTTAGAATAATAATGATAATAATCCTTTCTACTATAGGCACAAGGCCTGATATTTTGTAGGGAGGAGTTAAGTCGATTACATCGACCCCAGAACTCAACTGGTACTGAATTTATCAACCCAAAAGGATAAAAGGCAAAGTTGAGCTTGGCAGAATCTGAACTCAGAATGTAGCGATTTTGTCCAGCACACTAACAATTCTGCCAGTTCGCCGCCTTAGAATAATAATAACAATACTTATTATTATTTCAAATTTTTGTCACAGGGGCAGCCTGGGGGTGGTGGGGTGGGGATGGGTTGTTTACATCAACCCCAGTCTTCAGCTGGTACTTATTTCATCGATCCCGAAATGATGAAAGGTAAAGTCAACCTCAGCAGAATTTGAACTCAAATCTGAGCAATTGGTGAAATACAGTCATTGCCTGGCATGCAGACAATTCTGTCACTCACTGCCTTCGAATAATAATAATAATAATAATAATAATAATAATAATGATAATAATAATAATAATAATAATAATAATAATCATCGTTTTCCATGCTAGCATGGTTTGGACGGTTCAACTGGGGTCTGGGAAGCTAGAAGGCTGCGCCAGGCCCAGTCTGATCTGGCAGTGTTTCTACAGCTGGATGCCCTTCCTAATGCCAACCACTCCGTGAGTGTAGTGGGTGCTTTTTACGTGCCAGACGAGGCTGGCAAACAGCCACGATTGGATGGTGCATTTTACAACAATAATAATAATAATAATAATAATAATAATAATAATAATAATAATAATATAATAATAATAACAATAATAATCCTTTCTACTATAGGTAGATGGTCTGAATTTTATAGGGAAGGGAACAGTCGATCACATCAACCCCAGTACTCAACTGGTACTTATTTTATCAAACCCAAAATGATGAAAGGCTAAGTCAACCTCAGCGGAATTTGAACTCAGAATGTACAATGGGTGAAATACTACTAAGCATTTCGTCCAGTGTGCTAACAATTCTGCCAGCTCACCACTTTAGAATAATAACAAAAAGATTATTTTCTCTTTATCACAGATTTTGTTGGAGCTCCTGGAATCTTGCATGTGCAGTGGGCTTACTATCTGCCGCCTACAGTACCATGCTGTCTGTTCTTTTCAGCCATTTAATACTTTTCTGATTATTTTGGCCATGCCAAGGGGGCAAACCTTTTGTAACAGTTCTACTGGGCACTTAATTCCCATCTCCTTTATATTCCACTTGATGCCTTCTGGTATTGTTTCCAAGGACCCAATGATAATTGGCACTATCTTCACCTTCTTCATTTTCCATAGCCAGGCTACTTCATACTGAAGAAGGTTGTATTTATCTATATTTTCACCTTCCTTCTTGACTATTCGTGGGTCAAAGGAGCATGCAACATCAACTATATAGCATAAATGGTACACCTTGTCCATCACCACTAGGTTTGGTCTGTTATGCTCTAGCACCTGATCTGTTTGGATCAGGAAATCCCAGAGGATTTTGCTAGTCTCTGACTCAACCACTCTCAGCAGTTTGTGCTAATACCACGTCTTGCCTCTCTCTAGCACCCACTTTTCACACAGTTTCCAATGTAGCACTTTCACTACCTGGTCATGTCATAATAATAATAATGAAATTATTGTATACAGTGCTCAGGTGCACCACAACTTGTCAGAAAGTGCATATAAAGTACATGCAGTAATGTAGAAATGTCTGGAAAGCGAACAATGTATGAGTCAGATACATGTTTGTGTGTGTATGGAAGGGAGAAAATCAAGTGTAGTGTTGGCGAATCTCAGGAAGCATGGAAGTTTTGAAGGATGCAGTGCTCCGACAACTAACAACTGATGCCGGCAGTTTGTTCCATACTTCAGCAACTCTCAGCGTGAAAAAATGTTTCCTGAAGTCATGTCGTTACAACTTGTAGTGGTTTTGGGCAAGTATAGGGCATTTATTCGTGATATTGGCAATAGTTTCACCATATTGCAGATGCAGCATAGCAGAGACACTTGCTCATTCCTAAGGTTCACCCACCAGTTTGTGGCCAAAGTGTGGTCTTGCGCTGTCAGTATAGTGCTCTTGGTCTCTTTTTTTAGGGTTCCTTTCATCAGACAATCACACCTATTATAAATCTAATATTCTCCGATCCTTCCTTAATACCGGTTCCCATATGCTATTCATATCTGCACTCGGTCTGCTTAGGAGGTTGTTGTGTCCTAGCATATGTGCTGTTTCTTTTAGTTTCACATTTTCCTGAATAATAATAATAATAATAACAATAATAATAAAAATAATAATAATAATAATAATGATAATAATAATAATAATAATAATAATAATAATAATAATAATAATAATAATAAAACAATAGTACTGATCTGAAATGCAGACCCTAACCACATCTTAACTGGATGCACAGCGCTTGCAAAAACCGAATATATTCATAGACACGATAGAGTAGCGCAATATATCCATTGGAAGGTATGTAAACGCTATCAGCTTCCAACTTCAGAAAGATGGTACCAGCATAAACCTGAAACTGTGAACAGAAAAAATTATGCAACAGTACTCTGGGACATGCCAATCAACACCGATAAAGAAATCAAGGCAAACAGGCCGGACATAATCATCAAAGACAGGAAGAATAAGAAATGCTTGATGATAGATGTGACAGTACCATAAGAGAGAAATTTGTCCATTAAAGAAGTTGAGAAGTTATTTAAGTACAAAGACCTAGAAATAGAAGTGACAAAGATGTAGGGAATGAAAAGTAGCACAGCACCAGTGGTGATTGGAGCATTAGGGCCAATTAAAAAGGGCCTTGATAGGCAACTCAACAAACTCCCTTGCAGTGTTAACATGGGAGAACTTCAGAAAATAGTGTTGCTAGGTTCCGCACACATTTTACACCGTGTACTCTCCATGAGATGAGGACCCGCTGTGACCCTAGGGTCAAGGGATAACCCTGGTTCAGCAGAAGACAAAGGACCATATTTTATTTTTAAAAAATAATAATAATAACATCGAAAAATACCTTAGGAATGAGAACCCAGGTTCAAAATTTCCCCAAGACACCTGATGAAGGCTGGAGGGTATATCAGCCAAAACATATTAACAACAAACAAGATGAGGACGAATATCCATCAAATGTAAATAATGTACATAATTCCTCATCTCTTAAATATAGAACCGTGGAGGCGCAATGGCCCAGTGGTTAGGGCAGTGGACTCGCGGTTATAGGATCACGGTTTCGATTCCCAGACCGGGCGTTGTGAGTGTTTATTGAGTGAAAACACCTAAAGCTCCACGAGGCTCCGGCAGGGGATGGTGGTGATCCCTGCTGTACTCTTTCACCACAACTTTCTCTCACCCTTACTTCCTGTTTCTGTTGTACCTGTATTTCAAAGGGCCGGCCTTGTCACTCTCTGTGTCACGCTGAATATCCCCGAGAACTACGTTAAGGGTACACGTGTCTGTGGAGTGCTCAGCCACTTACACGTTAATTTCACGAGTAGGCTGTTCCGTTGATTCGGATCAACCGGAACCCTCGTCGTCGTAACCGATGGAGTGCTTCCAAATATAGAACTATTATCCGTTCACACACATTTCTCACCTATCACATCTCTATTTTCTCTGATACACTGCTTTGCAATCCTGAACACCTCATGCCTCTGATCCTCACATTGTAAGACCTTTGCAAATCTCTTATCTTCAGTTACTCCTTTTGTTATGTATACCTGACATCTAGATGCCTTTTTGGCTACCTGATATAATTCTCTGCTTCCACCATTTTTCCATTCTTTCCAGGTCTGTCTCTTTGCTTTTATAACACTATTAACCTCCTTGCTCCATTACCATGTCACCTTTGGTCTAGCTGGGACTCCGCACCAACCACAGATTTCATCCACAGCCTTCAGTAGATTGTTCCTCAAGAACTTCCAGTTGTCCTCATCAACCCTTCCTCACTTTCATCAGAAGCTTCCATTAGCAAATCACTAAATTTTTGTGTTTGCTGGGTCTTTGAGTTTCCATAGTCTTCTTTTCTATATTGGTTTATTTCTCTGGGTTTTTCTAGCTCTAATTCTGAAGTCATTAACTAGTAACCTACATTGGGTTGTACACTCTTTGACAAGGAAAGACTTTGCATTTTTAAGCATCCATCTATCTCGTTGCCTGGTGAGGAGGTAGTCAATCAGGCTTATGTGTTCACCAGACTGATAATTGATTAAGTGACTGGCTGGATTTTTGAAGTTAGTGGTGCAGATGATGAGATCATTTGCATCACAGAACGCCAGCAATTTTGTTCTCTCCTAATTTCAAGGTCCAAAACCATAGCCTCCATGTACACCGTGGAATCCATGGGGGTGCTGTCCAACATGTCCATTGAAGTCACCAGCCACAATAATTATTGAGGTGGTCTGCAAAAGGATCTCATAGAATCAGTACTTTGCCTCTGTGAGGCCTGACACTCAAAAGGAACTCAGCCTCTGTGAGGCCCAACTCTTATAAGGAACTCAGCCACTTTGCCTCTGTGAGGCCCAACTCTTAAAGGAACTTAGCTACTTTGCCTCTGTGAGGCCCAACTCTTAAAAGAAACTCAGCCACTTTGCCTCTGTGAGGCCCAACTCATAAAAGAACCTCAGCCACTTTGCCTCTGTGAGGCCCAACTCTTAAAAGAAACTCAGCTGCTTTGCCTCTGTGAGGCCCAACTCTTAAAAGAAACTCAGCCACTTTGCCTCTGTGAGGCCCAACTCTTAAAAGAAACTCAGCCACTTTGCCTCTGTGAGGCCCAACTCTTAAAATGAACTCAGCCACTTTGCCTCTGTGAGGCCCAACTCTTAGAAGAAACTCAGCCACTTTGCTTCTGTGAGGCCCAACTCTTAAAAGGAACTCAGCCACTTTGCCTCTGTGAGGCCCAACTCTTAAAAGAAACTCAGCCACTTTGCCTCTGTGAGGCCCAACTCATAAAAGAAACTCAGCCAGTTTGCCTCTGTGAGGCCCAACTTATTACAGAAACTCAGCCACTTTGCCTCTGTGAGGCCCAACTCTTAGAGGGAGCTCAGCCACTTTGCCTCTGTGAGGCCGAACTCATTAAAGAAACTCAGCCACTTTGCCTCTGTGAGGCCCAACCCATAAAAGAAACTCAGCCACTTTGCCTCTGTGAGGTCCAACTCATTAAAGAAACTCAGCCACTTTGCCTCTGTGAGGTCGAACACATTAAAGAAACTCAGCCACTTTGCCTTTGCGAGGCCCAACTCTTAGAGGGAGTTCAGCCACTTTGCATCTGTGAGGCCCAACTCGAAAAGAAACTCAGCCACTTTGCCTCTGTGAGGCCCAACTCATAAAAGAACCTCAGCCACTTTGCCTCTGTGAGGCCCAACTCTTAAAGGAACTCAGCTGCTTTGCCTCTGTGAGGCCCAACTCTTAAAAGAAACTCAGCCACTTTGCCTCTGTGAGGCCCAACTCATAAAAGAACCTCAGCCACTTTGCCTCTGTGAGGCCCAACTCTTAAAAGAAACTCAGCCACTTTGCCTCTGTGAGGCCCAACTCTTAAAAGAAACTCAGCCACTTTGCCTCTGTGAGGCCCAACTCTTAAAATGAACTCAGCCACTTTGCCTCTGTGAGGCCCAACTCTTAAAGGAACTCAGCTGCTTTGCCTCTGTGAGGCCCAACTCATAAAAGAACCTCAGCCACTTTGCCTCTGTGAGGCCCAACTCTTAAAAGAAACTCAGCCACTTTGCCTCTGTGAGGCCCAACTCTTAAAAGAAACTCAGCCACTTTGCCTCTGTGAGGTCCAACTCTTAAAATGAACTCAGCCACTTTGCCTCTGTGAGGCCCAACTCATAAAAGAAACTCAGCCACTTTGCCCCTG
>NC_043008.1:52521750-52524250 GCF_006345805.1 Octopus sinensis
TTATTGATATTAATATATACACTATTATATATTTTGTTTTATTTTGTTCTGTTTACCTTCCTTTTTTGTACAAATGTGTATTATATTATATAAGTGTAGCTTTATGATGTATAAGTTTTTATATTTTACATTTTTATATTTTTATTTTTATATTTATATGTATATGATTGTATAATATTTTTCACTATTATAACAAATTTAATTTAATTCTCTGAAGAGGCCGTGGGGCATCCTTGTTAATGCCTCATTTATACCTGCCTTTATGGCTTATAGGTTAAATGAGGTATGACTGTCCTCACTGCCGAAACAGCTGTCAGTTTTGATTTATTTGCATATTATATTTGAAAATTTTTTACTTATATCTCTTTACCTTTTTACTATTACTGTATATCTCATTTCATTTTATGTATTGCCTTTACTCATATGTAATGGTGTATTAAAGTATGGATTGAGTATCATCGGATAGTTGATGTTTTACTGATTTAAGTATATTTCTCCATTCTCTAATTTTGTAGTATATATATATATATATTATTATTATCAATCTAGGCAAATACTTCATAAGCTCTCTACTAGTACACCAGACTGACTATATTGTTTAGATTAGAAAAGAACATTTATAGTGCATTTAGGAAAACAAGTAAGGAGTCAATATCCTCCACCATCATCACTACAAGAACTGGAGACTGTTTTAGCTGAAGAATGGACAAAAATTCCTTTGGAAACAATTCAAACTTTGTACAAGTCCATACCTTGTAGAATTCAAACTGTAATTACTGCCAAAGACGGTCCTACCCCATATTAAAATTAATTTGTTTGAAATTTTAAGGTGTTTCCATTATTTCGTCCAACCCCTGTATATATATATATATATATATATATATATATATATATATATATATATATCAATCGTTAGTTGTGTGTGTATGTGTGTGTGTGTGTGTGTTTGTTTGTCCCTCACCACCTTTTTAAAACCGGTGCTAGTGTGTTTACCCCCTTGTAACACAAGCGGTTCGGCAAAAGTAACCAACAGAATAAAAGGCTTAAAAAGAAAGGTACCATGTTTGATTCAGTTCACTAGAATTCTTCGAGGCAGTGCCCCAGCTTGGTCACAGTCTAATGCCTAAAAACAAGTAAATGAGCGATGAAAGATTATACAAATAATATTCCCTGTAGTCGGGGGTAACAATACCTATTTCTTTACTACCCACAAGGGGCTAAACACAGAGGGGACAAACAAGGACAGACAAAGGGATTAAGTCGATTATATCGACCCCAGTGCGTAACTGGTACTTTAATTTTTCGACCCCGAAAGGATAAAAGGCAAAGTCGACCTCGGCGGAATTAGAACTCAGAACGTAACGGCAGACAAAATACCGCGGATCTTTTCTAAAAGATGGACAGAATTTGTACTTAATTAAATAATTTGGAACTTCGTATACTGGTAGAATGTGTCAAAAGAAAACATTAATTTCAACTAGTTTTTTTGAAAAAATTGTATTTTGTAACTTTTACGTAGTTTAATTCTTCGAATTTTAACTATGGAATCCCATCTTTTAGAAAAAGATCCAATACCGCTAAGCATTTCGCCCAGCGTGCTAACGTTTCTGCCAGAACACAATGGAGTGAGGCTCTTCATGTGAAACAGGGTGGACAGGGGATTCCTCGGGTGGCGGGAACGGAATGGACATGCCGATTCTTAAGGCAGTGCAGGATGGGGGGAATATTCTTCAGGTGATGTAGAGTGGGATGGGGACACCTTGTGTGCAGTATCCAATACGTCCTTCTCTATCCTAAAATGGAAAGATATACTTTAAGGGAGATTTGGCTGCTATTTCCACCGGTCGAGCGATCACGCAGACACATCCACCCCCGTTGGTTTCCGAGCTGGCAGAAACGTTAGCACGCAGGGGGAAATGCTCAGCGGTATTTCGTCTGTCGTTACGTTCTGAGTTCAAATTCCGCCGAGGTCGACTTTGCCTTTCAGCCTTTCGGGGTCGATAAATAAAGTACCAGTTTCGCACTGGGGTCGATGTAATCGACTTAATCCGTTTGTCTGTCCTTGTTTGTCCCTTCTATGTTTAGCCCCTTGTGGGCAGTAAAGAAAGAAATATCTCATTCACTCGCAGTCTTGGGTTGAAATCTAGAGAAATATATATATCTACAATAATAACAAAGCAACAACTATTACAGCCATCAGCACTTCCGCGACCATCACCTCCGACGCCTCCACCACCGCTGACACCCTCACCGCTCCGCTGCTGTTACCACCACCACCACCAACGCCTTTTTTGTTTTGATCGTCACCACAAAGACAAATGTCACATGTGCCATCGCGCAAGTCCCTACGTAACTGTTTGATCCGCTAGATATAGTAGCTAAAATTTCCTCAAATCGCATCCTTTTATCTTAAAAACGGCCACGGTAGACAATGTGGTCCTGGATTCGTTGCAAACAAATAAAAATGGAAATGAAAGAGGAGATAGTAGGAGATGGAATA